>NC_060138.1:310709378-311017325 GCF_021461385.2 Schistocerca piceifrons
TTATTATACGAATCCAACTGTTTTTTATACTTTTTGACTTATGTTTATCTTCTTCCAGTGACTGGAGCTTCACTGATTTCTTGTCAGTGACGTCCACAAAGCGCATTCTAGGTAATCCAAGTAGTCTCTTTACTTTCCTATTCCATGCAGTGTAGTCAGTTTCTCCAATTAGCAATTTAAGTACAGTATTCTTTGGCATGTTCTTTTCTGCAGAATTTTATCTCAGTATATAGTGTGTGATGAAAATTTACTTGTTGGATACAAATCTATTAATCCAAAACTCAGTTGGCAATGTTTTTAACCCTAGAACTCAGAGGACTGTATTCTAAACTGAGTTAACAACACGTTAACCTCAACTTCCTAGTGTATCAGGTCGCATGCTTAAAATTTCTCTTTTCGACAGTTAATTACACTAAAACAGTTCAGAAGTAGATTCTTGAACAACAGTTAAGTGAAACTAGGCTGTAACCTGTTAAATTTAATAGTGTGTAGATTAATTGAAGTTTGCAATTTTTTTTGCATGACCATTTTATTCTCAGTCATAGATTGTTTTGAAAACAATTAAATACAATACATGGAGATGCTTAATACATGGAGATCTTTTCTTAACAGTAAGTGTTTAACTTCCCAGTACTCTTATCTAGCAGTGTCATTTAGATATATACTGAACATAGTAGGTGAAAGGCTACACCCTTTTTGCACTCCTCTGATGATCTTCATTGATATTGTCTTCTCTTTCCCTGGATGTATTATAACTTGTGTGTGCTGATACAAACTCCATAGTAGACATACGCGTGCTAAATGCCTTGGATGAGTTCATTTCTTCCCTTTTAATCCAAAGCTTGCTGCTGCTTATTCTATTGAAAGTCTCTTTCGCAATGTGTGAATGCGGTAAGAGTATCCAGATTGTATTATTTTTGTTTTTCAGCGAATTGGCATACAGTAGTTACATTGTCGTTACAACATACTGCCTTTCTAAAGCCATTGCTCCATTAGGGGGGTGTCGACTATCTTTCTCATTCTGTTGTTAGTCATTCATGTGTAGAGTTTGTGAGAAGTAATTAAAAGGCTTATTCATTCCACAATAGTTATCACAGATAGTTTTTTTTTTTTTTTTTTTTTTTTTTTTTTTTTTTTTTTTTTTTTTTTAGAGAAATCACATCTGCAGAATATCCAGTTATACATTTCAGAGTCAGTACAAAATATGAGGAAAAATTTTAATTTAGTTTGTTGGAAGTTGTCAGCTTATGATTTTATGAAATTCCAGTCTGATGCTTCTATGTGAAGATGACTACATTGTCAGTTGTAATGTTTTGTAATATCCAAGTCATTACATGTATTATTACAAGAACTTGTGTAGTGTACACTGCACCAAATATTATCAGTAAATAAATGAACTCTGCTATCTTCTTTATCTGCTTAGAACTCTATGAGACACTAAATTTGTTTTTCTCTTCTAAGTTGATGAAAGCTGGTGAGAAAAATATAATTTCAGTGTAGATCACATGTTTTTGAATATGCGTCCTTAATTTTCTCATTTTTTCCAAATCATATTAAATTGGTATTTACTTGGTCAGCTTGTTGACATTGGACAGAAAAGTGCACTTTTTCAGGTTTCACCAGTACTTGTACACAAAAATTCTTTTACATCATTCACTTTTTGCACAGAAGAACAGGATGTGTGTGCACACACAAGGAAAGAAGATTAAATCGGGTTGAACAAGGAGGGGGC
The DNA here is from genome assembly GCF_021461385.2 of Schistocerca piceifrons. NCBI lineage: Eukaryota > Metazoa > Arthropoda > Insecta > Orthoptera > Acrididae > Schistocerca > Schistocerca piceifrons. The sequence continues at coordinate 310,711,111 of NC_060138.1, forward strand.
AAGAAATTGGTTGTGAATTTTTCAATGGATCAACTCTGCAATTACCCGAAGAACTCTGATTTTGAAGACAATTTCTCTCAAAATGGAGTCTACTCCCTAACACCATCTATAACACTGTGTATTTTGTTGAACTGCAGTGTCATACGGTACCAGGTGCCTCTTCTATGAGTCTTGAGGTGCATTGTCTTTAGTTTTTCAGCAGATAGTTGCAATTTTGTTCTTTCAGTTCTTGCTGGAGTTAGCCCATAGAAATACTGCACATTAAGTCTCTCTTGTGACATCCAGTTTTGATGGAAAGTGTCAGTTTCTTTCCCATTACAGAGAAAATGTTTTTTGAATTTTACACGACCATTCGATAGAGCTGTCCCAGATTTGTTTTATCAATATCTATTAACCAGGAGAGTAAAACATGAAGAAGAATTGTTACTCCAGCAGTGACAGAGGAGTGCTGCTGCACAATGCTAGCCATCAGCATGGGTCGTAGCAGTGCTGTCGCTGCTGGTGTACTGGTTATTCGTCATGTTTTACTGTCTCTGTTAATACATATCGATAAAATGAATAGCATACTGGACTAATTTGGGACCACTCTGTCAAATGGTCATGTGAAATTCTGCTTTAGAATACATTTTCTTTGTAATGGGAACCAAATTGAATCATTCCGTCAATGTGGGGTATAGCAAGAAAGATGTGATGAGCAGTACTTGTTTGGGCTGACTCCTCTACACTTGGCGAAAACAAAACTGCAAATATCTGCTGCAACACCAGAGAAAATGCACCTGACAACCCTTTGGTGAGACACCCTGTATATTAGTTGTTGTGTGGTCTTCAGTCTGAAGACTGGTTTGATACAGCTCTGATGCTGCTATATTGTGCTAGGATCATCACCTCCGAATAACTGCTGCAACCGATGATCAATTTGAATTTAGTTGCTGCACTTTTCCCTTGGTCTCTTCCAACAATTTTTACTCCCTGCACTTCCCTCCAATACTACATTGATGATTCTTTGACATCTCTCAATATCTGCTACCTCTCAATCCATTCTTAAAGTCAAGCCATGCCAAAAATTTGTTTTCTCCACAATTTTATTCAATACTTCCTCATTAGTTGTGATATCTGCCCATCTTCTGTAGCACCACATTTCAAAAGCTTATATTCTCCTCTTGCCTGAACTACTTAACCCACATTTCACCTCTGTACATGGGTACACTTCAGATAAGTACGTTTAGAAGAGAGTTCCCAATACTTAAATTTATATTCAGTGTAAACAACTTTCTCTCTTCTGGAAATGATTTTCTTGCTACTGCCAGTCTGCATTTGAAACCCTCTCTATTTTGACCATCATCATTTAATTACTTCCCAAAAAGCAAAACTCACCTGTAACTTGTAGCACCTACTTTCTTAATCGAACTCTATCTCGCCTGATTTGACTACATTCCATAACCCTTGCTTTGCTTTTGTTGGTAGTTGTCTTGTGTCCTCCTTTCAAGACACTGTCCATTCTGTTCGGCTGCTCTTCCAAGTTCTTTGCTGTCCCTGACTGAATTGAAATGTAATCAAATTCAGTTTTTATTTCTTTCCCTGAGCTTTAATTCATTATCCAAATTTTTCTTTGCCTTACTTCACTACTGTTCTGTGTACAGATTGAATAAAATCAAGGGTAGGCCACAAATCTGTCACACTCTCTCTTCAACCATTGCTTTCCTTTCATGCCCTTCAACTCTTGTAACTGCCACCCAGTTTCTATACACATTGTATGTAACCTTTCACTCCCTGTATTTTACCCCTGCTACCTTTAGAATTTCAAAGAATGTATTCCACTATCAAATGCTTTCTGTAAGTCTACATATGCTATCTTCTTCGATTAATTATAGGGTCAGTATTGCCAGGTGTTCCTCCATTTTTCCAGAATCCAAACTGATCTTCTTCGAGATAGGCTTCTACCAATTTTCCTAGTCTTAGAAATAATTCTGTTGTGACTCGCCGATCTTTCAAAGTGCCACCGCGCAGTTACGCGCGTCCTCTACATGTGGCGCTGTCTGCCAGCCATGGAGCAGCTGCCACCTAAGCGGCCAGCCAGCCAGCAGCCGCTAGACTTGGACTCAGTGCTGATTTGACTGTTACAGTGCACACATGTCTTACTTTGTTTACTTGATCTGTGACTTACATGTATTGTGTCATTCTGGAAATGTATTTGTTAAACTTGACGTTATTACAATTGGCGACAAGGTAGTGAATTTTTCTTTTTCGTCATTGACCCACAGGTTTCCATGGCTACTTTAGAGCAACTATTGCAAGGTCTCATTGAACAGCAAACGCTTCTCACATCTGCGATTCGTGATTTCGTCGCGGCATCCAATGCGGGCCGTCTCTTGTCGTTGACTGTACCTCCTTTTCCTCCTTATGACGAGACGGCGGAAGAATGGTCTGATTACGAAAAACGTCTTCGACAGCACTTCTTGGCATTTCATGTCGTGGACGACCAAACATGTAAGTCTCTGTTCCTTTCATGGATTTCACCTCAAATGTATTGGTTGTTGTCGCAATTGGCTCCTTTGAAAGATCCTGCGTCTTTGTCCTTTGCTGAAATGTGCTCACTTCTGTCCGTATATTTTCAAAAGCATACGCATGTAGTAGCCTCTCGTGTTGCCTTTTATCGTTGTCAAAAACAACCGAATCAATCCTATCGCGCTTGGGCTGCTGAACTTCATGGCCTCAGTCGAAAGTGTCAATTTGTTACTGACGTTCACAAAGAATCCTACGCCGATTCCATGGTACAGGATGCTATTATCCGGTTGGCACCCGACAAAGACGTTAGGCAACGTGCCCTTCAGTTGGCAAATCTGACTCTGGATGAAGTCCTATCCATCGCTCAGTCTTTTGAAATTTCTTGTGCCGCTGGAGCGCAAATAGAGGCAGGGGGTGACGTTGGGGACATACAACCTCTTTGCACTGTTGACGAAGCTTGCGGCGTGTCCCCCATAAACCCATAAACAAACCTCTAAGAAACTGCAGCAAAACCCACGGCAACTTCCTTCATGTCTGCAGTGTTTAACGAAACATTCACGGGAGGATTGTCCCCAACGTTGGGCCATGTGTTACAAATGCAAAAAGAAGGGTCATGTGTCATCCATTTGCAAATCCGACCGCATACCTGACGTTTATGAATGTGACACTGATTCTGCTTCTGTGTTGTCTGTCAATGGTACTTGTTCCCTTTCAGGGAAGTTATTCCTCACTGTCCAAATCCTTGGTCGGGATGTTTGCATGCAGGTGGATACTGGTTCTGCTGCCACTATCATCAATTCTCAGACATATCTTCAGTTGGGTTTTCCAATCCTATCACCTGTCACTAGGCAATTACGGACGTACATCAAACAGAAGATTTTTCTCTTGGGACAATTTAATGCTGCGGTATCTTACAAATCCTTCATTCGGACTGTTCCCATCTTTGTGGTCGACCATAGTAACCCGGAGAATCTTTTTGGTTTCGATGGCTTTCGTGCTTTTGGGTTCTCCATAGATGACTCTGTCAATATCGTCTCTGATGCTATTCCTTATGCTCAATTGGATTCCTTGTTGACGACATTTTCGTCCCTTTTTCCTCCTGGGTTAGGCCATGCAAACAACTTTGAAGCTCATATCACGCTCAAACCCAGTGCTCGGCCTAAGTTTTTTCGGGCTTGGCCCATTCCTGTGGCCCTTCGTGATCGGGTCAAATGGGAGCTGGATCGTCTCACTGCTTCGGGGGTCTTGCTTCCTGTCACTTCCAGTGAGTGGTCCTCTCCTGTTGTTGTCGTTGCTAAGCCCAATTGTGATATTTGTCTCTGTGGCGATTTCAAAGCCACTGTACAAGCTCAATGCCTCATCGACACTTACCCTATGCCCCGACCTGAAGAATTGTTCACTAAACTTGCTGGAGACCAGTATTTTTCTAAACTTGACCTGTCAGAAGCTTATCATCAACTTCCTCTCGACACTGCTTCCTGGCAGTTCCTGGTCCTTAACACGCCTTTCGGCCTCTATCAATACCAACGATTGCCATTCTAGGTTGCCAGTGGCCCTGCTCTCTTTCAGTGATTCTTGGAATAATTATTGTTCCCTGTTCCGGGGTGTATAAATTACATGGATGACATTGTTGTCACTGGCTCCACCACTGAAGAACATCTTTAGAATCTCCGCACCCTATTTCACGTCTTACAGACTGCTGGTCTTAAGTGTAATCTTCAGAAATCAAAATTTTTTCAGGCATCTTATCACGTACTTGGCGTTTCAACTCTCTCGGGATGGTATTCGTCCGCTTCAGCAAACTGTCGCTGCGATTGATGCCCTTCCTTGCCCTACATCTGTTAAGGAACTGCAGGCCTTCTTGGGGAAAATAGCTTACTATCACAGGTTTTTACCGTTTGCGGCTTCGGTGGCTCAGCTGTTGCATAAAAACATGCCCTTTCACTGGTCTGCGTCATGCAATGCGGCTTTCCAGAAATTGAAGACTAAGCTGAAACAGGCCCCGTGCCTGGCTACTTATCGACCTGGCCAACATCTTGTTCTTGCCACAGACGCCTCTCAATATGGGGTTGGTGCAGTACTTGCGCACCGTTTTTCTGACGGTTCTGAACAACCCACTGCTTATGCCTCCAAAACGCTCATGGATGACCAATGAAAATATTTTCAAATTGAAAAAGAAGTTTTGGCCATTATTTATACTCTTCGTAAGTTTGGTGTTTTCTCTATGGATCCAAATTTCATCTTGTTACAGATAACAAACCACTTGTTTCCTTGTTTCATCCATCAACGTCACTTCCAGACAAGGCTGCACACCGCCTCCAGCGTTGGGCTCTTTGCTTGTCTTGTTTCAATTATGAGATTCATTTCCGGCCGACAGCTCAACGTGCGAATGCTGATGCACTATCTTGCCTTCCCACGGGTCCTGATCTGGCATTCGATAGGGACAAACTTTTGTGTTTCCACCTGGATGTTGCCAAGCAGCGGGTTGTGGACGGGTTCCCCATCACCGGGGACCGACTGGCGGCTGCTACGGGTTCTGATCCTACCCTCTCCTGGGTTTTACACTGTATTCAGAAGGGTTGGCAAGATCGTCCGTCCACTAAGACTTCTGATCCTTTGCAGAACTACTACGCTTTGCATTACCGCCTCACGGCTAGGGATGGTGTTATCCTTCTTTCCACCGAAAATGCTTCGCCGTGTGTTGTGGTACCTGCGTCTTTGTGTGCTTCGGTCTTGCGCCTCCTTCACCGAGGGCACTGGGGTGTCTCTCGCACAAAATCTCTGGCGCGCCATCATGTGTACTGGCCCGGAACTGACTTTGAAATCGCACACATGGTCCCTGCCTGCAGCTCTTGTGCGTCACAGGCCGCCGCCCCGAAGTCATCTTTGTCGCCGTGGCCCTCGCCTGAGAAGCCCTGGGAGCATATTCATGCTGACTTCGCTGGACCTTTCTTAGGTACTTACTGGCTTCTCATTATTGACACCTACTCTAACTTTCCTTTCATTGTCCATTGCACGTCGCCTACCACTGCGGCAACCACCAATGCTCTGGCTTGCATTTTCTCTTTGGAAGGCCTTCCCTCTACTTTTGTTACTGATAATGGTCCGCAATTTGCCTCTTCTGATTTTGCGGATTTTTGTGCCCGTCACGGCATCATGCATTTCATGGCCCCTCCGTTCCATCCACAGTCAAACAGTGAGGCCGAACGACTGGTTTGCAGATTTAAGGCTCAGATGAGGAAACTCCTGGCTTCTTCTGCTGCTGATGATGATGTGCTTCTCCAATTTCTGGCTTCTTACCGTTTCATCCCCATGGGCAACCACAGCCTGGCTGAGCTCTTACATGGCCGACAGCCCCGCACGCTACTTCCTCTTCTGCGACCTTACACCTCACGGCCGCGGGTGCCTTCGCTTGGCCGGTTCACCACCGGCGACCTTGTATGGGTACGGGGATATGGCAGGCGGCCAAAATGGAGTCCTGGGCGCATCTTACGACATCATGGCTGACGCCTGTATGAAATCCAGATGGACACGGGTGTTGCAGTGCGTCATTCGGACCAGCTTCGGCCTCGTGTGCCGGCAATGCCTGTTCAGAAAGCCGCTACGCCACCTTCGGCTCTACCTGACGCTAGGGATCTTGGAATCTCTCATTACTCACAACGCAGTCCTCTCACCATCATCTCGGAGCCAGCACAGGAACTGACACCACCAGGAGACGTGCCCATGCAGGAACCAGGTGACCATCATCTGTCGGAGCATCTCTACTCGCCTCCTTCTCCTAGGGGTGCCGACACATCGCCCATGTCTTCTGTTGTAACAACCGGACTTGCCACAACGGGCAGATTGGGGCACGGGGCCCCAGCAGGTTCGACCCCCACGTCTCCTGTCATCTCGACCCATTATCATCGGGGACACTTCTGTCCGTACGGGAAGCCTCCTCCTCGACACTTTACGGCCAGTCAAACAACACCTATGGACGTTAGCAATCTACAGGCCACCTCCATCAAGACCAGTACAAAAAATTCAAAGGGGGGAAAAGTGTTGTGACTTACCCGATCTTTCAAAGTGCCGCCGCGCAGTTACGCGTGTTGTCTACATGCGGCGCTGTCTGCCAGCCATGCAGCAGCCGCGCCACCTAAGCGGCCAGCCAGCCAGCGGCTCCTAGTCTTGGACTCGGTGCTGATTTGACTGTTACAGTGCACACACGTCTTACTTTGTTTACTTGATCTGTGACTTACATGTATTGTGTCGTCCTTGAAATATATTTGTTAAACTTGACGTTATAACAAATTCATGTCAATATTTTGCAGCTGTGATGTATTAAACTAATGTTTGGTAATATTCACACCTGTCAGCTACTACTTTCTTTGGAATTGGAATTACTACATTATTTTGGAAGTCTGAGTGTTTGTCCCCAGTCTCGCATTTTGCACATGAAGTGGAATTATTTGGTTATGGCTGGTTGTGTTAAGAACATCAGTAATTCTGAGGGAATATCTACTACTCCAGGGGCCTTGTTTTGACTTGAGTTTTTCAGTGCTCTGTCAAATTCTTCTCGCAGTATCGTATCTCCTGTCTCATCTTCATCTAAGCCCTCTTCCCTTTCTATAATATTGCTTTCAAATTCATTTCCCGTGTGTAGACACATTATATACTCCTTCCATCTTTCAGCTTTCTCTCCTTTGCTTAGAACTTGTTTTCCACAAGGTCTCAGTATTCATATGGGTATTTGTCTTTTCTCCAAACCAAGCAAAGGGGCGCGTTTGTAGCACACTAGACCTGCATTTTGGAAGACGACAGTTCAAATCCATGTCCCACGATCCATTTCCCCGAATGACTCCAGGCAAATGGTAAGATGGGTTCTTTGAAAGGGCATGGCTAATTTCCTCCTTCATCCTTGAAACAATCGGAACTTGTGCTCTGTCTGTAATGACCTCAATGTTAATGAAGCATTTAACACTGATCTTCCCTCCTTTCCTCCAAAAGCCTCTTTCATTTTCCTGTGGGTGGTATCTGTCTTTTCCCTTGTTATACAGGGTTTTTCTGTAGAAGCATGCAAAAATTTAATGAAACATAGAGGATGCTCCACTGAACAATTTGAGGTAGGGAACCTGGAGTTGGAGAAGCCAGATTAAGAAAAAATCACATTATTGTGTACTTTTTTATTTACGTTTGTTACAGTTAACAAAGTTGACCACCCAGTAGCACAAAATGTGGCTGAGCATAACACGCTAAATTTTAATGGCTTCTTCACACTCCAGGCCATGTGGATCTTTCCCTTCACCACCAGCTTCTCTGAACTACACAGATAAGAGTTGTCTTTGCAACACACCCTTCACTGCCATAATTGTCCTGGCGTCAATCCCTGGTAACCCCCTGTCCCCACAGTCTCCCCTTGGCCTGTTGTGTTACCCCCCTCTCTATTCATGTCCCTATGTTACCTGCTGCTCCACTCTAGCTCCGACAACCATTCATCTCATGCCTAGCCTGTACACTCCCCCCCTGGTCTCATATTTGTAGTTGGCAAATCAACAGCTTTTAAACAAAGGTATTACTTTTGAATGCTTAACACTTTTGAGAAACACTTCTTCACTGAATGATATTTTAATATTGCCCTCCAAGTGCATTCGTGTATGTGGAGCAGTTGCAATTACAGTTGATTCTAAGTGTTTGATTTGTACATACTGAGATTATGGATATGTATCCTAATACCTTTAACACCTCATGTCAGTTTGTTGGAACTGTTTTAATGTTAATAGTATGCTTTAACATTTAAAATTTTCTTATTTAAGTTCAAATATAAAATGTGTCATGCATTTTTAATAGTAATTATTTACATAACTTGGCCACTCTTTGTCTTCAACAGTCCTACTTAAGTTTTTATACCTTTGACTATTATTTTTTGATCTTTGCATCTAGTCACAGCTTCAAATTTTACTATTCTCAATACCGAACTGAACTTTTTGCCAAACTGTTATGGTAAGCACTTTTTCCTTCACTCTTTCCTTTCAGTAGCCCTTGCTGTAACCTATAAATACAGGATATGTGAATGTTACCCTTTGAGAACTGTACATTTTTAAAGGACAGCAAGAATGTTCAATTCCTTTGATGTATTTCCTTGTCTATTTTAATGTGAGTTCCGTTCTAAAGTCTATATATAATCTTTTACAGATCAGAAGTGCAGAAGACTCTATAAAGTTTGGTTTTTACAGAATAGAAGCTCTGGAAAGGAACCTCAGAAGTAGGCATCTTTCATCTGATGAAAGGTACTTGGTTTTTACATTTTGCTTAGTTGGCATACAATGATATGAATGGTGGTGTTTTTCAAATTCTCATAGTTCACATGTTTGCATGTTTCTAGATAGTAGTATGTTTCTTAAGAATACTTTGACACAAAGGCCATGTTTGTATAGTTTTGCTGCACTCTGGTTACTTTTTCAGGTTATCTGTTCTACATGTTACCTCCCGTGTATCTTTCTACTGTGATTTTGTGACAAAATACAATTAATGCCAGTGTGTTTCCATAATATTATCTACTCATAACAAGTGAAACCCTTTTGTTGCAGGCAGCGTATTGAAGGAGAGCTTGAAGAAGTGAAAGAAGAACTAAAAAGGAATCAGCATGAATTAAAGCATCTTCAGAAAGAAAATACAAAATCATTTGCTATGGCTGCAATTTTAATGTTCCTGTGTTTCTTAGTATTTGGTGTATACAAAATGTTACAGAATAAGTAATAGATAACACACCATTGTTCAAGAATAGAATTTTCAATTTTAATATTTTTATTACTGATCTCAAATCCTGTAATGTATAAACTAATATTTCAGACAGTGATATTTACTTATTCATTATGTTCTTGTATGTGATGGTGACAAAATTTATCATCTTATACTGGGTGACCCAAAAAGGATGGTCGGATTTGAACTGCGTAGTACCATTGAAAGGTGAGGAGGGGGGACCACTGCCGGCCGTCTGCAAGTCGGCCATTACACCCAGTTTGCCACGAGATGGCGCAGTGGACGGTCAAGCATCGTGTTTTTGCTGTGGAACAGTTTTTCAGAAATGATGAATCGTTTATTACTGTGCAACGATTGTTTCGACAACGTTTTGGTGTAGCGCGTGATGGACCCATTCCAGATCGCAGATCCATATCACGTTGGGTGACTGCATTCCGGACAACAGGGTCTGTCAAAAATTGTAAATCTACAGGGCGTACACGTACGGCAGTTACTCCACAGAACATTGATGATGATAGAGCGTTAGTGCTGCAAAGCCCGCGTCGTTCCACTAGGCGTCGTGCTCAAACTTCAGGCCTCAGCCGTAGTTCGTTGCAGCGTATTTTAAGCCGTGAGTTACAGTTTCACCCATACAAAATTATGATCATGCAAAAGCTGTATGATCGTGATTTTGAGCAGCGAAGACGATTTTGTGAATCAATGCTTGACATTTTGTACTCTAATAATGATGTTGTGCTTCTTATGTCAGATGAAGCCCATTTCCATTTAGACGGCTATGTCAATAAACAAAACTGCAGGTATTGGGCAGCAGATAATCCCAGAGAATTGCACCAAAAGCCTCTTCATAGTGCTAAGGTAACAGTCTGGTGTGGAATTTCAAGATTGGGGATTGTTGGTTCTTATTTTTTTGAGGAGAACAACGCTACAGTCACAGTGAACTCGAAACGTTACGTTAACATGCTACGTAGCTTTTTGGTGCCGAAACTGCGAGAGTTACATGTAAATCGAGATCGAATTTAGTTTCAACAGGACGGGGCCACGACCCACACAGCCAATGACTCCATGTGTGTTTTAAGGCGGATGTTCCCCCACCACATCATCTCGCGTTTTGGAGATGTCCACTGGCCCGCGAGATCACCTGACCTCTCAGCCTGTAAAGAAGCCCCGAAACTTAATTGATCTGAAGGAGGCAATCAGTGCGGAAATTATGGCAATTCAAGAAGAAACAGTAGTGAAAGTGATGGAAAATTTCGAGGAAAGACTTGTGGAATGTATCACCGAGGAAGGACACCATCTTCCGGAAGTCATTTTCCGTACATGATTTTTTGTGGTTAGTTCTTGTAATTGGGTGCCTGGGAGCATTTAGTTACGTAATTGAATAAAATCAATTTGTAAAACTGATGGAGTTATAGTTATTTAAAATGTGACCATCCTTTTTGGGCCACCCTGTATTATGGAGCATCAAATTAAGAAACCAGTCTCAAAATACACTATACCTGACTTGGAAGAACACAGTTCAAATCTATAGCTACATTCATACTCCTGAAACGACTGCTTAAATGCCTGTAGGTGCACAGTAATTTTTCTAACCATGTCTTTGCAAACCCTATGGCAGTGACATGTAGGATGCAGCAGTAGTAGTAGTAGTAGTAGTAGTAGTAGTAGTAGTAGTACATTCCTAGATTCTCACTGAAACTGGTTCTTGAAATTTTATTAAGTAGGCTCTTGGCACTCATCTCAGGTCTTAGGCCAACTGATTTTTGGAGGTTTTTTTGACTTTTCATAACTTTGAGGGGCTAGCATTGTCAAAGGTTACCCTCCATTGCTGGTGCTGCTAAACAACTGTCAGCTGCTGGAATCCCAGCTTGGTGATTCTTCTGAAAAACGTGGAATTCTCAGTGAATTATATTTTACCTCGAAAAATTTCAGGAATTTCATAAAATCTCAGGGAAATCTGTTTTTAACCTAGCATTGAAATCTAATTTTATTGAGTTTTATAAATCACAAATTTCAAAATACTTGATAGCACATTTTGAAATAACTATATGAATATTATTCCATTTAAATCACTGGTGTTTCAAAACTGCAGTTGAACTGCTGCTTATGGGTAGTACATCTCATCTCAGCTGCGAGGAAAGAATGGTTACTATTATGGCATGCCCCTCCCCTCTCCACTCACAATTAATTTATCACAAGTTTCTTGATATCAACTTCCTCCTCACACTTGGAATTCTCAGAGTATTATTATTTATTTTTTTCCAATTTGAGTAACCATCTGAATCCTTAGGCGGGTGGGCACCAACAAAAAACACGACAAGAAGTGGTCATGGAGACCTCGGCAATTTCATTTATAAGTTGGCTTTTGTGGGATAATTGGTGTCTGACTGTCAGTTCAGGTTTTCCAGCACTTTAGTGAGACACTCATATGGATCAAAGAAACCTGTTGCTATTCATGATGCCTTTTGTTGTAGACATTGAGTATCCCCTATTAGACCTGTTTGGTATGGGTTCCACATGCTTGAGCAGTGTTCTAGTATTGGTTGCATGAGTCTCGTAAACAGTCTCATTTGTGAACTGAATGGATTTTCTCAGCATAATTCCAATAAACTCAGGTTTACCAACTGCTTTATCTATGACTGAGCTCATAAGAATCATTGTTCTATGCCCGCCACTAATCGTTACACCCAGGTATTTCACACATCCTTCCTAATGTAGGTCTTATATTGGTACCTAAAACAGTTAACATAATTTCCGAAATTGTTAGATAAAAACTGGACATGGCTTGTTCCCTTTGTCATCCTTTTTTTTTATCAAAGCTTGTATTTAATGAAATCATAATAATTTGGACATAAACCTTAGTCTTCCTTTTGATGAGCACAGCAACAAGGAGTGGCTAGTGTTGTAAATGGCTAATCATTCTTGAGTATCTTGTGAGTGTAGCATATGATAAATTAGAATTTGTTGTATTTGGCCATACCACTAAATAAGATGCCTGCATGCAGAGCACTTTTCATACTCCCTTCATTTGTTTGTGCAAATTTTACTTACTTTTGTACACGTTTGTTTCCTGTTTGTCAACATGCACGGCTTTTACTAATTTATAGTTAAACAAGCAGGGAACAAAGTTAGTCCACAAAACATGAATGAGCTAGGCTGGCACGAGTGAACGGACTTGGTGGTGGAAGAATACCAGGAAGTCTTGTAAGTCCTTGCAAAGTCATTATCAGTGCAGTGATTAATAGCCCATATAGCAACCTGTAGGCCAATGCAGAGAGATCTACCAGGTTCCAGTACCGTGCCACAAGGATTATGCCAACAGTCTTCATTCAGCGAACGATTTGTTAGTGGAGGTCCTGGCCGCTGCTCATAAAGGCATTTTGATCTCTTAAGGGTGAGTTGCCACAAGTGCCATTTCTGACAACATCTTTGACTCAATAACATCGATATCTTATGGTGAGATACAAGACATATCTTTATTTTGTTCTCCTCCTGTGAAGACGACACACACCGACAACAGTACACAATGTAAACAATTACTATGAATCTCAGTACCCTATGTTTTCTGGCAATGTTTGTTGTTAGAAATACTGAGTTCACTGTGGTCTGAAGTCCATGTTACTCTGTAGCTCCCTCTATAACATGCTGGGTAAGTCATTTCATAAGTCAAGGGAAGGCAATAGTGTATGACCAACAGGACACTACATAGTAAAGCACTGTAGTGTTCAAACCAGTCTTTGGATTGATGATAAATTTACCTATTCTTTACCCCATATGTAGGGAAGCAGCCTACTCACGCTGTAATAAATTCACATCAGTTTCCGTTGTGTGCCAGCCAGTCTGCTGTAACTAGCTCTGACGTCATAAATGTTGCGCAATACCTTAAAAATCAAGCAAATGAACTAAAACTTTTCTAGTATATCAGAAATAATACTAAATTAATGTGTGTTAAATATCAGTTCGATAACTTCAGCCATTTCCGAGATTTGGACGTTTTTCTGGAAAAATCATTGGCGCAACAGAAAAGAGCTAGAGACTTCAAAATTTATATTTAGATTCATCTTTCATAATGATTTAATAAAAACAGTACTTTGGATTTCACAAATTAAGACTTTAGTGGAAATTCATGATTTTCTGGTTTTCGTCTCTAAACTGAAGGGAGCAAGATAGATTAAGTAGGCTAGTAAATAAGGCTAGGATGTTTAGATTTAAATAGGTTGGAGGTCCGCTATGATTATGAAGATGTGTAAAGTTTCTTTTTAATACCTATAAAATTATAGCGATAGCGGATCTCAAAAGGGACAGTTCAGAGCTCATCTGCTGCGTGCAGTGTAATTTAATTAATTCTCTCGCTCAAAGTATTTAACTTAGCCACGTCAAAATTTTATTATCAATACTTACCTGCGTGCTGAATGCACGTTTAAATTAAGAGCTTCTTCGGCCATCAGCCAAAGAAGCTATAAATTATTATGTAACTTGAAGTGGTGCGTTACTAGCCCAGCGGCTAGTCGAGAGAGCCGGAAAGATCAGGCGTTCCCTTCGCCGTCCGCACCGCGGCTTTATATATAAGAACACTGCGCGAGGAAGCAAGGCCCCAGTTCTCTCCAGACGCTGAATGACACGCCATCTGTGTCGGTAGTCGCGTCGCATCAGTGTATCTGCTACAAACAGCCTCGGGTGCCGTATTAAGTTACTAGAGATATGCGGAACCATGAAAACATTTCATGTGAAGTGTTAATTCTGGGGTGATTTTCATTATCTAGCTTCAGTTTGCGTACTGTCGTATTTTCACGTGCCGTCGCGGGACAGACATTCTACCAAATATTTAGCGTGGCGTTTGATGAAATATTTTCATCAAATTATGGCGAGCATTCTTTTTAACATTTGATTCGGACATTTATAGTTGCATCAGCGCCTTAGTTAGGTTGTAGGGATACTTGTGGTTTTTATTAGTGAATTTCAGAATATACTCAACTATTTTGGAAAACCGTTTTTGATTAGAAATCCCGGACAATCTCCTAATTCCTCAGAGCTATAAGCTGCAGCTATAAGAACATTCTCAGGTAAAGTGGGCACTAGGATATCTATTTACTGGCTCCAAGTTTTATTAAATCACTTTCTGGGGGTCACGGAGTAAATAGAGAGCCAGTGTTGAGAACGGCAAAAGACAGCAATAACAACATTCTAAAAGCTAGAAACTGATTCTACATGCAAGCATATATCCAACAATTAATTAGATTATTTCTACAAACTCTCATCCGCCGCCCCACACATACTTATACAGACAAATATCCATAGACATTAGAATTTTGTGAGAAAGCTTGTAGTAGGGCTATTTTTTGTCAATTGAGGTCTGCTACTAAAGATAATCAAGGTCTTCCAGCAGAATTTAGCAAATATACGTAACACATAGTTAGTGATTCACTCTTTTGGTATTGTAGGGGAAAGGAACAAAGTGAAAGAAAAAATTTGAATTTTTAACCAACAGAAAATTCATTCAAAAGAGGACATAAACCTTTCAGCAACAGATGTAGTGGAACAGTGAACAAGTGTGTAGAAAATCTTATGCACCAAAGACAGAAACCATTTAACCTGTTAACCTCTGTGACTTGTCTCTGTGCCTGCAGTGCTTTCCTCAGTCATTTTTTTCCTTTTAGTATAGATATGGATGAAACATAATGTAGTCCAAAGTTTCCATATTTTATTGCTACACGGTACAAAAAAACTAAAACCTCACTTTATGTATAGTCTTCCACCCTGTTTACATTTTATGTCCAAGTAGATGGGAGCTATTTTATTCCAGTGTAACAATAACAGAATAGGAAAGTGCGAGACCAATTTTGCAAATTGTATATGATTATTGAAACATTTCTTTGCATCATTTATTAAGGATATTGATTTGCATGACTTGTTCTGTACTTGCCTACAACAGCCTAAATGAACACACATTTTCCTTCTGTTGAAAGTCAGTGGCAGTACATTTCAAAATGTAAGATCTTTTCAGCTTAATACAAACTATAGCAGAACATATATCAAGAATTTTTTTAACAAAATTAAACCAAGATAAAATGCTACAGCTATGCCCAAATGTAATGTACATATAAGCAGTCATCAGTCATTAATTTAACCTTAAACTTTACTGCCGCCTTACTCTGACAGCATCCGTAAAATTCTAGTTGCATAACCTTTTTACAATTTTTTTGAAAATATAATGTAACTGTACAGATAAGAAAATCTACTCACCATGTGGTGGCAGGAGAATACACATATAAAAGGTATTAAAATATGCAAGCTTTTGGAGCCAGTGGCGTGTTCTGGCAGAAGGGGGGAGGAAGAAGGGTGAAGGAAAATGACCAGGTTTAGGAAACAGGTTAGAATTCAGAAAAGTTGCCCACAACCCCAGATCTGCAGACTTACTGAATAGAATGAGAATGAAAGACTGGAATTCCTAATTCCTAACTGAAACCATATAGTTGTGCAGAATTCAATACAACTTTAGTCTCCATGCCCGATGTGAATTGCCAGTTTAGTTTCATGATACATAGAACAAACAAAATTTAAAATCAATTCTGTGTGGTTTGGATTCAACAAATCCTTGGTACAATTCTAAAGGTATGTGGCAAAAGATGTCTATACACAGATCATGCAGTTGCCATAAATTATTGGCTGGTAGTTTGTAGGTGCAAAGTTAGCGCCCAATACACTACCAGATGTGCTCCATAATGTTCAGATTAGGAATTGTGGTGAACAAGAGATCGATGTGAGTTCACTACCATGCTCCACAAATCACTGTAGTACAATTAAAGCTTGAGAAGCATATGGTTACCTTATGGGAATACGCCATCATTGGACATCAAACATGAAAGGATGCAGGTTATCTGCAATGATGTTCATGTTCCACAGTTGTCATCGTGCTTTCAACAACTACCACATGTCCCATGGAAGGCCAGGTGAATGTCCCTCATAGAGTAATGCTGGCCCCCACCCGCCTGAACCTATGGCGCAGTGCACGTCTCAAGCAGCAGTTCACCTAGGCGATGGAGAATCCAGACACACTTGTCAACTTTCAAGAAACGTGACTATGTGCCCTGTTTCCACAGATCAATCTTGATGATACTGTGTCCACTGCAATCATAATTAGTGATGTCAACAGGTTGACATGGTAACAAGTAGGGATTGTCTACTGTGGGGCCTCACATTCCACAGTGTGTACTGAAGCTTGCTGTGAAAACACTTGTACCATCACCAGCGCTGTACTCGGTCGTATCTGCCACAGGGCGCCACCTACCCTGCTCTCCACAGTAGGCAAGCCTCAGATGCCTATGTTCTCAGGTGCAGTTTGGACATCCAACAACTTCTTACCTAACAGTAGTTTCACCATTCTCCAATGCTAAAGTGGCAAGCCCTCCTCATCACCAGAATGATTCCAAATTTGTTGCTGTTCCAATAACATACTTTCCTCACCATGTCACGTGCCCACAGTGTTACCAGATATCTTTCAATTGCAGGGTGAGCAATGGTCATAGGGTTCGGCTCATCAGTGCAATTGCATTCAATAAGATTACAAGATCAGACCATTGGATTTGAAAAGATGCATCAGTCCACATATCACCTCCCACTTCTTTCATAGTCACTAGATTAACATGTTAACTGCTTTGCTGCTCGTAGACATAGTAGAGCCCAGACATCTGACACCTTGTGCACAATGGTGGCAACAAGTTCCACTCTTGTTTGTCCTTGAATGGTGTGTTTGTAACATGTAATCCATTCAGTCACCTATGCCTTGCTGATCGAACATACTGAAGATGAATGTCGCCTATATGTGCAATCTTGGATTGGCGAGGTATTGTCAGTTACACCCTGGTGGCAGTAGTAATTTCTTACAGTTCATCTTGCTGTATTTTACATTAATTTTTATTTCTTGTTGAGTTGACACCAGTGTAGAGTGAGCTTGCACACAGTATAAAGTTGACTGCTAATTATGTTTTGTTTGAGCAGTTAGTTTTGCTTTGTTATATAGTACAAGCATAAATGGTTTTAGCTCAAACCAGTCAGATGTCAGGCTACTGTAAACATCAATAGAGGAATGGTTTCACAGATGAATTACTGAGGATATTGGAAGAATCACATTTTGATACAGATGATTCAGAATTATCAGAATTTTCTGACGAATAAGATGCACCTGCAGATACAATTGATAGCAAATGTATAGAGCAACAGATATCGAAACACTGAATTAAGCGAGTTTGGCGGTCATGAGGGCAATGTGTGAAGCTTTCAGCGACTACTGTAGCAAAATTTCATCAAAGAAACACACACAAAACCCAAAGAAATTCTGTTGATATGTAAAAGTACCTAAGTTGGTGCCAAAACAGTAATGGATGGGACAGGGATTGAGACAGATTAGTAAAGCAAAAGCAGAAACAATGAGCTCAGTTTCCAAATGGTGCTCTAGAAATTAAAATCCAGGGGTATTGCAACAATTTAATTCTGGCACCACTGCAAAGATGAGTGATGTGGAGTTAGTGGTGATGAGAAACAGCAGAAATTGCTAAAACAAAACAAAACTGCAGCGCCAAAGGAATGTGAATGAGATTTGATCCTGAATTTGTGACAGAGTTAGCCCCTCTTAACTGTAATCCGTTGCAGATTCCTGAAACAAAAAACTGTACCCAGTAATTGGAAGAATCACTGTCTGAAAAAAGGCACAAATATTCAGTCAGATCTTGATAAGATTTCAAAGTGGTGCAAAGATTGGAAACTTGCTTTCAATGTTCAAAAATGTTGTGCACTTCACAAAATGAAAAATATAGTATCCTAAAACAAGATTATCGAGTCACAGATGGAATTGGTGAAAGCATACAAATACCTGGATGTAACACTTCGTAAGTGTGACATGGAATGATGACATAGACTCAGTTGTAGATAAAGCAGGTGGCAGACTTCTGTTTATCAGTTAAATACTAGGGAAAGGCAATCAGTCTGGTAAGGAGACTGCTTATCAATCACTTACGCAACCCATCCTAGAATGTTGCTCAAATACCAAACAGGACTCACAGGGTACACTGAACATATACAGAAAAGTACAGTGTGAATGGTCACAGTTTTGTTTGACTTGTGGGAGTGACAGAGATGCTGAAGAAACTGAACTGGCAGACACTTGAAGATAAATGCAAAATATCCCAAGAAGGAATACTTACAAAATTTCAAGAACATACTTTAGGTGATGACTCTGGGCGTAAACTACAACCCCCTACCTGTCACTCTCAAAGGGATCATGTTGACAAGATTAGGTTAAAAATTCTTCTTATGCTTCTTGTACAAATGGAACAAGAAGCAGCCCTAGCAACTGGTACAATGGGAAGTAACCTCTGCCATGCACTTTATAGTAGCTACCGGAGTATGGACATAGATGGTGATATCACCAGTTTTGCTAGTATTGGTGATTACAATGGGCCGTAAGAATAAAGTGAAGCAAATGCGTTTCCTTCGAATTTCGAAGCTAAAACTTTGGAATTCATGAATAAAATGTGAAGCAAGAGCTTTTGCTTGCAGGAAGAAAAAGAACAATGAAAGCTTTTGCTTTCCCCTTGAGCTCTTGCTTCGGTGTTAGATGAACTGTAAGAATAAAGAGAAGCGCTGACTTCATTCTGGAAGCAATTGCTTGTGAAACTTGAAGGCTGGTCAGTAGCAGGCTCAAATTTGCAGAGTGCAGATATGGCTCAAATACCAGCATGTTTATGCCGCGAAAAATGCTACAGACCACGTCGATGTCCACCTGGAGAGCACTGTAAAACTCTTGTATCGTTTCAACAAAGAAAATGTTAAGTGAATTGAAAAGAATTTTCTGACAGACAGGGGAAAGAAGAGGTGGAGCACTATCGTCGGAACAGAAGGTGAAGATTTTCCTTCGGTTTGTAGCTGACCTAGGACTCCAGTCTGGAATAGCAGCAGAAGAAACAGGAATTAATCAAACTACAGTCAGTAAAACAGTGAGTAGTGTTTCTACACTACTGGCCATTAAAATTGCTACACAACAAAGATACGTGCTACAGACACGAAATTTAACCGACAGGAAGAAGATGCTGTGATATGCAAATGTTAGCTTTTCAGAGCATTCACACAAGGTTGGCACCGGTGGTGACACCTACAATGTGCTGACATGAGGAAAGTTTCCAACCGATTTCTCATACACAAACAGCAACTGACCGGCGTTGCCTGGTGAAACGTCGTCGTGATGTCTCGTGTAAGGAGAAGAAATGCGTACCATCACATTTCCGACTTTGATAAAGGTCGGTATGTAGTTTATTGTATCACGACATTGCTGCTCGCGTTGGTCGAGATCCAATGACTGTTAGCCGAATATGGAATCAGTGGGATCAGGAAGGTAATACAGAACGCCGTGCTGGATCCCAACAGCCTCATATCACTAGCACTCAAGATGACAGGCATCTTATCCGCATGGCTGTAATGGATCGTGCAGCCACGTCTCGATCCCTGAGTCAACAAATTGGGACGTTTGCAAGACAACAACCATCTGCACGAACAGTTCGACGACGTTTGCAGCAGCACGGACTATCAGCTTGGAGACCATGGCTGCGGTTACCCTTGACGCTGCATCACAGACAGGAGCGCCTGCAATGGTGTACTCAACGACGAACCTGGGTGCACGAATGGCAAAACATAATTTTTTCGGATGAATCCAGGTTCTGTTTACAGCATCATGATGGTCGCATCCGTGTTTGGCGACATCGCAGTGAATGTACATTGTAAGCGTGTATTCATCATCGCCATACTAGTGTATCACCCGGCGTGATAGTATGGGGTGCCATTGGTTAAACATCTCTGTCACCTCTTTTTCGCATTGAAGGTACTTTGAACAGTGGACGTTACATTTCAGATGTGTTATGACCCCTGGCTCTACCCTTCATTCGATCCCTGGATACTGAAAATGTTCGACTGCTGCCCTGACCAACACATTCTCCAGATCTCTCACCAACTGAAAACGTCTGGTCAATGGTGGCCGAGCAACTGACTCGTCACAATACGCCAGTCACTACGCTTGATGAACTGTGGTATCGTGTTGAAGCTGCATGGGCAGCCATACCTGTACACACCATCCAAGCTCTGTTTGACTCAATGCCCAGGCGTATCAAGGCCGTTATTGTGGCCAGAGTTGGTTGTTCTGGGTACTGATTGCTCAGGACCTATGCACCCAAATTGCATGTAAATGTAATCACATGTTAGTTCTAGTATAATATATTTGGCCAATGAATACACATTTATCATCTGCATTTCTTCTTGGTGTAGCATTTTTAATGGCCAGTAGTGTAAAAAGATAATGTAAAAAGCTAATTTGTGGATCAAGTTTCCGTCGCCAACGCATAATGTTACTGCGGCTAAAAATGACTGGCTACAAAAATACAAATTTCCAAGTGCTATTAGTGTAATTGACTGTACACACGTGATAATTCCAAAACCTGTGCGATTTGGCGACAAATATATCAACATAAAGGGTTTTGCTAGTATAAATGTGCAGGCTGCATGCAACGTGAAGGGACAGTTCACTAGTGTTTAGGCTAGCTGGCCCTGGTCATTACATGACAATCAGATGTGGAGAAATTCAAGTTTCTGGAAAGTGCTTAGCGAATGTAAGAACACTGTTCTTTTGAGTGATGAAGGGTATGGCCTAGAGCCCTGGTTGATGACCCCGTTTTGTAATCCAACTGAGGACAGTCACAAGTTATTCAATAACCTTTTAAAAAAAGGAGTTGTGATAGAGCGTTGCTTTGGTCAGCTGAAGAGGCCGTTTCCTATTTTGCAGTATATGTGTAGAGTCGCCTTACTAAATGTTCGAACAATAATAGCTTGCTGCTTTATACTGCATAATGTTGCGAAACATCTACAAGATGAAGATTTTGAAGACACGGCACAGGATTTACATGACGATAGTGATAACGATGAGGAGGAGCCTTTAACTGAAGTGGATATTCTTCGGAGAGGACGTCAAAGAAGACAAGAAATTGCAGCTCTAATAGAAATGCAGGATTTAGAATTTTTTATTTACGAAAAGATACAAAACTACTGATTGCCTACAACAAAAGGACTAACAGTCTACAGAATGATATGTAAATTAAAACTATTTTCATCTCCTCCTGTCGCAAATTTTTTTACATTATTCATCTTTATATTAAGGAAGTCCATTAACGTAAATTCTTTTTCCATTTGCAGTCGTGAGCTTCAGTTGCTCCAGCAGCACCAGCCTATGTAATTCTGCGTTACTGAGCATCTTCGTCTCGTCTGTTTCTGGCAATGCTCCTTCCTTCAAGGGTGGTGGCCTGGCATATGGACTTGGTCTAGACGAAGAGGATGGTGGGCCAGCACGAGGTGTGACATCTGTTCTTAGAAACACATATGTATGCCAGAGATGTATACAACGGTAGAACTTAATGCGTGTTTGCATTTTTATGATGATTTACTTTACATAGATAACAGCGGAAACTTTCCTTCGCAAAGGGTTACAAAATGTTGGTGGCCCACATTAACTCTAGCCATGGCACTTAATGAAACAAAATAGCAAACATGGCTCTTACATATCATATTACTGCTAGCATCACTAATAATAGTAATAGTAGTAATACTTATGATACAGTAATAAGAACATTTAGCTACTCTCACAAAAAACAAATCTCCACTAGTATCTTTATAAGTAGCAATAATTAATTTTGTTTAACTAGAACTGAATCTTACCAGATGAGTTGGAGTGCTCTACTGGCGATTGTGTAGAATGGACGGTGCAACCCCTAGTGTCACTGCCCCTGAAAGTTAACGATTTGGGGGGAGGGGGGGGGGGGAACTTACAGATTGTGTGTAATTTTTTAACCGAATGAAAATAAAAAAATATTAACAACACACGAGCTTATAATTTATCTTACCTGGTATCTGGTTCATTGTAGGATTCCCATCTCCTTGTAGCAAGCAGTACAGCTTTTTCTCCCAAATATTTAAAACAATCGGTTCCTTTCTGTTCTTATCCGTTTTCCCTTTGTCTCATTTTCATGTTACTGACTTTCTTTAGCAACTGTTTCCTGTCAATTTGATATGTTTCAAATGAATGTATAACATTTAGGATTGCTTCTTCTTTCTTTCTTTTTCCTTCTGGAAGTTGTGACTTCTCTAATAGCTCAGGATGATTTTCTAAAGCCGTGACTAAAAACATTGTACTTTCTGCACATATCGAGCTTTCATCTGAATCGGACAGCTTCAGTCGATAAGTGACAGTACTCACTTAAAATATATGAAGCGAAATTCAGTCGCACAGCAAAGGAAACAGTGATGAAGCCTGCTCTTGCTCAACAATGGATTGCTGACAATGCGTACCAAGCAGGTGGCTAGGAGCTTTTGCAACTGTGTTAGAAGTAAAAGGTAGAGATGAAAAGAAAAAGGTTATTCTTACAATAAGAAGCTAATGCTTCTGCTTTTACCTTTTGCTTCCAAGTGAATGCTCTTACTTCTACCTTTTGCTCCAAGCTCGTGCTTCAGTTTTATTCATATGGCCCAATGAATGATCTTGTTTCAAAATGTCAGTCAGTCTGCAACCACTGCACTTACAGATGAAGAGAAATAAATAATTCCTCGGGCAAGTACAGAAAGGGCAACAGCCTCAAAGGGTGCGGGGCAAAGTCAGGAAATGTGGGGACCAATCAGCAATCGGTATTGTAATTGTAAACTATCGAGGCTGCGTTGGTAAAGTACCAGAACTTCAAGCACTGATAGAAAGCACCGAAGCTGAAATCATTATAGGTACGGAAAGCTGGCAGAAGCCAGAGATAAATTCTGCTGAAATTTTTACAAAGGCACAGACGGTGTTTAGAAAGGATAGATTGCATGCAACTGGTGGTGGAGTGTTTGTCGCTGTTAGTAGTAGTTTATCCTGTAGTGATATAGAGGTGGATAGTTCCTGTGAATTATTATGGGTGGAGGTTATACTCAACAACCAGCTAGGTTAATAATTGGCTCCTTTTACCGACCTCCCGACTCGGCAGCATTAGTGGCATAACAACTGAGAGAAAATCTAGAATACATTTCACATAAAATGCCTCAGCATGTTATAGTCTTATGTGGAGATTTCAATTTACCAGATATAGACTGGTGCGGGGCAAAGTCAGGAAATGTGGGGACCAATCAGCAATCGGTATTGTAATTGTAAACTATCGAGGCTGCGTTGGTAAAGTACCAGAACTTCAAGCACTGATAGAAAGCACCGAAGCTGAAATCATTATAGGTACGGAAAGCTGGCAGAAGCCAGAGATAAATTCTGCTGAAATTTTTACAAAGGCACAGACGGTGTTTAGAAAGGATAGATTGCATGCAACTGGTGGTGGAGTGTTTGTCGCTGTTAGTAGTAGTTTATCCTGTAGTGATATAGAGGTGGATAGTTCCTGTGAATTATTATGGGTGGAGGTTATACTCAACAACCAGCTAGGTTAATAATTGGCTCCTTTTACCGACCTCCCGACTCGGCAGCATTAGTGGCATAACAACTGAGAGAAAATCTAGAATACATTTCACATAAAATGCCTCAGCATGTTATAGTCTTATGTGGAGATTTCAATTTACCAGATATAGACTGGGACACTCAGATGTTTAGGATGGGTGGTAGGTACAGAGCATCGAGTGACATACTGAGTGCCCTATCCAAAAATTACCTCGAGCAATTAAACAGAGAACAGACTCGTGGAGATAACATCTAGGACCTACTGATAACAAACAGACCTGAACTTTTTGACTCTGCACAAAACAGGGAATCAGTGATCATAAGGCCGTTGCAGCATCCTTGAATATGGAAGTAAATAGGAATATAAAAAAAGGGAGGAAGGTTTATCTGTTCAGCAAGAGTAATAGGAGGCAGATTTCAGACTACCTAACAGATTAAAACGAAAATTTGTTCCGACACTGACAATGTTGAGTGTTTATGGAAAAAGTTCAAGGCAATCATAAAATGCATTTTAGACAGGTATGTGCCAAGTAAAACTGTGAGGGACGGGAAAAACCCACCGTGGTTCAACAACAAAGTTAGGAAACTACTGCGAAAGCAGAGAGCTTCACTGCAAATTTAAACGCAGCCAAAATCTCTAGACAAACAGAAGCTAAACGATGTCAAAGATAGCGTAAGGAGGGCTATGCGTGAAGCCTTCAGTGAATTCTAAAGTAAAATCCGATGTACCAACTTGACAGAAAATCCTAGGAAGTTCTGGTCTTACGTTAAATCAGTAAGTGGATCGAAACAGCATATCCAGATAATCTGGGATGATAATGGCATTGAAACAGGGGATGACACACCTAAAGCTGAAATACTAAACACCTTTTTCCAAAGCTGTTTCACAGAGGAAGACCGCACAGCAGTTCCTTCTCTAAATTCTCGCAAGAACGAGAAAATGGCTGACATCGAAATAAGTGTCCAAGGAATAGAAAAGCAACTGAAATCACTCAGAGGAAAGTCCACTGGACCTGACGGGATACCAATTCGATTCTACAGAGTACGCGAAAGAGCTTGCCCCCCTTTTAACAGCCGTGTACTGCAAGTCTCTAGAGGAACAGAAGGTTCCAAGTGATTGGAAAAGAGCACAGTTACTTCCAGTTTTCGAGAAGGGTCATCGACCAGATGCGCGAAACTATAGGTCTATATCTCTTGACATCGATCTGTTATAGAATTTTAGGACATGTTTTTTGCTCGAGTATCCTGTCATTTCTGGAAACCCAGAATCTACTATGTAGGAACCAACATGTGAGATGTGTCCGAAAGAAAAGTAGGGGCACCAGTACTGAGGCAGACAAGATTGAGCTGGTTGAAAAGGTCTGCTAACAGGGAGCCCCTCGGGCAGGATGCTGGAGAGCCCCAAAGGGGATGGTGGGCATTGAAGTCGCCAGTTAACAAAAATGGTGCAGGTAGCTGAACAATAATTTGAATCATGTCTGCCCTAGTAACGGCAGACGACGATGGAGTGTAAACGGTACAAATGGAAAATGTAAAAGTGGGGAGAGTAATTCGGATGGCAACTGCCTGCAGGCCGGTGTGCAACATGATGGGATCGTAGTAAATATCATCCCGGACCAGCAACATAACCCCTCCATGAGCCGGGATACCTACCACAGGGGGTAGGTCAAAACGCACAGAGGTGTAGTGTGCCAAGGCAATTTGATCGCATGGGCGTAGCTTCGTTTCCTGGAGGGCTACGACGAGCGGACGGTGCAAGCGGAGCAGCAACTTCAAGTCCTCTCGGTTGGAGCGAATGCTGCGAATATTCCAGTGAATAAGTGCTCTCGTAAGAAGAAAATGAAGATGAAAGAAGGGGTCACCGCAAAGGCCTGGCTTCGAGCGAGCACTGCCGCCGCTATCAGTAGGCGGACAGTCATCGTCCATTGGTTCTATAGGTTCATCGGCCATCTTGGTAAGATGGCCGGGAGGGGGAGCTTCCTCCGCCGGTGAACAGCCAGATGTTCAGCTACCAGCAGTGCGGCCAGGCGAAACGGATGACGGCCTGGGGCGACAACCGCTGGGTGGCGCAGGAGAAGAAATGCGCCGTGGCGGAGAAGGAGAACTGTGCTTCCTATGAGCCTTCTTGGAAGGTCGTTTGGTGGAAGTACCGGTCGATGGCTGGGAGGTCGAGGTACGTAGGAAGTCTGCACGGGACGGTTCCTTCTTGAAGGCCCGTGCATCTGACTTCTGGGTCTTCATCTTAGCAGAAGCTGATGAAGGGTCTGGTGTCTGTGGGGTGATGGGAGGAAGAGGAGACGTCGACCGCGCAATCTTAGCACTGGCTGAACGGACGACCGTGGTGCTGAAGGTCAGATCGCATGTCTAGGTTGCCACCTCCCTGGTAGTCCGAGGAGAGGCGAGGACAGTACTGTATTTCCCGCTGGGAGCAGCGTGGGCTTTCTACTAGCCAATAGCTTGCGAGCAGCCGAGGTGGACACTTTCTCTTTGACCCAAATTTCTTGGATACAGCGTTCTTCCTTATAGACGGGACAGTCGCGGGAGGATGCTGCATGGTCACCCTGACAGTACACACAACGAGGAGACGGAGGTGGACAGTCACCCTCATGGGCATCCCTGCCACAAGTGACACATTTAGCCGCATTGGAACAAGACTGTCGAGTGTGATTGAAACGCTGACACTGGTAGCAGCGCGTAGGTGTCGGGACATAGGGGCGAACAGAAATAACCTCGTAGCCCGCTTTGATGCGCGATGGCAGCTTAACACTATCAAAGGTCAAGAAAAGTTTCCGGGTCGGTACAAGGTCATTGTTGACCTTTTTCATGACCCTATGGACAGCCGTCATGCCCCGCTCAGCGAGGAAAGACTGAATCTCCTCATCAGTCAATCCGTCGAGGGATCTAGTATAGACCACACCACGAGACGAATTCAAAGTTCGGTGAGCCTCCACCCGGACAGGGAACGTGTACAGGAGTGTGGCTCGAAGCAGTTTCTGTGCCGGAAAGGCGCTCTCAGTTTCTAGTAACAAGGTACCATTACGCAACCTCGTACAAGACTTAACAGTACCGGCTATGGCATCTACGCCCTTCTGGATAACGAAAGGGTTGACAGAGGAAAAATCCTTTCTGTCCTCAGATCGAGAAATGACTAGGAACTGTGGGGTAGGTGGTAGTACTTTTATCACTGGTGGCTGGTCATGTTTCCGTTTGTGGGCAGAAGTCGAGAGAGAAGAAGAGAAATCCATTGCGGAGGATTCCCCCATGATTGCCAGCATCTCCGATGGCGCGCTCCTTCCTTATGGGGACCCTCTCAGAGGGCACTCTCGCCTTAGGTGAATGTTTACACCTCAGGTCACACCTCCCGAGAAACAGACGGAGGGACCAATCGGCATGGTCAGAAGGTATCAGCTCAGGCAATCACCCCTCCCTGGGCCTGGCCTTTACCAGGGGGTACGTGCGTGCCTTACTTGTCTACCCAGGGCGGGGAATTACGCGTTACCCCGTCACCGGCTACGCGTGTGAACGCGTGGGTCGGCCTTCAGGCACGCACAGGGAGAAAGGAAGAGAGAGAGGACAGACTGACTCAAATGCCGAAGCGGAGACCAGAGAAGGCAAGGAGAAGAAGGCAAGGGAAAGAGTAAGGAAGACAGTGAGATGGAGAAGAACAAAGAAAGGAACCAACCAAAGAAGGAAGAAACGAGAAGGAAGAAACGAGAAGTGAAAAACCAAAAAGACCACAAATATAGGTCGTGGGACCGTCCGTCTCCGGACGCAGGCGCTAATTACCCCCTTGAGGGGGATGGACTCCTTTTAGTCGCCTCTTACGACAGGCAGGAAGACCTCGGGCCTATTCTAACCCCCGGACCCGCAGGGGGGAAACAGCGATTGTGAGAGACCCAGCTCGCTTTATTTGTTCATGAGACCCAGAAAATATTAGATACAGGCTCCCAGGTAGATGCCATTTTCCTTGACTTCTGGAAGGTGTTCGATACAGTTCCACACTGTCACCTGATAAACCAAGTAAGAGCCTACAGAATATTAGACCAGCTGTGTGGCTGGATTGAAGAGTTTTTAGCAAACAGAACACAGCATGTTGTTATCAATAGAGAGACGTCTACAGACGTTAAAGTAACCTCTGGCGTGCCACAGGGGACTATTATGGGACCATTGCTTTTCACAATATATATAAATGACCTAGTAGATAGTGTCGGAAGTTCCATGCGGCTTTTCGCAGATGATGCTGTAGTATACAGAGAAGTTGCAGCATTAGAAAATTATAGCGAAATGCAGGAAGATCTGTAGCGGATAGGCACTTGGTGCAGGGAGTGGCAACTGACCCTTAACATAGACAAATGTAATGTATTGCGAATACATAGAAAGAAGGATCCTTTATTGTATAATTATGTGATAGCAGAAGAAACACTGGTAGCAGTTACTTCTGTGAAATATCTGGGAGTATGTGTGCGGAGCGATTTGAAGTGGAATGATCATATAAAATTAATTGTTGGTAAGGCGGGTACCAGGTTGAGATTCATTGGGAGAGTCCTTCGAGAATGTAGTCCATCAACAAGGAGGTGGCTTACAAAACACTCGTTCGACCTATACTTGCGTATTGCTCATCAGTGTGGGATCCGTACCAGATCGGGCTGACGGAGGAGATACAGAAGATCCATAGAAGAGCGGCACGTTTCGTCACAGGGCTATTTGGTAACCGTGATAGCGTTACGGTGATGTTTAGCAAACTCAAGTGGCAGACTCTGCAAGAGAGGCACTCTGCATCGCGGTGTAGCTTGCTGTCCAGGTTTTGAGCGGGTGCGTTTCTGGATGAGGTATCGAATATATTGCTTCCCCCTACTTATACCTCCCGAGGAGATCACGAATATAAAATTAGAGAGATTCGAGCGCACGCGGAGGCTTTCCGGCAGTCGTTCTTCACGCGAACCATATGCGACTGGAACAGGAAAGGGAGGTAATGACAGTGGCACATAAAGTGCCCTCTCCGCCACACACCGTTGGGTGGCTTGCAGAGTATAAATGTAGATGTATACTACAAATAGGAATACTTTGAAACTACATGTATTGTTTGACAAGAAAGTGATTAATTTGATTGTAACTGAATCCAATTGAAATGCTGCTAAGATTTTAAACAGCAAATATGTAAGAAAAATGCATGGATGGAGTTTGGAAAGAAATGAATCAAGAAGGTATACACAAATTTTTTGGCATTATTATGTACAATGGACTGATAATGACTAACAATAGAGGATTATTGCAGTACAAATCCTGTGTTCAAGAATGACATTTTGCCTAAAATAATCAGCAGAAATTTCTTTCAGGTTATCCTCAACTGCATCCATTTCACTATTAAATCAGCCAAAGAGGGTGTTAAAACTCAGAAGTTAACAGAGATAGAGGATGTGTTGCAAAGAGTTTTGTTGCCATAGATGAAACCATGGTATCCACTTAGAGGACACTTTTCATTTTTACTGTATATTCAGTAGTAAATGTGGTATTCAGGTTTTCGAATTGTGCAAATGTGTTCATATATTCTACACGTCTTGACTTAAATACGACACAAACTTTGCAAAAAGTATAATGCTATAGCTTTTGAACAACTATTTCGGAGGGTCGAACAGTTGTTACAGATGTTTCCCTAACAAAACAACTTGAAAAAAAGAAAACACGTTACATTGCAGACAGGCACAATTAAGACACAAAATGCTTTTGGCCAGTCTTGATCAGCAAAAGAGAAACCCTACCATTAATACACACCTAGTATACATAACTGCCAACTCTGGCCAGAATGCAAGTATCATGTGGGATGGATGCAGTAACATGGAGGGGGTGGGGAAACAATAGTAGTGAATAAGTGGAACGAGACTTAGCTGCAATGTTGGGAATAAAGAAATAATGACCTGGGAATAGTCGAAAGCACACCAACATATTTCAACCACTCATGAAAGTTTCAGCAATGATGTGCTTTCTGTGTGTGTCTATTATATATCTAGTAATATAGATGCTGATATGAACACAACTCAGCAGAAGCTGAGTATTTGTCAGACTTGAGTTATATTGTAAACTGCCAACTTCTATAGGGCATTTTTTCCTAAAAGAAAAAGGGGGGAGGGGGGAAAGGAATAGTTTGAAGTGACCAGGGATTCCACTGGCATTAGAGAAAGGTAATTCCTTGTATCTTTGCACAGTACAGGTACGTAGAAGTAGGCGGCATTGCTAAGCAAAGTGCATGGAACAATGTGCTTACAAGAAAATTTAAAGGATGGTAATGCACTTGTTGAATGTGCTAGTCAAGTGACTAAGAACAAACATAATTTTTATACCTAAGGAAGAAACAAATGTGCAGAACTGTGGTAAATGAAAGATGGAAACCTCAGAAGTCCGTTCAGGTAACAATCTATACTGACAACAAGTTCTTCACTGTGATAACAATGACTGGTAATGACCAGAATGCAGCAGACGGAACTATGGCTGCACCAGATTTATTTTAAGATAACATTGACTGTGGTGACTTCATTGATATTCTGCTAACAAGCAGCAATTGCAAAGAGAAACAGTTCTCAGATCAAGGCCATGTAAAGTGATTCATTTCACCTGAAATACCTGAAGAGACTTGGAAAAGCAGATACATATTCAGATGTGTTATCCTGAAAGTTGCCAGCATTAAGCTATACCCCAATTAAAAGAACAAAGAGTTCCGAACAATACCCAACACATGACTTTCAAATAAAATGTAAAAGGAGACACTTTCAAAGTCACTGAAAATGAACTTCCACTGTTCTGAAAGTAACTTTTTTGCATGTAACACCCATAACCATTAACTAAAAATAAGTATATCATATAATTTTATTATTACTGGTAACAGTTCAAAGCACCATAGGAGATGACACCCCAAGTAAAATTAGAAAAATAATAAATTCCTTAGAATGAAAGGATTCACAGAAATCGAGCACTTCATTTGATGGGTAAAAAAAAATCATACTATTCCTGTCACCACATTAAACTAATTTTAATATTGTTATTTACAAAGCTATGGAAAACTTAGGCAAGTAGATACGCAACTATCACTGCAATATTCCCAAATCAGTAAAACAAAAAGCTGTTGGTATATAAGAATTATTCTGAATATTTATCCTTTACGTCATACCTGTAAAAAAGGGATAAGCATTAGTCCATTCCAGTATCTCTCACGAAACAGGAAGAATTTGTGGTATAAAAGCTCATAAACTACCAAGTTCAGGATTCAACCTGCTTTGAGTGCCCAATACAGTGTGATTCATTACATGTTCACACACCCTTGCAAGAGGTACACTTACCTTCACAATGCGTGTCAATTCCTTCTGTATCAAAGAAATCAATGAGTACTTTTGTACTAAGACTTCTAGTTTCTCGTAACTCGAGGCTCTTCCAGAGCAAACTTTGGTCTTGCCAATCTTTTTTTACACTGGAAAACAATTTCACCTTTTCTTACAACTGACAAAATTCAAGTAATCAGATTCCAAGCTTTATCTGTCCCCTGTGTGAACATCCATGAAAGAGCTGGCAGCATGAGCTCAAATCTAGTTCCCAGAGACAGCTAATTTAGGTTTGCCTATAATTTTTCTTGTATCGTCCTCCTGTTCCATGTAACATGTCATACTGTCTGAGGAAGTGTGACAGTTTTCGAAGGAAGAGATTGTCTTCAAAATGGTAAAAATAAACTTTCCAACTACTGTCAGTGGAGGCAAAACACAGTTACTATGTTTCCATGTGAAATTAAGTTTCATTTGAGATCGAGTGATTGTAGGACTGACACACAAATCTATCCACTGAAACAGAACACTCAAGCCTCCTCTTAAAATAAATCCTTGCACTGCATAGCAGCAATGTAGTGACACACACAAATGTGCAATGTGATTACACTTCCTTATAGATCTTTATTACATATTACAAATAAAAATGCTTGACATACAAACTTCCACAGTAAATGAAATTTATGCATATTAAGGAAAGAACACAACCACACGGCTCACACCAATGGTGTGAATACAGCTACGCACAAACACACAAGGATTCATATCTAACTGAAGTGTCACAATGCTCAAGTCTGTGAGATTGATCAGAACACATACAGAACAATTTCTTTCTTGGTAACACTTATCTTCTTCCTCTGCCCCTTCCACGCCCACGTCCCCTTGCTCTGCCGCGTCCTCGGCCTCTGCTGGCACCTATATAGAAAGAATAAGTTACAGCTGTACATATTTTTCACTTCTCTTCAAGCAGTGTAATATAATCCGCCATGCCACAAAAGAATGGTTATAACTAAAACAGAATATATTACCTCTTGCAGCTTCCTTCTTTTTTGCTTTGGCTTTAGGCGTATCATCTATTAACAGTGTTTCAAGAGGTAATGAGTCTGGCAAAATATAATATCGAATATTATTTCCACGTATGCTCAGTGTCTCCAACTGCACTGGGTCTCTGTTTTTTATTGTCATCTTCACAGCCTTTAAGTGAGTGTTCATAGCAACATCGACACCTTCAAGCAAAAAAGTAAATGTGTATGTAAAAATAAATTACTACAAAGGAAGAACACATTTTATAATTTAGTGAAAAGTTGTAACTTAAACCCTAAACCAAATTAATTAAAAAGCTTACCTTGAGAACGTCATCTACGCAGACTGTAGGATGATACACTTAGTAATCATTACAAATCATCCACATAAACAAATGGATACAGGAGGGGGGGGTAAAAACACCAGTAAGTAATCATCATCTGCCGCAACCAGATTTTGCATACAATAATGTGCACGAAATATGGAAAACGGCAATATTACCGAAAGGACAGAATGCAACTCACCATATACGCTGGAATGTTGAGTTGCGGACGGGTTGAACAAAAAGACTGCTATAAGTTTAACTTTTTGGCCAAGAGGCCTTCTTTCGAAATAGAAGACGCACATATTCAAAATTCTGACATGACCATTGTCTCCGGTTACCGTTGCTGGGCTGCAACTGCATTGTCGTGTGAGTAAGAATGTGGCACAGGTTGCGGAGGGATAGCTTGAGAGGGGGGAAGGTATAGTGCTGCTTGCGAGAGCATGCAGTGACATGGTGGGGACCGTGTAGGATTTCTAGGTCCAGTCAGAAAGTTTTTGGTGCGGCAGAGGGAGTGGGGGGAGAGGAGTGAGAAGCAGAGTGGGAAAGACGACTAGTAGGTTTGTTGGAATACAAGACTGTGTAGTGCTGGAGTGGAAGCAGCAAAGGGGGTAGCAAAGACTGAGGTCAGGGGGGTTACAGGGATGTAGGATATATTGCAGGTTATTAAGCAGTCTAAGCAGTCACTGAAGTGAAGCACACGATGTTGGGCAGCATGTTCAGCACCTTGGTGGTCCAGCTGCCTTGGCCACAGTTTGGCAGTGTCCCCCAAGCAGACAGGCAACTTGTTACTTGTCATGCCCATGTAGAAAGCAGCACAGTGGTTGCAGCTTAGCATGCAAATCAAGTGATAAATTTTGTCATATACATGATTACTGTGTTTCTCAAGATCACACTGTCCTCCGCAGACCATCTCATCAGAATACTAAATTTAATAGTACTCCATTCTCTTCCTAGCCCCTTCATACACAAATTCATTCTTATCCCTTCATGGTGATCTGGGGTTTCACACACACCAACATATTTCTTAATGTTGTCATGAAAGGGCAGATAATTTCTAGTTTGACATTTTGGTAACTTACTTTTATAAGCTATAGATGAGACTGTGCTTAACATCACTGTAGCTTCATTTGTCGAGAAAGACAGACAAATTTTAATGGCAGTTCACAAAACCCCACCATAGTAGTGGTGCCTGTTTTCACAGATATGAAAAGTTGAAATTATAATACAAAATGTGTTATAGGTGATCTATGAGTTCATTGTAACTTAGTTATTCAATAAGTACTTTCAACTGCTAATGTCTTGGTAAAGTTGTAACTTAAACTTCCCTGGTGTACAGATTTTTTTTCTTTTTCCATCTGAATCTGAAAAGGAAATATTGACACTAATTCGAATGAATCTGCACCTAAAGAATCGCCATAACGAAGGAAGTGCTTCAAGTGTGTTATACCAGGAGCTGAAGTTATCACTTTTCAAGATGCCATCTATAAAGAAAAAGATTTTAAAGGAAACAAGAATAATAAGAAGAAAGCAAAACGAAAAAGCATTATCGACATAAAAAAGGGCTTGGTAATGAAAAGTAAATCTTCCAAACAAAGTGCTGTTACTTTATTTGAAATGGCATCTCGGAATGTTGTGGAAAAAAATTCCTGATTGCTCATGTGGGTAACAAGAAAAAAAGACGAAGTTCAATCAACAAGTGAAGAAAGTGAAACTGAAGGAGGCCTATCTTTAATAAGTAGTGTTGAAGGAAATGGGACCATAATAACACTGGACAATATCAGGAAAGAAATGATAAACTGTGAAGAAGAAAAAGAGGCAAACTTTTTTGAAGCCAAAGATAAAATTACAGTTGGAAACTATGTTCTGGTAGCTTTTGCAACAAAAGGTAAGAAAGTTCATTTTATTGGCCAAGTTACAAAAATTAGTGATTTAGGAGATCCAGAAGTGATTTTCCTCAGATTCAAAATTAAGACAAAGCATGGCACCACATTCTACTGGCCTGATAGAAGAGATGAGACGGAAGTTCCATCCTCCGATGTCATTTCAGTGCTGCCTGAGCCTACTTTGAGTCGCAGGGGAGACCTGACATTTGGTGTTACATTTGATTCATACAACATTCAGTGACTAAATAATAGTTAGGGCCTAAGTGTGAATATAATAAGTTGAATTAGGGCAGTTTAGCGTTAAACACAAATTGCCAACAACTTTAGTTCAATTACCACGAAAAATAATAGAAAGTGAACTTATAAAGTGAATTTTTCTTTTCTCTTGATATTAGATATTTTATTATTCTTGTTAAATTGCCTACTAAAGAAAAAATATTACTTTTGTAGAATTTAAACTAATCAATTACTAGCCTAAAACAAAAATAAATCATCTATGAAGCATTCTGTTTCAGTGTTTTATGGTTTTAGCTAACATTTTCTGTGTATTTCATAATATACAAAGAGGCGTGTGCAAAAAAGTTCATATCTTGAGTAAAATTTAAGATATTTTAATAATTTAAAAATCCTCAAATTCAGTAAAAATTGGGTAATCAGGTCACTTGCCCCAAGCCTCTTTTACAATGCTCTGTATGGGCACAACAATGCGGGGTTACACTTGCCCCGAACCATGGAGCAAGCGTAACCTCACAACACAAAACATGGAAAACAATTGACCATATAATTTCTTTTTTCAAAAACAAAATGTAGATTGTTTAAAAGTCAATAAGTCAAACTTTAAGCATGAGAAATTTCAAAATCATATCTTCAATAACAAGTTGGCAATTTGGTGTCAAAGTTGAACTATGCCAAAACATGGTTACACTTACCCCACTTCACCCTAACACGAAACTTACCAGTAATAGTACCATGCACTTGGGTCCCATTCTTGAGCTCGATGGTAACCGTTTCATGGCTAAGCTTCATCAAAAACCTACAAAAATGATAATTACGATAAAACATACAAATCCGTCGTTAATCAACAAACGCAAATTGGAAGACGATTAACACACACCCCTCAAAAATTAACAATAGCTTACAGTTCAAGTCGTTTTTCTAAAATAAAAAAAAGACAATTCAAATAAGAACAAAGAAACTTCCATTACAAACCAGCTACATTTACAACGAAAATTGTACATACAACACTGAAGTATAATACACTATGTGAAGTTCACTTTAAAACTTAGGTTATGCTATTTCCTAAACAGAGAAGAAATAGTATATGAACATTGCTTTTGTATTAACTATTTACTTACCTCACTAATTTCATGACTGCTGTGAGACCACGACTGCCGGTCAAATATTTACACACACGTGCTATTAGCTATGTATCAAGAGCAATCTATTACGCACTTGTTTCACAGCATAAGCGTGTTACATATACAGCACAAAAGTAATTGGAAACTTTAATACTCTTTCCACTAAGCTTCTACCGCTCCTACAATTCACTATACACAACAACGCCACTTCCATTCAAAGATACTTAAAAGTACATATGGCGGTTTTCCCAAAGCTAAACACAGCCAAAGTTCGTGTATGTAGTTCATAGGGTACGGCAGGGCATACGCATCTATCGTGGCGCCACAGCTTGTTGCTTCCTGTAGGGGCCATCGTGAGCCACAGTACACTGGACGCCACAAATTCTACGTAGTTACACAGCTTTCAATATGGCGTCAATTGAACTCACATAAGCGTGTATGAATAAAATAGTGCAGATTACGGGCTTAGCGCTATGACAAGAGTTAAGTAAGAGGAATACGAAATCCAAATGCTGGATCAAAAAATAAATTTCACACAGGGAAATAAACACATATATATAAAAGAAATGACAATGAGAGACAAAATGCTGTCTACAACGGCAGACTAATCGACAGCTGCCATGTAAATATCATTTGCAGACACGCCAATCTTTCAAGATTTGAGAATCTTATTGCATTCGTCGATACAGGTATTTTGAATAACTACATTTTAGTTTAAGAGCTGCCATATTACACTCTGGAGCTATTTCCTGCATATAATAGGCAATTTATACAATGCTTGGTCTCACAAATTATAAAGTTTATACGACTCGTTTCTTCCGTTACATACATTATGTTTCTTAATTTTTTCCTTCATAGGATATGCCATTGGTTTACACACACACACACACACACACACACACACACACACACTGCTGCAGAGTCCAAACATAGGTTGTTGTTATTGTAGGTTTAGAAGCTGCGAAAATGTATTGGTAGACCATTGTTTTCATTTTTTCAGGAATAAAATAAAAACAAACTGAAATCGAATGGAGTACAGCAGCAATTACTGCATGATAACTGCGACAGACTGCTCGTGTTTCGAAATACTGTCGCCAGGGAGCAGTGGTGGTACGAAAGAAGCACAACAAAGTACAACCAAAATGAACTTCTTGTGGCATCACAAAAGTTGAGTCTCTTAACTTGCGCCACTAAAATTGGGAGTTCACACATGCTAGTGCATGGCGGCTACAGTATGTCACTAGATGTGGAGACACTTTTGATGCTTGTGTTAACCCGCCTTAAGGATTTCTAGGTTCGTTTGAGCGATTGGTAGAGAGCGCCAGAAAAAAGCCTTTAATGTGAATGATCTGCTAGGATGACACAGGAAGTATGTGCTCATATGCTCTGCTCGTATGCCTTTTATTGCTTTTCTTTTTGGAAATTAGGGTAGCATGTGACTATGTGCAGCACTGCGGCAAGTTATTCAGAGGGGATGTACGGAATTATTGTACTTAAGGAAATTTTTTATCACATCCTTTCTGGACTGGAATGCAAAATAGGGAAGCAGTTCTTGGTATAATATTCTTCACTACTCACAGTTTGCGTATGAACAGACTGAGTGAACAGAAATTTGCCAGTGACTGTATATACTTATTAAGCTCTAAATGAGAAGTAAACACTGTATGCACAATAGCACTTCCATGATAAGATCAGGGAAACATGTAAAAGGGCCCATACAATTTGTACATGGGCACTCAGCTCATTTACAAAATACTGACATTAAATTGAAAGGAAGATTGGGTTTAATGTCCCATGACATCGAGGTCATTAAAGATGGATCTAATTTGAGACATGAAATAACATACCCAAAAGCTGACCAAAATAATTGTGAATGCGAAAATCTTGAGCAGTTACTATGTGAGGCAAAATCTGAACTAGGTTTCAATTCATGAATACTGAACTTCTTTCTGCCTTCCACATAAATATATAGTCAATATGGAAAATGTTGCCTGGTTCTGTGTCTCAATGTGCACTGGTTCACAAAAGATGAAAGTCAATTGTACATTTCTGATGGCTAAGAAAGAACATCTGCTTTTTTCTAGATTCAATATGAGTGAAGGAAATGTAGATATATTTATCAGATCTTATGTAAAACTTAAAGTTGTTGTTGTTGTTGTTGTGGTCTTCAGTCCTGAGACTTGTTTGATGCAGCTCTCAATGCTACTCTATCCTGTGCAAGCTTCTAAGTCTCCCAGTACCTACTGCAACCTACATCCTTCTGAATCTGTTTAGTGTATTCATCTCTTGGTCTCCCTCTACGATTTTTACCTTCCACGCTGACCTCCAATACTAAATTGGCGATCCCTTGATGCCTCAGAACATGTCCTACCAACCGATCCCTTCTTCTGGTCAAGTTGTGCCACAAACTTCTCTTCTCCCCAGTCCTATTCAATACTTCCTCATTAGTTATGTGATCTACCCATCTAATCTTCAGCATTCTTCTGTTGCACCACATTTCAAAAGCTTCTATTCTCTTCTTGTCTAAACTATTTATCGTCCATGTTTCACATCCATACATGGCTACACGGAAATGACTTCCTGACACTTAAATCCATACTCTATGTTAGCAAATTTCTCTTCTTCAGAAACGATTTCCTTGCCATTGCCAGTCTACATTTTATATCTTCTCTACTTCGACCATCATCAGTTATTTTGCTCCCCAAATAGCAAAACTCCTTTACGACTTTAAGTGTCTCATTTCCTAATCTAATTCCCTCAGCATCACCCGACTTAATTCGACAACATTCCATTATCCTCGTTGTGCTTTTGTTGATGTTCATCTTATATCCTCCTTTCAAGACACTATCCATTCCGTTCAATTGCT
Organism: Schistocerca piceifrons; assembly: GCF_021461385.2. Lineage (NCBI taxonomy): Eukaryota > Metazoa > Arthropoda > Insecta > Orthoptera > Acrididae > Schistocerca > Schistocerca piceifrons. The sequence goes on from NC_060138.1 coordinate 310,749,610, forward strand.
CTTCCAAGCCCTTTGCTGTCTCTGACAGAATTACAATGTCATCGGCGAACCTCAAAGTTTTTATTTCTTCTCCATGGATTTTAATACCCACTCCGAATTTTTCTTTTGTTTCCTTCACTGCTTGCTCAATATACAGATTGAATAACATCGGGGAGAGACCACAACCCTATCTCACTCCCTTCCCAACCACTGCTTCCCTTTCATGCCCCTCGACGATTATAACTGCCATCTGGTTTCTGCACAAATTGTAAATATCTTTTCTCTCCCTGTATTATACCCCTGCCACTTTCAGAATTTGAAAGGGAGTATTCCAGTCAACATTGTCAAAAGCTTTCTCTAAGTCTACAAATGCTAGAAACGTAGGTTTGCCCTTCCTTAATCCAGCTTCTAAGATAAGTCGTAGGGTCAGTATTGCCTCATGTGTTCCAACATTTCTACGGAATCCAAACTGATCTTCCCCGAGGTTGGCTTCTACTACGTTTCCCATTCGTCTGTAAAGAATTCGCGTTAGTATTTTGCAGCTGTGACTTCTTAAACTGATAGTTCGGTAATTTTCACATCTGTCAACACCTGCTTTCTTTGGGATTGGAATTATTACATTCTTCTTGAAGTCTGAGGGTATTTCGCCTGTTTCATACATCTTGGTCACCAGACGGTAGAGTTTTGTCAGGACTGGCTCTCCCAAGGCCGTCAGTAGTTCCAATGGAATGTTGTCTACTCCGGGGGCCTTGTTTCGACTCAGGTCTTTCAGTGCTCTGTCAAAATCTTCACGCAGTATTGTATCTCCCATTTCATCTTCATCTTCATCTACATCCTCTTCCATTTCCATAATATTGTCCTCAAGTACATCGCCTTTGTACAGACCCTCTATACACTCCTTCCACCTTCCTGCTTTCCTTTCTTTGCTTAGAACTGGGTTTCCATCTGAGCTCTTGATGTTCATACAAGTGGTTCTCTTATCTCCAAAGGTCTCTTTAATTTTCCTGTAGGCAGCATCTATCTTACCCCTAGTGAGATAAGCCTCTACATCCTTACATTTGTCCTCTAGCCATCCCTGCTTAGCCATTTTGCACTTCCTGTCGATATCATTTTTGAGACGTTTGTATTCCTTTTTGCCTGCTTCATTTACTGCATTTTTATATTTCCTCCTTTCATCAATTAAATTCAATATTTCTTCTGTTACCCAAGGATTTCTACTAGCCCTCGTCTTTTTACCTACTTGATCCTCTGCTGCCTTTACCACTTCATCCCTCAAAGCTACCCATTCTTCTTCTACTGTATTTCTTTCCCCAATTCCTGCCAATTGTCCCTTATGCTCTCCCTGAAACTCTGTACAACATCTGGTTCTTTCAGTTTATCCAGGTCCCATCTCCTTAAATTCCCACCTTTTTGCAGTTTCTTCAGTTTTAATCTAAATTAAGGTTAGTGTAATAGATATTAAGCATTTAATTCAAGAAGGAAAATTTGTAGCTGTTGCTGCTGAGTTCCTTGAACGTTTGGTTATTGTGATTTTCATAGACTTCACTCCCAATACTGACTCAAAAGTTACAGAGGACCATGTAGAGAGATTGTTAATTTTTCTACTTAGAGTGAGGAGATATAACATTCTTATCTTTGGCGATAGTAATATAGATGGGGATGTACATAATTTTAAAATCAACCTTCTGTTAGATACTTTGAGATCATATAATGTCAGCATCTGAATGTTTCCTACATGCTATTGTAAATACTTTTAAAGAGTGTTGTCCACTCAAAACAAAATCTAATTTATCTCATACCTACAAGAAGAAAAAAGTTCCAACAATTTGTATATACCTTATCTCCATAGATTAAGAATATGTTGTGAAAAATCCTGTGTACGTATTCTCACTACACCTGCTTATAACAAACTAAAAAATATATACAGAAAAGAGCTGATTCTTGTTCGGAGAAAGGCCAAACACGATTACTTTTTTGATTCCAGCAACAAATTTAACGTAACTTGGAATCCAATTAAAACAGAAAATAGGTCCACTACAGAAAAAGTGCCCATTCCCTTAAGTGTAGGTGAGTTTAATAATTCCTTCATAAATGTTGGATAATTTAATACGACAGATGAAGTCAAGACAAGCAGTAATTACGGAAGCACAGACAGACTGTTCAGTTCTTGGAACGAAGGAGCTAACGTCAATTTCAGTGGAAGACAGTCTACACTAAGTATATTAGATGTGGTCTTCAGAGCGAGCGTATCTAGAATAGAGAATATCTATGGTTTGTCTAACATTATCCTTAAAATAATAGTGAATACAATCAATCAGCCCCAGAGCATCCTTATAGGTCTAATGTAAAAATATAGTGCATTTTCAGGCAACTTGAAGTTAACCAACATCTTAACTCTCCATAAAAGAGGAGACAGAAACTCACTGGAAAAATATAGCCCTGTTGCAGTAGTGCAAATACCAAAAAATCGTTGAAGCCATAGTAAAAAGCAAACTGAATGATTTTTTTAAAGTAAAAACCTCTTAAACAAGTCTCTGTACCGGTTTCGAAATGACTGTCTACAACTAAGACAGTTCACGATGTTGTGTTCTGTGTCTTACATGTCTTCGAAAGTAGATAACACGCCCATGTCACTCAAGTGGATTTCTACAATACCTTAATAAAAAAAACAGAACATTACTGAATAAATTATAATGAACTAGTGCTTTTGAAATCATACTTAGCTGACAGAAAACAAACAGTGATAATAAATCCAAGCAAAAAATCTTATTTTCTGAAAGTAAGTTATGGAGTTCCACAAGGCTCTGTGGTATGACCTTTCCTGTTTGTGATATGACTTGTCGAGTCTTATACTGTGTAAAGCAGTGATGTATGTAGAGGACATCAGCTTCATCCCATGTCATACAGATGAAAAGGTCACACTGCAAATGACTGAGCCCTCGATGAATGAAGCAAATTAGTGGCTCAGTGATAATAAATTGAATCTAAACCACAATAAAACAGAACAGATACTTTTCTTCTGCAGGAATCGTGATACTGACAGGAAAAATCTCAAGTAAAAGTTAGTAAAACTGTTAGACATACATCTCAACAATACGTTATCTTGTAATACTCAAACAGAAATGTTTGTAATAAGTTATCTAGCGTTTTACACTTGAGAAGAAAATTAAAAAGCTGTGTCAGTTAAGACCACCTCTTGATAGCCTATTATGCATTTTGCATCCACACTTGAACTATGGGTTGATACTCTGGGGAAACTCTGATGGAGATAAGAATGGCATCATCTGCCAGGAGAAAGTAATAAGATGTACCTTTGGTCTACAAAACAATACTTCACACTTGCTGTTCCCAGTTCGTACATACTCCAAGTTCTTGTTTATGCCAAAGACAATGCATATACATAAAAAACCAGGGCTAATGTCCATACTTACAAAACCACGAACAGAAATCAGATAAATGTACACTGGACTATACTTTCCGAAATTAAAAGCGATTTTGCACATTGTGGCATGGTGTTTCTGAACAAGATACCAGAAAGTGTTAAGGCAGTATAACACGATAAATGTGACTGAACATTTTCACAATGAACCTCTGGTTTAAATGCTTCATGTGATTTTAACAAACGATATCTCAGATGATAGCATTGCAGAACAGCCAATTTCTGAAAGCTACATATATGTATCTATTTTATTTCTTGATTTATTAAATTTTTTATGTCTTTTCATTATGCAAATGCATGACAGAAAAGCGCATTCTCTACAATAACACAGCAATTGAATGTAGCATGAATACCTAATATTTTTTCATACTTGTGTATTAACTTAATGAATATATAACTATTTTTACCAAATATTTCTTTAGCTATTGATTGGAACTGGGAATACATCATGATAATTTAAGAAGTTAATTTTTCGAACAATATTTAGCGACAATCTGTTGTCATTTAGAGTGAGTGCCCTTGCATAAGAATACTAGTTTATTTATTTATGAACAAACCATTATTTGTAATTTATTGAAAATGATCTGAGTATGAATGAACATTTAGAACAGTTCTTTTATCTAAATATTGTTGGAATATAGTACTTTAGCCCAGGACATGGTCAGGTTGTGTGAGATCATACCTGTAGAATGTCGTATTTTTGTTGAGGACAGCCTTCAGCTACAGAAAAGCAGACAGTAGCAGAACACTATGGGAGCCAAGTGGAAAATGGGATTTTTTGAGTAGAAGAGATCAAGAAAGCGATTCTAGACATTTCAAATGGAGATCTGGTGGAAGGCAGACCAGCATGTGGTGATGTAAGATATTAATTTGTGTTGGTGATAGACTTTGGGCAGTGAACAGCCTCTACTATTCTCTCACTTTTGAAGGGATTCTAACTCACATGACGTCTGAATATGTAGAAATGTTAACTTTTTAGGATTGCATTATGGAATTGAGAACATACAGGGTATGAGTTACTACTCTTTGTATTTCGTCAGATTTGTGAATCGCAATACTGAACTCTGAATTATTTGAACTGGCGAATACTTCGTATATTGTGATCATGCAGTGGACAAAGTTTTTGCATATCTTTGTCCGCAGCTCGTGGTCGTGCGGTAGCGTTCTCGCTTCCCACGCCCGGGTTCCCGGGTTCGATTCCCGGCGGGGTCAGGGATTTTCTCTGCCTCGTGATGACTGGGTGTTGTGTGCTGTTCTTTAGGTTAGTTAGATTTAAGTAGTTCTAAGTTCTAGGGGACTGATGACCATAGATGTTAAGTCCCATAGTGCTCAGAGCCATTTGAACCATTTTTTTGCATATCTTTGATGACTATTTAATTTAGGGATTTTGTTTCCATTCTTGTAACGCTATCAACGTAAATTTACTGCATTTTAGAAGAATGAAGAAGAATATTTGTGTCTGTATTACACTTTGTTATCGTAGGATCAGTTCCTGTTTATTTGAACTTCACTTTCTTGCTTAAACATTATTCAGTAAAATTCTCTGTTGTTTACAGCAATTACAGACACTAGAATAGGGCCTTTTCTATTAAATTATTCATTTATCTTCTAGCATAGGCTAGAGACCAAGACATGCAAATAGTTCCCAGAATGAGATTTTCACTCTGCAGCGGAGTGTGTGCTGATATGAAACTTCCTGGCAGATTAAAACTGTGTGCCGGACCGAGACTCGAACTCGGGACCTTCGCCTTTTGCAGGCAAGTGCTCTACCAACTGAGCTACCCAAGCACGACTCACGCCCCATCCTCACATCTTTACTTCTGCCAGTACCTCGTCTCCTACCTTCCAAACTTTACAGAAGCTTTCCTGCGAACCTTGCAGAACTAGCACTCCTGAAAGAAAGGATTCTATATACAAATAGCCCAGAAATTATATCCACCACAGACAGCTTGCCCCATGGAATCATATAGAAAATGCTGAATACACATGTGTGTGTTACCTGCAACTGGAGTGTTAAAGGAAACGAAAGAACTGATTAAGACAATAGAAATAAATCACAAAACTCCTCTGATATTACAGTATGTATTTAAATTACATGGAAAAATTTACAAACTAGTCATGTATTATGTTGCTACAGACACAGGTACTACATTCTCTTTGGCTAAATTGTTATTACTCATCCTGCTTATTAAAGGTCATAATTTTTATTGTATGAAATCTTTAACTGAGCAAAAACAGTATTTTAGTAAGTGTACTTTAAGATATGTTTTAAATTTACACCATCTGTTCATGTTTGCAAACTTTTCTTGCAATTTATAATATGGTGTGTCTCCTTGCCAAAACATAATGGCTTGAGTCCGACTTGATTCTTTCTCTCCAAGTCACGTAACCACTCCATCTGGTTTAGTGACTATATATGGAGTTATTTTTCTCTTTAAGTTCTGTAGTTAAACGTATTCACTTGGAACTCCCAAAATGTCCTTTTTTCAAATAACTCAATGCAGTGGGCATTTCTGTACATCTCGTTCGTTTTTCTGATGACCCTTTTTTGAGTTTGGGCACATTTTCCATAGTCTGAGCATTTGCATCCAAGAGTATTATGTCATAACTGATGATAGAAATTATGTATGAAAATATGTTGTTCTTAGGCATTCTTGTTAGAATTCATAAGGCATAGCATGTTGTGCTAATTCTTTTTCCAAGTACTCTGATATGTTCAACCTATTTCAAATGCTTATCAACATGAATTAAAATAAATTGAGCTACCTACACCCTCTATGGTCTTATAATCTTCTTTAAGTTTTCTTGAAATAGGTTTTTACTTATGTAGAAGTTCATGCTATTAGTCTTTTTTATATTAAGAGCTACCTGATTGTTTGTTGACCAGATGCTGACCGCCATAAGCGCCTTGCCAGCTTTTAGTTCTAATATTTCTGGTATCTTATCCGTAATTTTTATATTGTTGTCATCAGCAGACAACACTGTTTCACCTTGTGTGACCCACAATGGGCAGTCATTAATGTAAATGATGAACAGTGTTGGACCCAACACACTATCTTGAGGGACTCCAAGGTTGAAATATTCTGAATCTGAGAGATGTATTCCCACATATGTTGAGCCACCGAAATGGTCTGACATCCCAAGGTTTTTAACAGCTACCTCACAATATTTTTGGTTGATATCTGGGTTCAATAATTGAAACTGAGTGTTTGGCTATTCTTGTTGTACTTGTTACCCACTGTGAGATACCGCAACTTACAGTATATTCAAGAAACCGTTGCTGACTTCATCCACTTTCATCAAATTGGTATTTAAATATCCACACATTAGACCATGTTCCTTATCAGTAGACATCTTGTCTATGGTTGGCATTAATTTAGGGAAAAAGATACTGACATCGTCATTAAGAGACATATATAAAAAAGTATAATCAGTTTTCAAGTCTTTCATCTTCTTTTAACTCCATCCTCACTCAAAGAAATCATATCACTTCTAACTACGAATTGAAGTCCTCTCATAATAAAAATATACAAGCCTCTGTCTCTCTTTAAAAACGTGCTGATGTAATACGCTAACTGATAAGAAAGTGAAACTATGTACTCAATTTCAGTTCGTTTACACCAGTATTCATTAATGTGAGTAACAAAGCTAGCAACAGTTTCCAGTTCAATTTCTAATTGTTGCACTTAGTTTATTAGTGAGTGGACATTCTGGCGAGACACTGCTAAAAAAGTTATTTATCCTGGGCACTGCTTCTTCCCTCCGTTTCTTAAAAAATCCTTCAGATGAGCAGGAGGCGCTGTCCTCCTTTTACTCACACTGCTGCATTCTATTTCTTGTGCTGTTGTTGATGCTACTACTAACATAACTGCTGTTGTATCTGTCGACTCTTCCTCTGGGTGCAGTAATACTGCTGCTTCCATTACATTGTTTCTGCTGTTTCATTGATAATGTGATGTGTATGCACTACTCTCCTTTTGTCCACTTCACCACATATTGAGTCTTCTGTTGCTATTGAGTTCATACTCTTTGCTGTTATTGCTGTTGTAGTAGGTGTTGATGCTGCTGAGCAATATATACTACTATATGTCCACAAGCATCAAAAACTACATACTCATACTAAGAAAGTAGACTGTCCACAGAACTTGTTATGATATTGTATCTGTAGACAGATTTCCACAGGGAAACTTTGAATTGTTATTGAGGCATCTTCATTATTAGTTATCTGTTAAATAAAAAACAGCCAATAATGGTGTGTGGTGATTTCGCAGTAAATATTCTAAATCATGTAGAAAAGAAAACTAATCAAGAATAATTATTTGCATAATAAAATTATATTTAACTAATAAATTTTCCATCAAACTTGAATAAAGATAGAAGAAATTAGCTTTTTCACGTGACGCAAGAACTTGTACATACATTTTCTGAACATCGACGTTGGAGGCCACCAAATGTTTCCACAGATATGATCAGAATTCCTACTGGCAACTGTTTCAAGATGGCAGTATCAGAAATACTTCATATGGACATGAATGTAGCTTCTCATATTTTTAGAGCAAGATCTCACGCAGACGTTAACAATAAGGAAATTGTCCCAGAAATATTGGGCATTGTACTGCATTCTCATAAAAAATGATTTGAGATGATGGGATCAACACCCTTTTAAAGGTACTGTCAACAGAAGACGAAGCGTCCTTTGAAAATCTTTTTCATTCGATTGAAACTAACTTTGAATTTCCTTTGAGCTACATTTCTTCTCTATGAGGAAGTCAAATACACATTGAAGACATGGCAGTTCTGTTAAGTTATAAATAACACCAAGATACCTGGTGTCTGCAGATATTATATTGTAAGTATAATATGCTTACTGAATTCCTAAAGAGCGATTTCTAATTTTTAGTGAAATTCTGTCTTACAATATCCTAAAAGTACATGATAAAGAAAAGGCTCTTATATTAATAGCTCTGCTTTGTTTTCATGTTTAGAATTATGTGGGATTATATTTTAGCCAAGAGTAGCTTCAAATCTCATAAGGCATAAATAAATTTTCCATTTCCACTTCACTGTAATATTTGCTGAGTGGTCAGCACGGCGGAATGCCACACTAAGGGGCTCAGGTGCGATTCCGGCTGGGGCAGGAGATTTTCTCCGCTCAGGGACTGGGTGTTGTGTTGTCATCAGCATCATTTCATCCCTATCTCCGACACCAAAGTCGCCCAATGTAGCGTTGAACGAAATAAGGAATTGCCCTCGGCGGCCGAACTTCCCCGAATGGAGGACTCCTGACCCACAATGTAATATTTATTATCAGTGACTAACACAAAAACTAATATCATTATATTGACATCAAAATATTTTTACAATATTATCAGTTCTGCAGCAATGTGAAACTTACAGAGACTGTACCATCAGATACAACACTTTTGGGACATACTGCATCACTGCAGATGATGTGATTTTTTATTATCGTTTAATTCTCACATGTGGGAGTGGGCTGACAGGAGCAATGAGCTGTTCTTCAGCTTACAGTTTGTAAAACATAAAATTTTCATTAAAACATATAATGGTAAGAGAAGGATGGTATTAAAAAACAAAATGATCTGATGTGATAAACTCGATGTAGTATGGCGAGCTGCTTGGAGGCGATGAGTTGAAGAAGATGATACTGATGTCGTTTATTGTTTCATGTGTCGCTCCTGTTAAGGCGTAATTGTGAATAGATCTTGGTGGGCAGTAGATGGAGGATGGGGATAAGGAGTGAGCTTTCAGCCCAGATCACGTAAGAAACAGATTGCCCGATCGCTTGGTCTAGCAGGCAACCCTTATTAGGGAATGGCCACCAGGTGGCAACAGCGTCACACCTTTACTTGTGGCACCAACCACTAGATGGCACTCCGTTCTGTGAAATATGTGGCAACATCGTTCGAACGCATGCAGATTTCCACCATGGCGTCTGTGAAGTACAGCTGTTTCTGACATACCGGTGGTAGTGGATCGAGTCATCATGCCGAGGGCCTGTGAGTATATCAACTGTGGAAGGAGTAGACGGACAAATCCTGAACTGAAAATTTTCTGATTTCCCGTCAAAGATGAAGAAAGGTTACGGGAGTGGATTTTAAATTCAGGTAAATCAATAAATTAGTTACGAGTAAGAATTAATAAAGAGCCCTAAGCATTCGATCCTATCTAAATTTTGTCGATCTTATATTCTGATATAACATGGCAGCCCTTCCTGTACAAGAATCATATCATAAAATTTTTAAATGAAATCTTTGCTGCGATATGGACTTTTTTAGACTGTTTATTCACTTTACTATCGTAATTTTGGCTGTAGAGGCAGTTTTGTTGGCAATGTGGAAACCAAAACCAGTATAAGATCTGGATAACAAAATGCAAAGCATAGTGTGGTAACATTTGGTAAACAATTTAAGAAGCATTACCTTACAAGACCTTTCCCTTGGTACTTGAAAATGGCTCTAGAGCTGAAATCGCAACAGTGAAATAAAAATAATAGCCATCATCTCACTGCTAGGTCATCGGTCCCTCTAAATCCTGGTATATACTAGAGCGAACGAAGTGAACGAGTGTAAAACTTCGTTTACACTGCTGCAAACGAGCATTCATAGATAATTCGCCAATGTTCACTGCTATTCGTTTATACTTGTGAGCAAGCGTTTATACTGGAATGAAAGGAGGAGAATAGAAAAGAACGAGCATAACGTGCAAACTATAGATGGTGCCTATTTTAATTTTTTTTATCTGTGCGCTAATAATCCTCACACAGATTTCATTCGAAAACAACAGTACTTATAGTAACAGGTCTGCGCGAGTGCGGATATCCCCAGTAATAACTGTGTGGCAGATAAAAGGGTACATCTGTTGCGAATATTTGCGGGTTATCTTTAAACTGTACAAAGTAAATTTTTAACATAAATATGGTTTGCCGTCTGTGGCTCTTCAAAGTTGACACCGCCAAAATATGCTCGAATAACACGTTTTCACTTGTATATTACAGCGTTTGCAGCCCCGTTTCAACAACAATCCAAAATTCACCGTTTTGTGCCACTCTTATATCATTTACGATAAGTTACATGCAAAGTAAAAGAATTTAAATTTGTCACTGAAATATGTCCAGTCTTAATTCGCATCATAACCGAGTGCGGATTTTGAAAACTTTCTAGTGTTAACCTGCACGTGGAAATCTTTTTTACCACCATAATCCGTATCAGAAGAGCTGTATAGCAAAGAGGAAATAGACGGCATGGAAGGCGAGTATAAAACCTATGCCCCTGCAATACAGTCTGCATTTAAATAGTAACTCGCTAGCAATGTTTGTGTGTTACTTTCCATTTATTTCATTTCATATATGATTGTGAGAAATAAACTTGGTTTGTAGAATTACAGGAGCTAATCTACATTCTTAGATTGAAAACTCGGGAAAAACCACATCCGATCATAAGCTACAGTCAGCAGTGTGATGAATGCATTTCGCGCGCAGCGCACTAGCCAAAAGCAAATCAGCGTCATTCACGTCACCGAAGATACAGCGTTGCCAATTCCGCGACATGGACAGGTCAGTTAGCATTGTAGCGTCGCTTGCGATATCTGTTGACCGACGGGAAAGCTATTTTTACGGTTGCTTGTTCCGCCGTAAGGACGGTCAATTTGTTTCTTACGTGATCTGGGCTTTCAGTTAGAGAGAAGGAAAAAGTTTTGATGGTGTCGTCTGAAAGGGTTGTGATGCTGAGAAGGATCTAGCAATACTGTGGAGTGATTTCGTAGACTTTCCAGGCGTAATAACTTCTGATATTCTTCACGGGTTTGCAGCCGGATCATGTCGTCGTCCTGACATAATATTTCGGCGGACCAGCTGGTCGCCATCTTCAGGTGAGTTAATGCTAGTGCACTGCCTCGCCGGAACTGAATTCTAGCCACAATGACGGAAACCTTTATACACCACGAAGAGAGCACCGCGCGTGCGTGAGATGAGGGGCAGCGCCTCCAGGCGGCAAGTAAACACGGAGCGCGCCGCTGGGAGAAGACGGCAGAAACGATAAATCGCAATAGCATTAGTTGGGAGAATCCAATGATCGAAACAAAGACCGTTGTTGTTTAATGTCGGACAAAATCGGATTCCATATCTTACTTAGAGGAAAACCTTTATCCCTTTTAATAATATTACTGGATAATCTAATTTCAATCGATTCTTTAAGAACACATTCCCAATAGCGAGAAGCAGGAGAGATCAATTGTGTCTTGTCATACATCATCCTGTGTCCTTCGTTAAGGCAATGTTCCGCCACTGCCGACTTCTCAAGCTGGAACAACCGAGTGTGCCGATGACGTTCCACGCACCGGTCCTGAATAGTTCGAATAGTTTGACCAATATACTTCTTTCTACAGTGACGCGGAATTTCATAAACCCTGGGCCTCCTCAAGGCCACATTATCTTTAAGTGAGCCAAGAAGTGCTCCAGTCTTGGCCACTGGCGTAAAAACACTTTTAATATTATGTTTTCTTAAAATTCTTAAAATTTTGGTTGATACACTTCCCGCAAAGGGTAAACAAGCAACCAATTCAAAAGTATCCTTTATTGGCTCACATGACAGACCAAACTAAAGAGCATGACATATTTGTTGCTCCGTATATCCATTCTATTTAAAAACAATCTTCAAATGATCAAGTTCTTCTTTCAAATGATCGTCGTCTGAAATGGTATAAGCTCTTCTAACGAGAGTCCGCAAAACTCCACTACGTTGGTGTGGTGGATGACAACTGGTAGCATGAAGATAGTGGTCAGTTAGAGCGGGTTTCCTTTACACACTACGTCCAAAAGTTCCATCATCCTTTCTTTGCACTAAAACATCAAGAAATGGAAGTTTACCATCTCTTTCAAATTCCATAATAAATTTAATACCCGGATGTAGACAATTAAAATTATCTAAGAAACGATTCAAAGCATCAGTTCCATGTGGCCAAACCATAAAAATGTCATCAACATAACTCAAAAAACACTTTGGTTTAAGAAACGAAGTTTTCAGTGCCATGTCCTCAAAGTCTTCCATAAAAAGGTTGGCGACTATGGGGGAGAGTGGTCTCCCCGTAGCCACCCTGTCAATTTGCTAAAAATATACATCATTAAAAAGAAAATATGTTGAAGTCAACACATGACGACATAACTTGGTAGTTTCTTCATCTAATTTCTCACCGATATGTAACAGGGTCTCTTCAAGAGGAACCTGAGTGAAGAGAGGAATAACATCAAAGCTAACGAGCAAGTCAGAAGGACCACAGTACAGACTTTTTAATCGTCAAATAAAGTCGGACGAATTTGATATGGTGTTCACATTTTCCCACAAATGGCCTGAGGACTGAAGCTAAATATTTGGCCAAATTATAGGTAGGGGCGCCCAAGTTGCTGACAATGGGACGCAGAGGGATACCACTCTTATGAATGTTGGGTAACCATACAATCTTGGAGGAATCGCCGCACCAGGATGAAATTCCTTGATGACATCACTAGGTAAGGAGCTCTTCTTTAAAAGTGAGAGGATCTTCCATTTTATACAATCTGTGGGATAATTTTTGATTTTTCGATAGGCCGATTCCTCTAACAAAAGATCCATTTTGGCGACATAATCCTCACGTGAGAGAATAACTATGGCATTACCTTTATTAGCCGGTAGAATTATTACATCCCGATTTTCTCTCAGAGACCGAATAGCAGCCCTTTCACAAGATGGTATATTACTCCGTGGAGCGGGAACTCGACGAAGTTTATAGGCAACCTCCTGCCTGATCTCTTCTGCCCTGTTCTCAGGAAGGCGGGCCACAGCTTGTTCTGCAGCACAAATAAAACCAGTAATAGGAGTCCTCTTAGGAGTAGGTGCAAAATTTAAACCTTTTTCCAAAACAGATAATGTAGCATCATCAAATTCCTGATTCGTAAGATTAATAACCACCCGCTGGCGGGTGTCGTAACCAGACATAGTAGTAGAAACACAGAGACGTCGGAACTTAGATGACTGCTTACTAATAGCAATTTTCTGCACTGAATCCGAAAAAGCCCATGAAGCGCTATCCACCCATTCCAACGATGTGGCAGATAGCCTTGAAGAAATTTCTAAGTGCAAATAATATAAATCTTTGGATACAAAGTCCAGTTGTGGCCGCGTAAAACGAATACGTTCCCGTACCAATGCTGGACTGGCCCACTTCTTGATTTTGTTGGCTGCTTTTGTGTCAATATAATGATTAATTCTGGCAAATTTAGGGATAATACGCTCATCCCGACATCTCAATAAAAACACAAGTGCACTCAGTAACTTCCCTTTCTTCTTAAGAAAATTATCCAACTTTCTAACAAGACTCACCATCTCCTCCCCGTAGAGGCTTTGGATGTGATTTTGTAGACTTTCCCGGCGTTATAACTTCTGATATTCTTCACGGGTTTGCTACCAGATCATGTCGTCGTCCTGACATAATATTTCGGCGGACCAGCTGGCAGCCACCTTCAGGTGAGTTAATGCTAGTGCACTGCCTCGCCGGAACTGAATTCCAGCCAAAACGACAGAAACCTTTAACACCACGAAGACAGCACTGCGCGTGCGTGAGATGAGGGGCAGCCCCTCCAGGTGGCAAGTAAACACGGAGCGCGCTGGTGGGAGAAGACGGCAGACACGTTAAAATCGCAAGAGCACTAGTTGGAAGAATCCAATGATCGAAAAAAAGACCGTTGTTGTTTAATGTTGGACAAAATCGGATTCCATATCTTACTTAGAGGAAAACCTTTATCCCTTTTAATAATATTACTGGATAATCTAATTTCAATCCATTCTTTAAGAACACATTCCCAATAGCAAGAAGCAGGAGATATCAATTGTGTCTTGTCATACATCATCCTGTGTCCTTCGTTAAGGCAATGTTCCTCCACTGCCGACTTCTCAGGCTGGAAAAACCGAGTGTGCCGATGATGTTCCACGCACCGGTCCTGAATAGTTCGAATAGTTTGACCAATATACTTCTTTCCACAGTGACACGGAATTTCATAAACACCGGGCCTCCTCAAGCCCAAATTATCTTTAACTGAGCCAAGAAGGGCTCCAGTCTTGGCCACCGGCGTAAAAACACTTTTAATATTATGTTTTCTTAAAATTCTTTGAATCTTCATCCTGGTGCAGCGGTTCCCCCAAGATTGTATGGTTTACCCAACATTCATAAGAGTGCTATTCCTCTGCATCCCATTGTCAGCAACTTGGGCGCCCCTACCTATAATTTGGCCAGATATTTAGCTTCAGTCCTCAGGCCATATGTGGGAAAATGTGAACACCATATATCAAATTCGTTAGACTTTATTTGACGATTAAAAAGTCTGTACTGTGGTCCTTCTGACTTGCTCGTTAGCTTTGACGTTATTCCTCTCTTCACTCAGGTTCCTCTTGAAGAGACCCTGTTACTTATCGGTGAGAAATTAGATGAAGAAACTACCAAGTTATGTCGTCATGTGTTGACTTCAACATATTTCCTTTTTAATGATGTATATTTTTAGCAAATTGACAGCGTGGCTATAGGGAGTCCACTCTCCCCCATAGTCGCCAACCTTTTTATGGAAGACTTTGAGGATATGGCACTCAAAACTTCGTTTCTTAAACCAAAGTGTTTTTTGAGATACGTTGATGACATTTTTATGGTTTGGCCACATGGAACTGATGCTTTGAATCGTTTCTTAGATAATTTTAATTGTCTACATCCAAGTATTAAATTTACTATGGAAATTGAAAGAGATGGTAAACTTCCATTTCTTGATGTTTTAGTGCAAAGAAAGGATGATGGGACTTTTGGACATAGTGTGTATAGGAAACCCATTCATACTGACCACTATCTTCATGTGACTAGTTGTCATCCGCCACACCAACGTAGTGGAGTTTTGCGGACTCTCGTCAGAAGAGCTTATGCCATTTCAGACGGCGAACATTTGAAAGAAGATCTTGATCATTTCAATATTGTTTTTAAACAGAATGGATATACGGAACAACAAATATGCTGTGCTCTTCAGTTTGGTCCATCACGCGAGCCAATAGAGGATACTTTTGAATCGGTTGCTTGTTTACCCTTTGTGGGAAGTATATCATCCAAAATTTTAAGAATTTTAAGAAAACATAATATTAAAAGTGTTTTTACGCCGGTGGCCAAGACTGGAGCACTTCTTAGTTCAGTTAAAGATAATTTGGGCTTGAGGAGTCCTGGTGTTTATGAAAATCCGTGCCACTGTGGAAAAAAGTATATTGGTCAAACTATTCGAACTATTCAGGACCGGTGCGTGGAACATCATCGGCACACTCGGTTGTTCCAGCTTGAGAAGTCGGCAGTGGCGGAACATTGCCTTAACGAAGGACACAGGTTGATGTATGACAAGACACAATTGATCTCTCCTGCTTCTTGCTATTGGGAATGTGTTCTTAAAGAATCGATTGAAATTAGATTATCCAGTAATATTATTAAAAGGGATAAAGGTTTTCCTCTAAGTAAGATATGGAATCCGATTTTGTCCGACATTAAACAACGACGGTCTTTTTTTCGATCATTGGATTCTTCCAACTAATGCTGTTGCGATTTATCGTTTCTGCCGTCTTCTCCCAGCGGCGCGCTGCGTGTTTACTTGCTGCCTGGAGGCGCTGCCCCTCATCTCACGCACGTGCAGTGCTCTCTTCATGGTGTATAAAGGTTTCCGTCGTTTTGGCTGGAATTATGTTTCGGCGAGGCAGTGCACTAGCATTAACTCACCTGAAGATGGCGGCCAGCTGGTCCGCCGAAATATTATGTTAGGACGGCGACATGATCCGGCTGCAAACCCGTGAAGAATATCACAATACTGTGGAGTGATGATGAGTGCTCTGGGGTCAGTGTCCAGTCGGAGAGTATTAGTCAAGGGTAATTAATTGGGGAAACAGGAAGTGGGGCTGGTTTTGAGAGTACGTGACGTTGGAATTTACATTGAACATGGAACATGCAGGTAGGATAACTTGGTGGAGGGTATATAAATGCTCAAATGGCTGGATATTTTGAATGCCAGTGGACAGTGGTAATGAAGTGAACAATATCTTCATTAGTGCTAGCAGGGCGAATTAAGTGGTGTATCAATAGAATAGTTTGGGGTTTAGAATTCAGGTGTGGTTGAAACGTCTTCGTTAGATTCACTCCATACTATTGAACTTGTATTTCGTACTGTCATGCTCAATCATTTGTAATTTAGTTTTGTACTTCATGTTTGTTCCCATTCAGTGGTACACAACTACATTAAAGTATCAATTTTTCCAGTAAGCACACAATCTTGTGTACATTACCTACATTTTGTGGTCCCAAATTTTCTTTCTCTCTAAATCATCTGTATGAACGAGTGAGTGAGTGTGTATGTTGAATTTGTCTTTCATATGGTAGCAGTACAGCATCTGGCGGTCTGCTGTGGTAGCAACAGTGCAGCCAACGTAGCTATATCAGTCGAGGCAAAGAGATCTGTAGCCTTTCGGTAGTGATTCGACAGTAGTTCAGTTGGAGGCGGAAAGTTCCTGTCTGGACTCTTCTGGCTACCTGGGGGAAATTCGTTGCAGGGAGAGCGTGCTCTCGGCTCTTGAGGCTGGACCTTTGGTGAGTGAAGATGGTATTCTTAAGAGGACTTGGCACTGGTGAGTGTGTTATTGTGTGGTGGTATGTACATATTCTAACTGATGTACACATTTGATCTGCTAGTTCATTTTCAAGTTCGGTAGTCGTATTCTTATATTTTTTAGAGTGTGATCAAGTATATATTTCTCTGTACGTAGTAAGTTTCTCCAGTCCTTGCTTTGTGTAAGCAGAACACATGGTGTAAGAAGTTCATTACTCTAGCACAGGTATAAAATTCAATTATTTGACTTCTCTTTTAACTGGAATGAGTGTGTGAACTTTCCTAGAGTGTATGTGTTTTACTTTTTCTACTTTTCACATCGTTTCAGTTTTAAGAGTGTACCCTTTTTCACAACACATGGAGGTGATTTCAGTACCATCTGCAATATGTTTTATTCTTAATTCTGCATGACATTCGCCAATGTAGGTGGAAAACTGCCTTAAAAACCACCTACAGGCTGGCTGGCACACTGGACCTCGGCACTAATCTTCCGGGCGGATACTTGCCAGGGACCGGCATGCCTTCTAACTCGGAAAGCAGTGCGTTAGACCGCGCAGCTAACCGGGTGGGCTAGGAATATATTACTTACATTGGAATATTAACATCGTTGCATTCCAACGGCTATTAGGTCAGGGAACGCACCACTCTAGTGCTATAGCTTGTTTTCAGTGCTTAACCATATAGCCTTAGGAGTGCATGTGTTTATGTTCCAGATCAATTCTCTCTTACCAATACCTTCTTGGTACAGAACACAAACACTAGAACAATACTTCAGAATTGACAGTGCAGATGGTTTAAGTAAAATGCTTCAAATTACATCCATCTGGTGCTCCATCATGCATAAGGCGTGTATCTGTTACATCGTCGCAGTACTCCCATATTTACTATACACTGATGAGGGTCGCTAACCTCCTCGACATACGCGCATCTGGAGATATCTTGTGCACTTGGATGGGCACCGTAAGTAAAACTGGTGCAGAATAGTTTTTCCTGAACCATATTTACGAACTTGGCTTGCTCTGTTCCTTCACAAGAAGTGGAATGTAGCAAATATAGTAACCTCCTACTTCGTGTCAGCTGCAAATTAAATCGGTGAAAGTGTAGCAGGGAGGGTTGATCAAAGATAATGTGTGGAGATTTTCCAATCTCCAGCTTCATCCTAAGAATGTGAGAATGCTCTGTGACTGTCATCTGCATAGAGAAAATGGGCAATCATAATCGTAAAATTACGCACTATGATCGAATTGCTAGAAATATGTTGATAACCTAACTGCATCTTTGTAGGACGCTGTCTGGTATACTTTGGTGTACAAGGGAGGACCCAAAAGTTACCGGAATCGTAATGCTGCACATCGTGTACTTGTAGTAGCAGGTTGCGCCGCCAGATGGTTGTTGTAGGACCTCTGCTGAGTCATTCTGCCACGCGGCGTCACCCAACAGTGAGAAGTGTTCTTCCTTTGGCAGTTCTTTGAGTTGCGTACAGTGCAGACGTGACATGAGGAAATGGCTAGTTCTTACAAACAATGTGCGGCAGTGAAGTTTTGTTTCTTGCTCGGCAAGGACGCAGCAGAAACCGTTGCGATGATTCAGACAGCCTACAAAGACCACGCTCTTAGTAAAACGCAAGTGTACGAATGGTTTCCTCGGTTTAAAAATGGAGAAATGGTGGTTGAATATCAGCCCTGTTCCAGTCGACCTTCAACTGCTCGAAGCGAAGACAACATCGACAAAATCAGTGATCTCATCAGCGAAGATCGACGCAATACAATCGACCAACTCGAGAACTTGTCCAGGTTGCCCTGGAGCTCAATTCAGTGCATGTTGACCATCGATTTGGCGATGCGAAGAGTGGCAGCAAAATTCGTGCCGAAGGTTCTTGCCGGAGATCAAAGGGTTCGTCGTGTTCAAGCCTGTCTCGAAATGAAGGACGCGTTCAAAGATGATCCACATCTTTTCAACAAAATCATTTCAGGTAATGAGTCATGGTGCTATGGGTACGATCCAGAAAGTAAACAACAGTCATCACAATGGAAGTCACCTGGCTCACCTCGACCAAAAAAAAGCTCGACAAGTGAAATCGCATGTGAAAATGATGTTGATCTATTTTTTTGACATCAAAGGGATCATACACTCTGAATTTGTCCCTGAAAACCAGACAGTAAACCAAAAATTCTATTTGGAGGTTATGAAACAGCTTCGCAGAAGTTTGTTGCGAACACGTCCAGCTTTGTGGGAATCTGGTGTGTGGTTCCTGCATCATGACAACGCTCCCGCGCACACGGCTCTCAGCGTAAGCCAGTTTTTGGCCTCAACGAAGACGGCTGCCTTGACCTACGCGCCCTATTTGCTGGATTTACCTCCCTCGGACTTCTTCCTATTCCCGAGGATGAAAAGAGACTTGAGAGGGAAGCGTTTTGCGGATGTGGAAGACGTAAAACGCAATGTCATAAAAGTGCTACCAGGTATCAAAGAGGACGAATTTAAAAGGTGCTTCGAACACTGGAATGAACGTTTGTACAAGTGTATTAATGCTAATGGAGAGTACTTCGAAGGCGATTAAGGTTGTATTTGAAGACAATAAAGTATATGTTCTCTAGAAAGAAATTCCGGTAATTTTTGGGTCCACCCTCGTATATCTTCGAGAATTACCCATGAATGGACATATCGCACGGTCATCTACCTACATTCACACTGTACTATATGGTACATGCAAAGTAGTGGATGGGTGTTGCTCTTCGGGTTTGCTGCTAGATCCTAAAATCGACTCGATTCAATATTTAAGCGATCCATCTGTTCGCCATCTTCAAGAGAACGCTGCTTCTGTTGCTGAGTCCCGGTGAGAACTCATGCCAAGGCTGCAAATCGACGTCCTACATAGGCCTCCGTACCGTACACGGCACATGCGCCGCCCATCACAGTTTCTGCCCTCCGAGACTAGGCAGGTAGCGCCACCCTTAGTAGAACACTGACACCAACGATATATCGCATTCTGAGACGATTTTCGAACACTCTGACTGGCCGCACCGAAGAATTTTCTGTTTTGATGTCGGATAGTACAGGCATCCACATCCTGTTAAGAGGAAGCCCATTGTCTTTACTGATCAAATTGTCTGCCAATATAATTTCAATTGGCTCTTTATAAACACTGTTCAAAAAATCGGATGTGTTGGCAACTATCACAGTTTCATCAGCTGTTTGGACTCGCCCCACAATGCCGTAACTCTTCCAGTTGCATATGTCGCGATGTATTCCACATTTTTGTCAATAAGGAACATAACCTCTATCTTTTATTTCAACTATGTTGTGTGTTGTGGAAGCAGTATAGTTTACACCAAGTGACGTCCAGCTTTCAGTGATAGCCAATGCATCGAGACATGTTAATGTCAGTTTAGCAACTGACACAGACCTCGCAGTTGTAGTGGAAAAAATAAAATGATGGCGGCGTACGCAGTGTAGTCGCACATCGCATTAATGTGTCACAGCAGAAACAACAATGTATTAAACAATGACACATGGACCCTCTCTTGTGATTGATGTCTGTGGGATATGATTCTCCTACAGTACAGGCGACGGAACTTTACAGTGCTCCTTGGAAGCGACTTTGATCACGAGGCACCTGCTCCAAGGAACAAATACCTGTATATTTAACAGAATCGCCACATACACTCGATGCCAACAAGCAGACGGTATTTGTTTTCGATGTATCGGAAGACAGGGACCTGGTAATACCTTATTGAGATCCCTAGCAGGTGACGTTAGTGGGGTTTTTATAGTTCGTAGTTTAGCTTAGTTTATATAGTGCAAGATAATGAGAGCAGAGAGAATGTTTGGGCGACAGACATGACTGCAGCCTGAGAGATGTAGATCTCCTTTGGGTTGCAGAACTGGTATGTAGTTTGGAGATGCGCTGCAGCACAGTAGCAAAATCCTCATCCTTCTTCCAGTTCCTGTAAGGTGTGGAGTCTTCTTAATTTTCTTAATAAGAAACACAACCATAACTGCTCCTGCTGTCTTTTCTACTACCTCGTGTTGAAGGCGAAAGCGTCCTTTGGCGCTGGCGTCACACACTGCACACGATTAGGGAAGCTATGAAAACAAATTCCCATTTTTACTGCGTCATCAAAACACAGTCCTGTCGCATTAATTCAGCTCACCAAATTTCTCCACGGGATGCAGAAGGTGTTACATATAGTGCTCTCTGACTTCTGTTCAGTTCCGACTTAATTTGGAACGATCAAATCGACAAAGCTGCAGCGAGAGCAGGGCAAGTACTGATGAACAGTTACAGATGCCTAAAAAATCACGCTGAAGTTTTCGCTGTATAGGATCCTTAACTGATAGGTTCGAAAAAGATGACTCGTTTCGAGATGTGAGAGTAGAACGAATACGATTCACCAGTGGCTGTATTCCTTAAAAGATGGCTCCATAGGGCCCAACGCAAGCGTATGGCTGAATGGATAGACTTGATTCCAAATCGCAGACAGCATTCCTACCAGAAATCGTAACGCTGTCACCGACTCTTATGTGTGCCTGTAAAACAAAGACAGCTTTTTACGCAGGGCGATGGTAACATAATCGATGTGATCGTGTTTTTAATAGCGCCATCCTTACGCGAAATGTATCTTGCAGCGGTTGAATCCTTCTCTGGGCAGCTTCAAATGTCGGTTCTCAATAGTGATCCTCAAAAAGAACATCTTCCTTCCATGAATTCCCACATGTACTGGCTGGTAAGTGTAATTCAATTGCTGAAAAAAAATTACTTTCCACGCAAAGAGACTCGCACGATCAATTTAATTAATTAGTAAATCAATTTGATATAAATGACATGCTACTTAGTGGGTGGAATGATCGGTAGGATACCATGGATATAGTTCTTGACTTGGAGCTGTAATCAGGGGTTTTTGTTTGTTATGGTGATATCTTTTAACGACATTTCGATCTCCCACCTACACAGGGAGAGACAACCATCGTAAGAAAACCAGACGTATTGCTGAATTTACAAAGTGATACATAGTATAAAGAATACAATAATTCCCAAGATTAAACAACTTTCAATCAGTTAATACGCGGCAGAAATCAAACCTGCATTTGGACTGGATTTCCTTAGCTCTTTACCAGAAAGATGAGCAGTATACTGCTGCATCCATTTTCAATAAGCTACCACTCGAAGTCAGAAATTTTAGCAGTAACCCACGCGCTTTCAAATCGAAACTGAAGAGTTTCCTCATGGGTTACTCCTGGTATTCTGTCGAGGAGTTCCTTGAAAAATTAAGCTAGTTCTTGTTGTATTGTTGATTACGTCTACTTAAACTTATAGATTGACCTTTTCGGGTTCATAAACATTTTATTTTTATTTGTTATAACTTTTATGTTGTAATTTCATGTACTGACACGTTCCATGACCTTGGAGATTTGCTCCTCAATTTGATCCTACGGAACTCGACGTGTAAATAAAAATACAGAGAGAAAGCATATCCTGACAGGTGTGAGAATTATCGAACTATCAGTTTAATAAATCACAGGTGCAAAATATAAACACAAATTCTATACAGACAAATGGAAAAATTGATAGAAGCCGACCTCGGGGAACATCAGTTGCGATTCTGGAGAAATGTAGGACCAAGCAAGGCAATACTGACCCTACAGCTTATCATGCGTTTATAGCATTTGCAGACTTAGAGACAGCTTTTGACTATGTTGACTGGAATATTCCCCTTCAAATGCTGAAGGTGGCAGGGGTGAAATACAGGAGCGAAAAGCTATGTACAATTTGTACAGAAACCAGATGGCTGTTAAAAGAGCCGAGGGCACAAAAGGAAAGCAGTGGTTGAGAAGGGAGTGAGACAGGGTTGTAGCCTATTCCCAATGTTACTCAATCTGTATATTGAACAAGCAGCAAAGAAAACAAAAGATAAATTTGGAGTAGGAATTAAAATCCAGGGAGAAGAAATAAAAACCTTGAGGTTTGCCAATGCCATTGTAATTCTCTCAGAGACAGCAAGGGACTTGGAGGAGCACCTGAACGGAATTGACAGTGTCTTGAAAAGGGGATATAAGATGAGTATTAACAAAAGCAAAAGGAGGATGGTGGAATGTAGTCGAATTAAATCAAGTGATGCTGAGGGAAATTAGGTTAAGAAATGAGACATTTAAAACAGTAGATGAGTTTTGCTATTTAGGTAGCAAAATATCTGACAATGGTCGAGGTAGAAAGGATATAAAATGTAGACTGACGTTGGAAGGAAAGCGTTTCTGAAGAAGAGAAATTTGTTAACATCAAGTACAGATTTAAGTGTGAGGAAGTCTTTTCTGAAAATATTTGTATGGAGTGTAGCCATGTATGGAAGCGAAACATGGATGGACGATAAACAGTTTAGACAAGAAGAGAATAGAAACTTTTGAAATGTGGTGCTACAGAAGAATGCTGAAGATTAGATGCTAATGAGGAGGTACTGAATACAATTGCGGAGAAGAAGAATTTGTGACACAACTTGACTAGAAGAAGGGATCAGTTGGTAAAACACGTTCTGAGGTACCGAGGGATCACCAAATTAGTATTGGAGGGAAGTGTGGAGGATAAAAATCGTAGTGGAAATCCAAGAGATGAATACACTAAGCAGTTTCAGAAGGGTGTAGGTCGCAGTAGTTACTCAGAGATGAAGAGGCTTGCACAGGATAGAGTAGCATGGAGAGTTGCATCAAATCAGTCTTTGAACTGAAGACCAAAATAACTAACAACAACAGTATAAAGCAGATATTAACAACTTCTCTTTGCCATTACTTTAAGAGACTTCGTATGTGACGAGAAATTTGGCTACTTTAAGGGAGTTGTAAAGTGAGAAGGCATCCTGTGAGAGAGGTACATCTTCACACTCTGCCATGATCCAACAATAAGTTTAATATTTCAGTCCTGTGATATATGATGTAACTTACATTAAGCTGATTAGAACAGATTTATTTCTACCTGATGAGAAAATACTTCAAGGAAATGTAGCCTATGCCATACTGTTACAGGATTTTCACTACAAGTAACAATACTGCAGCAAAGTGAGAAAGCGTGTATGCCTCGATTTCTATTGTCTTCGAAAATAACTTGAATAAAAGGGAGACGGTCAACAACATCACTGTCTTGGATTCGTTAAAGTGGAGTTTTTAAACTGGGGATGTCTATTTTGGGATGGAATTGGTTAGAAGAACTGGATACATCCAAACCGCACCTGTGTGTTTCACAGTGCACTGTGGCTGATTGCAAGGGTGGTCATGAGGAGTTGGCAATTGGAAGTAACTGAATAGCTCAGCCTGTGATGGGCGGATAGGCACAAAGAATGCGATGACCTGTCTGCTCTTGTCTGTGGTAGTGGAGGCTAGTGAAGTGACAGTGTCCTGGGTGAGTGAAGAGGAGATTCAAAACGGTGAGTGCACTGAGTGTATTGATAACATTCGAATTCAAACCACTCCAGTCATCTCTGATGCCCTCCATGATTGGGTCTGGTGCACTGTGCTGTACACATGCTTCCATAACTGTGACTGTGGCCAAGGCAGTACCTTTCACTGACCTCTGAGTGTTGGCACTGGCAGCGTATGAGTGGCTTCGCGGTCTGCATGTGGACTTCAAGAGATGGGCACACAGGATGTGCAAGTCTTTCAGTGATCTCTGACATCTAGAGATCACAAATAGTGCTATGGACCAGGATTGGGGGCTGGGGGGTTCCCAGGAAGGGAGGGATTAAATAATTGCCCAATTGAATTAATTTGTCAATACAATTGATATCAAAGTGTGCTTGTATTGGTGTGTATTGGTGAGAGGGTTTCCCGAGGGATGGGTGAGGAGGAGGGGGCGGAGGAGAGGGATGGGAGGGGTGGGTGTTAAGGACCTGTCGATCAAAAGACAGATTATCCCTGGGGCCATAATCCTCTTAGCAGAACAATTGATTAAGGACATATCATTCAAAAGAGAATATTAAATTGGCCCCTGAATGTATTCTTGTCCCTGAAGTAAGCAACCCACACTAACAAATTGTCCTGACTCCCCCTTTGTCCCTCTACTAACGACCACAAGACAAGGAAATTTTTTCCGTATTGGGATTCGAGCCCTGATAGCAGCCGAGACTATTGTTTTCCCTAGGTGAATAGGGATTCCAATTCTCAGATGCTGATGATGTGGTGTTAATGTAGTACTAATAAGTGCCTGCAAGGAACAGCTGAAGGCTAGTGAGAGGTACCTACCACAATGTCTAAGTGCATCCTACCACTTAAGAAAGTATTTATTTACTGAGTAGAAGACGAAGGCCATTTTTTGCTATGATATTAACTAGTCATGTACATAAAAAATGACTGAAGACCTGTGTAGTCGAGAAAACAAAATTAAACTGAGAGTAGATCCTCCTAGAGACATTGGCTGAAGCTCTTGGACAATGTTGAGGGTAGGTGCTTGCAGTCAGTAACTTAAACAGCTCTTAGGGCTTCTGACTTTCATGCCTGCTGGCACGAAACATATGATTTAGGTGTTATGATATGGAATTAATAAACTCACCTATTTAACTAACGGATGTCTGGTCTTTTAACAGTAAGTATGTTGATTTCAATAATATGTAAAATGTAGCTGAATATTAACTATAGTACTGGGATGTATTTTTATAAAAAAAAATTAGAAGGACTATTTGTAAACGAAAATCCGACCTGTTTTTAAAACGTATGATTCACGCAACTTGCGTCATTTATAATGCCAGATTCTTAAATTCACAATATGTCAGTCAATTCTCTGTTGCGTTCGTCAATGTGTAAACTGCAAGCGATTGAAATGGATGGTGTTTTTGTGTCTTCCGCCACACCTTCTGTTATTCATTTCCTGCGAGTAGAAGGAGTCAATTCAGTCGAGATTCATCGTTGATTGTGTAGTTCCTATGGGGACGAGGTTATGAGTAAATGTGTTGTGAGGGAGTGGTGCAAAAAATTCGAGGCTGGTTTCACAGATGTGCATGACCAAAGTAGTCAAAGAAGAGATCCGGATGTGACCGATTTACTTGTGTAATACGTTGACGAAACTGTGCATGTGAGATGTCAGTTCACAATTTCCAAACCTTCTGAAAAAGTGCCACAGATTTCAAGGACTAACCTCTTTAACATTTGTACAGATATTCTAGATTACCATAAGTTTTATGAACAGTGGGTATAAAGATGTCTAGATGTCTGACATTCATAAAATTGAAAGAATACGTTTGGCTTGGTATTATTTCAGCGCTGTCGTGAAGAGAAAGATGTATTTCTGAACAAATCGTGGCTGCAGACGAGATATGGATGCACACTCATTATCCAACAAAGCCCAAATAAAATTCAAGAAGATGCTGTAAAACCTCGAAATACTGTTGCAGTTTTTGGGAATTGCCAAGGATTTTAACATCCAATTTTATGCGATTGAAGCTTGAGACTACTATGACTTCACAGGTTTACTTGAGACTCTTATGAAACTCTGAAGGTGAATCCAAAACAAACAGTTAGGGTAATAAAGAAGAAATAATTTTTCTTCACGACAGTGAGCAATCCATTACTGTGAATCGAATAAAGGAAAATTCTCAGACTTCTTTATCTGGGAGATTTTTCAACATCCTCTCTATAATCTGGACTTGAAACCAAGCGATTTTAGTCTCATCCCTGAGATGAAGGCATGGCTAGCTGCTCAGCACTTCGTGACCGAAGTTCAGTACAAGGATGCTGTCAACAACTGGTCGAAGCAGCAGGAGGGACAATTTTTGATGGAGGACAAATGTTTTAATTTGGGTGGCTACCATGTGGTGAAGTAATGTCAACATGTAAGTACACCTTGCATATAAAATCATCGATTTTTTTCTTTTTTAATAGCCAACCAGATGTGGCTTAAATTGAATGAAATAGTATCGGCAGCAACTGAGAGATTTATACCAAATAAATTAACAAACGTCGGAGCTGATCCTCCTTGGTACACAAAACGGGTTAGAACACTGTTGCAGGAACAACGAAACAAACATGCCAAATTTAAACAGAGGCAAAATCGCCAAGATTGGCAATCTTTTACAGAAGCTCGAAATTTAGCGCGGACTTCAATGCGAGATGCCTACAACAGTTTCCACAACGAAACTTTGCCTCGAAACCTGGCAGAAAATCCAAAGACATTCTGGTCGTATGTGAAGTATGTTAGCGGCAAGAAACAATCAATGCCGTCTCTGAGCAATATCAATTGAGATACTATCGAAGACAGTGCTGCTAAAGCAGAGTTACTAAACACAGCCTTCCGAAATGCCTTCACAAAAGAAGACGAAGTAAATATTTCAGAATTCGAATAGAGGACAGCTGTCAACATGAGCAACGTTGATGTACATATCCTCGGAGTAGTGAAGAACTTAAATCACTTAATAAAAGCAAGTCGTCTGGTCCAGACTGTATACCAATTAGGTTCCTTTCGGTGTATGCTGGCGCATTAACTCCATACTTAACAATCATATACAACCGTTTGCTCGACGAAAGATCCATACGGAAAGACTGGAAAGTTGCACAGGTCGCATCAATATTCAAGAAAGGTAGTAGGGGTAATCCACTAAATTACAGGCCCATATCGTTAACTTCGATATGCAGCAGAATTTTAGAACATATATTGTGTTCAAAGATTATGAATTACCTCGAAGAAAACTGTCTATTGACACACAGTCAACATGGATTTAGAAAATATCGTTCCTGTGAAACACAACTAGTTCTTTATCCACATGAAGTGCTGAGTGCTACTGACGATGGATTTCAGATCGATTCTGTATTTCTGGATTTCCGTAAGCCTTTTGACACTGTACCACACAAGCGGCTCGTAGTGAAATTGCGTGCTTATGGAATATCGTCTCAGTTATGTGACTGGATTTGTGATTTTCTGTCAGAGAGGTCACAGTTCGTAGTAACTGACGGAAAGTCATCGAGTAAAACAGAAGTGATTTCTGGCGTTCCCCAAGGTAGCGTTATAGGCCCTTTGCTGTTCCTTATTTATAAACAATTTGGGAGACAATCTGAGCAGCCGTCTTTGGTTGTTTGCAGATGACGCTGTCGTTTATCGACTAATAAAGTCAACAGAAAATCAAAAGAAACTGCAAAACGATTTAGAAGAAATATCGGAATGGTGCGAAAAGTGGCAGTTGATTCTAAATAACGAAAAGTGTGAGGTCATCCAAATGAGTGCTTAAAGGAACTCGTTAAACTTCGGTTACACGATGAATCAGTCTAATCTAAAAGCCATAAATTCAATTAAATACCTAGGTATTACAATTACAAACAACTTAAATTGGAAGGAACACACAGAAAATGTTGTGGGGAAGGCTAATTAAAGACTGCGTTTTATTGGCAGGACACTTAGAAAATGTAACAGACCTACTAAGGAGACTGCCTACACTATGTTTGTCCGTCCTCTTTTAGAATACTGCTGCAAGGTGTGGGATCCTTACCCGATAGGACTGACGGAGTACATCGAAAAAGTTTAAAGAAAGGCAGCACGTTTTGTGTTATCGCGAAGTATGGGAGAGAGTGTCACAGAAATTATACAGGATTTGGCCTGGAAATCATTAAAAGAAAGGCGTTTTTCGTTGCGACGGAATCTTCTCACGAAATTCCAGTCACCAACTTTCTCCTCCGAATGCGAAAATATTTTGTTGACACCGACCTACATAGGGATGAACGATCACCACGATAAAATAAGGGAAATCAAAGCTCGTACGGAAAGATATAAGTGTTCATTCTTTCCATGCGCTGTACGAGATTTTAATAATAGAGAATTGTGAAGTTGGTTCGATGAATCCTTAGCCAGGCACTTAAATGTGATTTGCAGTGTATCCATGTAGATGTAGATGTAGGACTGGAAGTTCATAGCTCTCATATCCGGTATGCAACAAAAAAAAAAAAAAAGAGTAGACGACGCTATAATATTAATCAGTGATATAGATACAATTGCATGATACTTTAATTAAACAATGTTTACAATCAGATTACATACATTTTTGCAGTAATTTCTAACATACTTTCTAGTGGTACCTTCTACTCACAAGGGCTTCCTCACAGTTGTAAAAATGAAAAGAAACCATTTATTAATGCCAGTATTAAATAAGGAGAGCAGAACAGCAGCACATTAAACAGCCATGTAAAAAACCATGGATAACTAAGGGGATCAAAGTATCTTGTGAAAGGAAAAGGGAAATGTATCTTTTAGCAAGAGCAAGTAGAGACCCTGCAGTAGTTGCACACTGCAAAAACCACCAAAAATTACTAAGAATGGTAATTATTAAATCAATAAACATGCACATAATGTCTGAGATCAGTACATCTGACAACAGAGTAAAGGCAGTATGGAATATAGTGAAGCAAGAGACAGGACAGCCAGCCACAGAAGAGGATAAAATTCCTTGTGAATTGAATTGAATTGTTATAAATGATAAGTCACATGTAGAAAAAGTATTTAATAATTGTTTCTTAAACATACTTCTGCTTCTGAAATTAAGAGTGTTATACATTCTCTCAAGAACAAAAGATCTGGTTTTGATGGTGATTCCAATAGACTACTAAAGATTTATTCCTGCATAATAAATCCAGTATTGTCTGAAATATGTAATTCATCACTAACTCAAGGCATTTTTCCAGAGAGACTAAAATATGCTGTTGTTTAAGAAAGGTGATAATAGAGACGTCAGTAACTACCGATCTATTTCACTGCTGACATCATTTTCCAAAATTTCTGAGAAGGTGATGTATTCTAGAATAATATCTCACCCTGGAAACAATAATATCTTGAGCAAATCACAGTTTGGATTTCAGAAGGGTTGCTTTACTGAGATTCCCATTTACATTTTCACACACCAGATATTACAAGCATTAAATGACAAGACTGAGAATTTCACTCTGAAGTGGAGGAAGTTTCATTAAATAACAAAATAGCACCACTAGGTATTTTCTATGACATATCTAAGGCATTTGATTGTGTGAATCATAGTATACTCCGACACAAATAGAAGTTTTATGCTATTGATAGTATAGCCAACCAATGGATCACGTCATATCTAAACAAAAGGACGCAGAAAGTTGTACTTAGTAGTGATTCAACTAACAGAATCCAGAGAAATATCTCTGACTGGCTAGAAATCATGTACTGAGTTCATCAAGGACCAATCTTAGGTCCACTAATGTTTCTCATATACGTAAATCATCTACCATCTAATGTAGAACAAGCAGAATTAGTTATTTTTCCAGATAACACCAGTATTGTAATAACTCCCAGTACACATACAGAAATGGAAGAAATGGTGAACAAAGTTCTCAAAATTATCATTGACTAGTTTTCTGCGAATGGTCTCACCCTGAATTTCACAAAGACACATCATATTCAGTTTTGCACCTCTAGGGGCACTGGACCAGTGATAAGTGTAACACATGGCGGTGAAATAATACATAGGGTGGAAACTTCAAAATTCTTAGGTGTCCATACTGACGAGAATTTAAATTTAGAGAAAAAGACGTTTTGAAACTCCTAAAACAACTTAGATCAGTCACATCTGCACTAGAATCATAGCAAATTTTAGAGGGAGAGATATCAGAAAGTTGGCATATTTTGCTTATATTCATTCAGTAATATCGTATGGAATAATGGGCTGGGGTAGCTCATCTTTAAGAAGGAAGGTCTTTATAGCCCAAAAACGTGCTGTAAAAATAATATGGGGTGCTCACCCGCCATTATCATGTAGACATCTGTTTATCAATGACTGTTTAACGTGACTGTCTGGCATTCTGACTATTGCTTCACAATATACACCACCGGCCATTAAAATTGCTACACCACGAAGATGACGTGCTACAGACGCGAAATTTAACCGACAGGAAGAAGATGCTTTGATATGCAAATGATTAGCTTTTCAGAGCATTCACACAAGGTTGGCGCCGGTGGCGACACCTATAACGTGCTGACATGAGGAAAGTTCCCAACCGATTTCTCATATACAAACAGCAGTTGACCGGCGTTGCCTGGTGAAACGTTGTTCTGATGCCTCGTGTAAGGAGGAGTAAAGCGTACCATCTCGTTTCCGACTTTGATAAAGGTCGGATTATAGTCTATCGCGATTGCGGTTTATCGTATCGCGACACTGCTGCTCGCGTTGGTCGAGATCCAATGACTGTTAGCAGAATATGAAATCGGTGGGTTCAGGAGGGTAATACGGAACGCCGTGCTGGATCCCAACGGCCTGGTATCACTAGCAGTCGAGAAGACCGGCATCTTATCCGCATGGCTGTAACGGATCTTGCAGCCACGTCTCGATCCCTGAGTCAACAGATGGGGACGTTTGCAAGACAACAACCATCTACACGAGCAGTTCGACGATGTTAGCAGCAGCATGGACTATCAGCTCGGAGACCATGGCTGCAGTTACCCTCGACGCTGCATCACAGACAGGAGCACCTGCGATGGTGTACTCAACGACGAACCTGGTTGCACGAATGGCAAAACGTCATTTTTTAGGATGAATCCAGGTTCTGTTTACAGAATCATGATGGTCACATCCGTGTTTGGCGACATCGCGGTGAACTCACATTGGAAGCGTTTATTCATCATCGCCATACTGGCGTATCATCCGGCGTTATGATATGGGGTGTCACTGGTTAAACGTCTAGGTCACCTCTTGTTCGCATTGACGGCACTTTGAACAGTGGACGTTACATTTCAGATGTGTTACGACCCGTGGCTCTACCCTTCATTCGATCGCTGTGAAACCCAACATTTCAGCAGGATAATGCACGACCGCACGTTGCAGGTCCTGTACAGGCCTTTCTGGAAACAGAAAATGTTCGACTGCTGCCCTGGCCAGCACATTTACAGGTCTCTCACTAACTGAAAACGTCTGGTCAATGGTGGCCGAGCAAATGGCTCGTCACATACGCCGGTCACTACTCTTGATGAACTGTGGTATCGTGTTGAAGCTGCATGGGCAGCTGTACCTTTACACGCCATCCAAGCTCTGTTTGACTCAATGCCCAGGCGTATCAAGACCGTTATTACGGCCAGAGGTGGTTGTTATGGGTACTGATTTCTCAGGATCTATGCACCCAAATTGCGTGAAAATGTAATCACATGTCAGTTCTAGTATAATATATTTGTCTAACGAATACCCGTTTATCATCTGCATTTCTTCTTGGTGTAGCAATTTTAATGTCCAGCAGTGTATTATTACAACAGCAGTGCGGTTACACAGAGCCCACAATGCACCCTCGTAATAAAATTATCGAATTTTGCAAGTGATTCGGCTAAGGATCGAGGTAAATAACCTCTCGTTCTGTGTTCTAAAATTGCTTTTAAATGTAACACAGCTGCCAACACCTAGCCCAAATGCACTGATCGGAGGGGTGTAATATAGCACTGTACTGATTGTATCCAGTCAACTCCACATTTAGGGATTAGTTTTTCGTGATCGCATGGATAGAACTGCCATAAAATCGACAGAATTACGCATGTGACAGGGTATAGATATAAATTGACCGAATATACACCGAAATGCAGGGAAATTGAGGAAGCACTTGAACATCTTCTGATTTGCCCAGAACAGTTTGTACATCAGAACAAGTATGCTGCAGCAAGAGGAATCCGAGAAAACGTCGACATGGAAGCAAAGAGAACTGGATCAATTTTTTTCCGCCGAGGTAGCATTATACTGTATGTCTATTGAGGTACCAGTGACACACGTGAGTTGACTACTGTACTTGATGCTTTTCAGGAAGACAGAGAACCATCCACCTCTAAACTTACTTGCATCTGTGTTAAAGGATAACGGAAAGTGGACGGGGTGATCGATTGAGATGGAGCTGTATCGAGGTACGATGTAACGGTAAACTGACGATGCATTCTAGAGAGGGGGCAGTTGCTACAGGTCAATTTTTCCACTGTTCTGTCAGGATACATCAATCACGTGACATAACCTGCGCTCGACTCGTATACAGTCATGTGTTCTGTATATGACTTAAAGCACTGTCTATGTGCGATCGTTAACGGTAAACCTGTCGGTCATCAGAGGACTTCCTTCTCATGTGTGATGAAACGTGACACATTACTCTAAACGAACTTTGATTTATGCGATGTACTCCACCCCCCTGTCGCATCTTGGGTGTAAAATCGAGACTTCAGCTTCATAACTAAGTTAGCGATAGGCGCTTGTGAGACACTGCAATCCCCGTGTATACATTTGCCTGACGGATGTGCTGTTTACAGAGTTACTGGCCGAATGACTTGTAATTTTCACATCTTGGACGCTGCTGCTATGCGCTTATCTGTATCCTTGTAAGAGGTATTCGCCGTTATTAACGATCATTTTATATAGGACTGATGTAGGCATAGTTTAATTTTTGAACCGTGATCGAATGTGAGCAGTGGGACGCTATACAACTCTGGAAAGCTATATTGTGCATGTATTACACAGAGCCACTGTTTTAAGAAAGTAGCTTTTTGTTTTACAGTTTGTTACCATAGTTTATCGTATAGAAACCTGCATGAAGGATGTATGTCATCGGCTTGAAATATATTTCTTACATTGGAATATTAACAGCGCTACATTCCATTCGACTGATAGGTCGGAAACGCAAGTGATCTAACATTACAGCCCGTTTTAAGTGCAGAACGTTGTAGCCTTAGGAGTGCGTGTGTTTATGTTCTCTCTTACCAATACCTTCCAGGTACGGATCCTAGACTCTAGAACAATAGTTTAGAGTTGATAGCTTGCTTGATTTACATAAAAATGCGTCGAACTCCATCCGTCTTAAGCTCCATCCATTTCTTGTTCTGCTTAACCGTCTACTGTTACATCACGACACATTCAAATCTGTTACTATACACGGGTATGGGGTGCTAAACTCCTCGACATGGGCGCATCTCGAGAAATCTTGTGTACTTGGATGGCTGATGTCTCGGGTAGCTCCAGTCATTCACGAGACATGGAGTGTAGCGGCCCACTTCAGGTCGGTTGCAGATTAAATCGGTAACGGTGCCACAGGGCGGATTGGTCAATGACAGTGTGAGGAGGGCCTTTCACTCTCTAAATTTACCCTAAGACAGCGAGAGTGTTCTGTGACTCCCATACGCAGAGAGATAGATCGTAAATTAAGCACTATGCTCGAGGTGTTAGAAATATTTAGAGCACTGTCTGATATACTTTGATGGTGTATGTGTTCGAGAATTAACAATGAATGGACGTACTGCACTGTCATCTATCCACGTTCGCAATGATACTCGCAAAGTGGAGAAGGGGCGGTTTAGCTATGATACTGAAATAGGGAAACATGGTGTCGCATCATTGGTCGTGTTGAAATTACTGTAAAATTGTTAAAATTGTTCGCACTATCAACTGTAAATCGGTGGTGTCTTTTCCATCCCATCCGCCCACTGTCACACTGTTGGTTACCACATAATGATTGACCGACATCGCTTGTTTGAGATGGAGAAAGAGTTTTTGTGAATGGATAGCACCTTCTAGGGTGGATAGCACCAAAACAGTGATTGCGTACATTAGGAGAGGTACTGTGGCTGTGCTCTTTTCAAAGATATAAATCGGCTATTTCGAAGGCATTGATCAATGTCTCTGCAGTGAAGGTAACGAATGCTTATTTTCCCGACATAAAATCATTCCAGTCCAAAGATATAATGAGTCCTGCAAAGCAATTTTCAAAATTAAGAAACTACTAACACACCCATCACTAGATACTTATAAAACTGTTCAGCTGATGCTAAAATACAAGCAGTACAATCATCTAAATAGAGAAATGTACATGTACAATACTAGGAGGGACAGTGACTATCACCTGGAAAGAAACAATACAAAAAATGCAGACAAGAGCCTCTATTACATGGGGATACATTTTATAACAAACTTCCCAGAATATTAAAAAAGCTAAAGTGGAAGCTGCTTTGAAATTGCCTTGAAGGAGTTCCTCAGCAATAAATGTTTTTGCAGTATTAAGGAATTCCTCTCAGAGGAGTAGAATACTTTCATTCGTATAAATAGTATTTACATGTACCAAAAAAAGCAACATAATTTTTTACTGTAGGCCTATTGTATATAGTTGTTTCCCACAATGATATAAGGGGAAATGATCACTATGTAAACTATGCAAAACAAATCCTTATAGTTGTCCATGGAGAGTAAATAAATAAATATTTCCTCCATTTCGTAGGCAGCCAGTGACGACTGAGGTTACAAACAGCTAATGAAAACATTCTGATATGAGTTGAGAACTATGTAGTTTATTTTGTTCACGTGTTTAAATACAGATCAAATGTGTAGTGTTCT
The DNA here is from genome assembly GCF_021461385.2 of Schistocerca piceifrons. Classification (NCBI taxonomy): domain Eukaryota; kingdom Metazoa; phylum Arthropoda; class Insecta; order Orthoptera; family Acrididae; genus Schistocerca; species Schistocerca piceifrons. The sequence goes on from NC_060138.1 coordinate 310,785,011, forward strand.
GCAATGTCTATGGGAAGATTTTCGTCCACAGTCCTGTCTTATGGAAACGTATGTGCATTTGCCACAGCAACAACAAGGCAGAGAAAAAGCAATGTATGATTTGTGACAGTTCTCAGAATATACGAAAACACACAGATGAACAAAAGGGCAGGTGCAGAAAATATTCAATGTAATATGATGAACTCTAGTGTTGTGCTTGTATCTACCACAGTAATGTCTTAGTTTCTTAGGAAACCTATTTACAGTATGTTTTCTTGTGTTCATAATGGTTTGTATCTTTGTGGTAGAAAACTTCGACATCAGGCTACCCTATAAATCAATCCTTTACTGAGATCACATTCATAGACTTGTAAACGGATTGCCACATATCAATCTAAGATAAATCACAGGGTATGTTACAGATAAGTCTGTCACCTCAGCCAGTATTCTGTGGGATGGTGGTGGGCACTATCACACACTAGCCATATTTTGTAAAATAAAAGAAAGGAAAGAGCAGTATTTATAGATACCATTGATTAGCTGTTTTGTCCTTGCATGTAGCTTATTCCATTGCTTGCAATCTTCAGTGTTTTAAATATTTTCCCCTTTTGTGGGTCAACGTGATATTGACAGCGCACCCCCATCCCATCTCACTCCCCCCCCCCCCCCCCCAAAGAAAGAGAAAAAATCTAGATTCAGGAATAGATGTTAGGCTGAAGAATCAAACTCGTTTTCTCATTATGGTGTAAAGTTTTTGCTCAGTTATGAGGTATGATCACATTGATTTTAGTTCAGGATTAAAGGTGTTTTCTTAAGAAAGGCAGTTTTACAGAATTGTTCAGTGACCTTTAATTTAGGATGGTTGATATTTACATATTTACAGTTTCAAGCAAAACTCTGAACATTACAAAAGGCAAGAAATGTCTCTTCCGATGAGCATGCTCTGTAGTGTGCTCCCATGCTGCCCTCAAGTTTGGTATGTAGTGTTTATGGTAGGGTTTTCCATTCACCAGCACAGTTGACAATTGCAGGATGGTTGTTGGTGCATGTAGATGTGCTGCAGTTTGTCTCCCCAACACACCCATTTATGTTAAATGAGAATCAAGACAGGGGAAGGGCAGGCCAGCCCATGCACCAGATATCTTCTCATTTCTAGAGCTCTTCCATCTGCTGTGTTCGATGCAGCCATGCATTGTGATCCATACAAATGAAGCCAGGGCAGAATGCACTCTTGAAAAGACAAGCATCTGGAAGGAGTAGTGTCCCAATGGTTGTTGACTTGTGAGTGTACTGTATTCAAAGATTTGAAGTCTGTACACCTGTGCAATTTTATGGCTCTCCGCACTATAACACCTAGACTAATTCACCCCAACAAAATTGCCTATAATTTTGGTAGTCTAGTTGTTATGATGTAGGGGGAACAATGTCCCAAGGGCATACTGCCTTCAAATCTTTGCATAGAATACAGTAACCAGACAATATTATTGTGACACTGTAGTCCTTCCTGATGTAAAGATTTTCTGGAGTGCATTTGGCCATGATTTAATTTTTATGGATAACAATGCGTGACTGCATTGAACATCACAGGTGGACGAGCTCTTGGAATGGGAGGATATTTGGCAAATGAATTGGCCTGCCCATTCCACTGACTTAAATCCCATTGAACATGTTGAGGAGACACACTGCAGCATGGCTACAGACACCAACGACCATCCAGCTGTGGAGAAATGTAACACCCTACCACAAGAACTTACCAACTTCGTGACCAACATGAGAGCATGTGGCAGAGCATGCATTGCCATTCTTGGTGATCACGCACCCTATTGAGAACCATGTCCTGCTTTTTGTAATGTCCAGGGGACCATCATAAATCATGGTGACTTCAGCATAATTATGATTTTTGAATGAAAGCATCATTTTTGTTTATGTCATAGTGTATTTCTCCCAGTTACCTTCTCTACTATAGTCAAGTAGTTATTTCTATGTATAGTTTTATTGAGCTATGTTACTTGGTAGTGACATATCATGTGGAATTTACTTTTGTCCTTACATTTTGCAAGCCAGTGTAATATGAATTTATGGTCTGTGAATGCTTCCAGGACCCTGTTGTTTTTTAGTATGGCATGAAACTAATATGTGTTCTACAATTTGTTGCATGTAAAACATGATCACAGTCGTAAGAATCTGAAGACTGTAGAGAGCCATGTTCCTGTTACCATCTCCATGCTGTCCGTGACTTGTTGCTCATACTGACCCATCGCTGTAATCAAGCTGAAAATATCCTCAAGACATTGTATTGCATTATAAATCAAGTGCATGGCAGATGCCAGATGCCAAGCTATTGTCGTTTTTTTTTAAAGCGACATTTTCCCAACGAACTATGGGCGAATGCCAGGGTGAAGCAGTGTCAACGTTTGTCTCTCTTACTGCAACAGAAGCCAACTCAAAAGAAATTCGTGGCAATCTCCAAGAAAATAGCTTGAGTCAAAATTTGTATTTATTCAAAGTGTGCAGAACACCTATTATGTATTGGATAACCCAAGGCTGAGATGTTATTATTTGAAACACAGTTACAAAGTTGCTCCATTATGAACACTTAATTTATGCTACGAAATATTAATGATTTAAAAAAAAAGAAAAACGAAAACTGGAGATTATTTTATGTTGGTATTGCTCTCTGCATAAAACTGGGCAGTTAGGCTTGTTAAAAACTTGGTTTACATTAAAAGTATCATGTTTTACGTTATAATAATGCAAATGTAGTATCAAGACACTGTATCATGTAGAAAAATGTAATAAATGTATTTATGAAAAACTGAAATGAAAAAGTATAAATGTTGATAGATTTGGACAGTCTAAGTTTCAACTGTCTTCTGGTTAAAATTATGTATTGTAACATAATTGTATGTACAATTATTGGTGTTCAAAAATGGTTCTGAGCACTATGGGACTTAACATCTGAGGTCATCAGTCCCCTAGAACTTAGAGCTACTTAAACCTAACTAACTTAAGGACATCACACACATCCATGCCCAAGGCAGGATTCGAACCTGCGACTGTAACAGTAGCGTGGTTCTGGACTGAAGTGCCTAGAACCGCTCAGCCACCGTGGCTGGCAATTATTGGTGTAATAAATGTGATAAGTCTAGTAAAGAGTGTGACAATCAATTTTTGTTGTTTGATAATGGAGCTTTCAAACTATTGGTCAATTGCTCTGTTTGAGCTGAATAAACGTTATGCACCTCCTTACTTCATTCAGATGTAGAGGAATAATCATCCCAAAGCTAAAAATCAAAAGTGATGTCTTGGCAAAACTTGATTTGAGTGCTGTAGCAAACGTAGCGAATAAAGTTCCACTAATAACACATAGCCAATGAAAAATTTTTGCAACAAAGAATGATCCATTGGTAATAGTGAATGGTGCTTATCAGTCTTCATTCATTCAGCCTTTCAGAACACTGAAAAATAAACTGTGGCATAAAGTCCTAGTAAACCATTAGTGACACCTTATAATTGTTGCTAAAAGTTTCTATATAGAACAAGTTTATGAAAGATGCACACATTCATTTGAAATGCCAAACTACTGCTCTTATTGGTATTGAATACACAATATGATTTACATATTACCACAGTAATAAGTTATAGGTGAGTTTAGAAAAAATGCATGAGAGGAAGCAAGCTTCTACTTCTACTTATTCACCAATTGAAAGCTATATCATATTTGAATTTTAGACTGTGACTGAATGAACACCTTGCATGAAGTATCTAATAAAGAATGTTTTGGAACTGCAGTAAGTGTTTGCTACATAAAGTGTGTTACTATTTGACAAACTGTGTACTGAAAACATTGCATCTAAAAAGGACTGTAACTTCAGACATTGATTGTATTTGCCACTGCAGCACTCTGTCATGGGAGAGAAAGGCTGTTTATTTGCATAGAAATATTTTGATCTGCAGTCAAATTTACTCATCACAGTACTTTTCAGAGGTAACAAATAAGGAAAAGCCATCTTGCTTGGAAGTTGTGTAGTGTGCATTATTTGTACAATTCCTATAAATCAGTTTACAGCAATTCTATGAGACTTTGATCGTCAGGCTGCTGATGACCTCACTGTTGATCGCCCATCAACTCCTCTTGATTGTCAGGCTTGAGAGGGCTTAATGGATAGGCACCATCACACTGTAGTCATACCTACATTTCAACCACAGCCAGCTTCATCCATTCAACGTTTCCTATTTGGAAAAACAATCGGTGGGGGTAAGATACCCTTAGAGATGCAGGTGTGAAAGGACCTATATGTAAGCACAGCTCTGAAACATTCAAAAACATTTTTAACACAGTATGTACAAAAGAAGATATTGTTGGTATAATATGAATACAGCTCTGTAAAAAACACCATGTAACCACCTAGTTATAATGTACACCATTAAATTTAGTTTTCTTCTACTTGGGCATATGGAGGCACCAAGTAATATACCCATATGCCATTGCTCAGTCTTGTACATATAGCAAATCATCTTACTAACTGTTAGCAATCTCTTTATTTTACAACAAATGTCTATTAATTTATTTAATTGGCTACAGCATTACTGAATTGTGTCCCTTTGTTCATCTAATGCTCTTCCGTAGGTTCCATATGGCAGACTCACCCCTGAGAACAAAATACTTACTGTTTTCATACTTTGAACCTCCGGGGGCATATTTTGCACTATGACGTGAAGGCCTTCTTGTACATGTTTGCATAGATTGATCTTTGACATGCAGTGAGTACAACAATACAATTACTGTGAGTAGTTTACATACTTTGCGAGTGACAACCCATACAATTTCAGATTGATTTTGTGAGCAATAGCATATAATACCCTGTCTTATTGTAGAATTTTTTATGGTAAGATGATATTCTGAAACTGTACATTATTCTGACTCATCTGTCCATTTAGACTATTCACTGCTGCCATTTTCAATGTACAATACATACATTACTCATCAGTTCGTTATTTGCATCAGGAGCCTATACTGCTACAAAATTCGAACAAAACACTTATCTGCAATTGTTTTCTAGTATAAGAAAAAATTTAAAAGGCCATCTCAGACATTTGCGAGGTGGGGGATACAGTAATTTCTAGACAAAAATTTATAACTTATATGCTTTTTCTGATTGAAGATAATGTCCGAAAATCTTTACGTTGTGTTCTCTACCAACCATGTTTAGAGCAAATCATGATATCAGGTTTAAGTCACACAGCATTACATTATTTATTTTGCAGTTAGAGCAATAATGAGAACAAATTGCACCTGCATAAAAAGCTACCAGCTAATGTTCCCACAACACAGGCATACAAGGTCTGTTCAAAAATTTTGGACCTTTCAGGATTTCACGCCAGTGGTGTGATGGAGCGAAATTCTGTTGGCATCCTTGCACACGCCTGTGTTTAATGCGTAACTGCCGAAAGTTTCATTGTTGTATGTCTGTTAATTATTGTTCAGTGCTGTATTGAGTAAAACATTGTGTCACGCAGTTTGCGAATTCCGAGACGGGCGAGTTAGAGAGGAAACGCGTCTGCATTAAACTTTGCGTGAAACTAGAGACATAGTAGATGATGCAGGAATCCTACAGTGACGAGTGCTTAAGCCATATTCGGTGTTACGAATGATTCACACGGTTTAACAATGGCCGGATGGAAGCTAAAGACGACCCTCGTTCCGGACGCACTTCAGTGTCTACCGACGACACTCACGTCAGGAAAGTCAACGAAACTGTGCATGGCAATCGAACACTGACTGTCCGAAAGACTGCAGAAGAATGAAACATTTCAGTCGGATCATGTCATGAACTCCTGACACAGCACCTTGATTCACTTCGTGTTGCCAAGTTCGTCCCACGGCTCATGGGTCAGGATCGGAAAGACTTTCGTCTTGCAGTCTGTGAAGAGCTTTTGAATCACACAAATAGTGATGAGATGTGGGTCTTCGGTTATTATGTTGAGACCAAGGTTCAGTTTTCACAATGGGTCGAGGAAGGTACTCAAAGATCAAAAAAAGCTCGTCAGGTCAGGTCAAATGTCAAAGCCATGTAGATAGTCTTCTCTGACTTTGAAGGATTAGTTCATTACGAATTCGTGCCACAGGGACAAATTGTTAATTGAAGGTACTATAGGGGCGTGTTGCGAAGCCTCAAGAAAATGTGAGAAGGAAACGACCTGAACTGTGGCGAGACAATTCATGGCTCTTGCATCACGATAACGCACCCGCACATTCATCCCTGTTAGTATGCGACTATTGCAGTGAAAACAAAATCACTGTGCTGTCTCATGCTCCATACTGTCCAACCTTTACCACTGCAGAACTTTTTTTATTCGAAAAGTTGAAAACCACGTTGAAAGGACGAAGATTTGCAACGATATATGACATAAAAGAAAATTCGCAGATTGAGATACGCGCGATCCAGCAAGAGGCTCACTAAGGCTGCTTCCGGAAGTGGAAACGGCATTGGATTGGTGTATTAATTGTGGAGGAGAGTATTTCGAAGGAGCCATACACAATAAGTAGAAGGTAAGAGTAGAAAAATTTTGTGGACAAATTTACGGAATTTTTTGAATAAAAAACCGCGGAGTGCAATCTATAAAACCTTTCATTTAGCCAGCAGGGCACTTTCAGAAGAACAGTATGACCACACTAAACACCAAATATGGGATGAGTTCATTCTTTATGGTCCAAAACAATGCACATCAAGCTCCTGTCATTTGGTAAACGCTCATTGTTGCTTCTAAAGCAATGTTAAAATGGCAGGATCCTCAGCCACTGAAAAACTGTATGTCATCAATTTCTTGCTTTTGGTATAATACGTGTTCTGTAACAAGCAAGCTTTCTATTTCTACTGACAAAACAACTGTATCTTACATGATATTTCCAGCAGAACCATGTGGGATCAACTAAACGTACCGCAAAGAACTGGTAGCCTACGATTTCATGAAATCTTCTGACACGTATGAATCTTCATCAGGATTGATTACGTGGGAATTTTTGTTCTATATATGAATCTGCTATCAAGTGGTGCCTCATTTCCAATAGAAAATACTGTAAACTCAAGTATTTGAAAGTAGTCATCATCCCTGTATCTCCTCTACCGCACTTGCCACCGACACATCCTTTTTCTTCCACCCACATATGATGCTTGTTAGTTATTAGCCTGTTATCTACCAATTACTAATTACAAGAACCTGACGACAAAAACAAAAACTGAAGACAGGCATTTACTCATCTGTGGGTAACTATTTGTGGTTCACAAGTAGAATAAAAAAAGATCTAATGTCTCAAGTTTTTGAGCTGCAGATGCTTTTGTAGCATGTAGGTTCTAGATGTGATTTAGACATTTACACGTAGATTGAAACATGAAGCTATCTGTTTTTGTGTGCCAAGAGCAGGAGCAGGATCACAGGCTGCAATAAGGTAGCACAGAAACATTGACTGAAGTTGTCTATGGCCAAAGTACTCTAAAATTAATTTTTCTTTTTCTGTCCTCACATCAGACCTCAAAGTAGATGACTGAGGGTGTACTCCATAAAAGACTGTAATCCACACACTTCAGCAGATTCAGGCTGTTCTAAAGAAGATAATATTAAATGGCACAGATAATGTTATCTGAAGCAGAAGGGCACAGACTGTTGAACAGTGATTATAGACATACTGATCATGCTTTGTGACATACAATTAATACAGTCACTGCTTAGTGACTGCTGCCTTCACTTAAGTTACAACTACAGTACGGGGTTAGGCTCAAAGCAGCAAAACTCACTAATCTAAACTCTTACAGCCCTCAACTGCTATCCCTTACAGACACTTCTCGTTTTGCATATGTCCCTGAAACATTGAAATGCTAACAACTCATTATCTGATATTCAATATCTATAAATTGTGCCTTTTCGAGAGAATCTCAATGTACTAGAATTTAGGTACAGCATTTATTTATAGGACATTAGTTATGATATAGTTATAATATAAAACATACCAACTACGATTTTGACGAAATCCAATATTGTCCCATTCAGGTGATGCAGCCACATAATATATTTGAAATGAGCACAACTTTAGTACCTCACATTATGTATATGCAAATAAAGGCATATGTAAATGTATTAGTTTAACAAACAAAATCTCACTATACCACATGAGCCACCTGATGATGGCGTAACAGCCCAAGACCAGTTCGTGTAACAAAGAAAATATATTGTAGAAGATTACACCAGTGTTGTATGAGTTTCATTCATAAAATGTGAATGTCATTGCTGGTTGTTTCACTTGTAGCAAGTTCATCATTTGTCTTTCAATCCGCATGAAATTTCAAAATGAAGGAACTGTTTGCTGAGAAAGCACACTCTTATATACAGGGTGAAGAAAAATTCGCGCACTCGGACTTCACAGTCCGATTCATCACACACTAGTAATAAAAAAATTTCTGTCACAAAATTTTGCCTCTCGCATATTTCCAGCAGTAAATGGACGTTAAGGAGGAGGAGGATATTAGTGTTTAACGTCCCGTCGACAACGAGGTCATTAGAGACGGAGCGCAAGCTCGGGTGAGGGAAGGATGGGGAAGGAAATCGGCCGTGCCCTTGCAAAGGAACCATCCCGGCATTTGCCTGAAGCGATTTAGGGAAATCACGGAAAACCTAAATCAGGATGGCCGGAGATGGGATTGAACCGTCGTCCTCCCGAATGCGAGTCCAGTGTGCTAACCACTGCGCCACCTCGCTCGGTGGACGTTAAGGACTGGCATTCTGGCAACGCTGTAATCACATGCATAGCAACTGTCTCTGTCAGCATATAGGAGCACTGCTGTGTAGTTAGTGCAGGGGATAGCATTTTTGGGTTACCTTGCAGGAGGTCGGCCAACGGCTTTGCCGCAGTGGCAACATCGGTTCCCGTCAGATCACCGATTAAGCGCTGTCAGGCTGGGCTAGCACTTGGATGGGTGACCATCCGGTCTGCCGAGCGCTGTTGGCAAGCACGGTGCACTCAGCCCTTGTGAGGCAAACTGAGGAGCTACTTGATTGAGAAATACCGGCTCTGGTCTCGAAAACTGGCATACAGCTGGGAGAGCAGTGTGCTGACCACGTGCCCCGCCATATCCACATCCAGTGACGCCTATGGCCTGAGGATGACAGCGGCCGATCGGTACCGTTGGGCCTTCATGGTCTGTTTGGGAGAAGTAAGTTAATTAGTTAGTTAATGCAGGATGTCGAGGGTTTGATTCTGGGTACAGACATATTTGTTTATATTTGCCAATCGTAGTACGTATGGTATGGCATCTGGTGTCTTGATCGTCATATAGCGAATACATTGGGTCTTCTCCAAAACATTTGCACTTACAAATTACGAACACAGAAATGGAAGTACGAACATTTTCTCTGCGCAGCTTTTAAAGAAGGATTTTGCACGTCGTGAATGCGAACTGTTTCACAGCATTGCATCCACTACATTGCAGATCTTTTTTTCTGTGTACCCTCTCCCAATGGTTCCATCGATTAGTACCAACCATTATTCTTGTGACGTTAGCGCCAAATACGACTTTCTTCTGGTAGAGCCACCAGATGTCTGGATGTAAAAATCTGGTCTCTGATCATCGAACTTCAGTCTGACGGTAAATTTCTGTTGTCTGCATTGCCCACCATACTGTAGCTAGGCAAGAAGTTCCCCACTGCCAGTAGGTGGCTAAGAATTATTTACTAATTTCTGCTAGTGACCATAGGCTCATTTACTTTAATGCTATCTGAATAAGGAAGATATCAAATCAGTGCAATATTGCAGTGCTACCCACAGCAATAGAATGAATCCTTCATACATAAGTGTAAGTCTCCCTTGTGCTCTAGATATTTACTGTGTGATTTTCATTTTTACTGTGTGTATCCTGTGCGAAACGGACAAGTATCTGCAGCATTATTCTCCAAATCCAGCGTCAGTCACCTTATTCATATATTGTCTTTTATTGAAGTGGATGACATACAGTGTTCCAGCCCCCCGGTCCCCCCTCCCCCTGAACCATGGACCCTGCTGTTGGCAGGGATGCATGCGTGCCTGAGCAATACAGACAACTGTACCATAGGTGTAGCCACAAGGCAGGGGGTGTCTGTTGAGAGGTGATACAAATGTGTGGTTTCAGTAGTTGCAGGAGCAACAATCTGTATGGTAGATTGATCTGACCTTGTAACTGTTATGTCTAGACAAGACAGCCTAGACACAATGAGAGGAAGTCGAAAGGCACGCACTAAGCTAAAGCAGGATGGCGTGAGGTCTGAAACAGGATATGTAATGAATGCTATAAAGAAAAGTACGTAGCTTCTGGAATACTTAACTTTAATCCATCCTTTTTGGTACATCTGGAGATTGTGGCGATACAAGTGAGACTCTTTAGATACATGCAATGTTACTAATGGCGCCTTGCTAGGTCATAGCCATTGACTTAGCTGAAGGCTATTCTAACTATCTGCTCTGCAAATGAGCAATGCTTCGTCCATGTAGTCGCTAGCAAAGTCGTCCGTACAACTGGGGCGAGTGCTAGTCCGTATCTCGAGACCTGCCTTGTGGTGGCGCTCGGTCTGCAATCACACAGTGGCGACACGCAGGTCCGACATGTACTAATGGACCGCAGCCGATTTAAAACTACCACCTAGCAAGTGTGGTGTCTGGCGGTGACACCACATTCCTCCCCCGCAAATCGGCGAACGGTCGTGTTATAATGCTTCCGCCCGCCGTGGGGAGGACCCCATGTTGACATATGCGATGAGGTGGGGAGCCTAACAACAGGCGAGGCTGTGCCACCCGCACCCGGCCATTCGGTCCGAGGGGAGCTAGGAAACGCCAGAAAACCTAGTCCAGGGTGCACGTCAACTTGCGGTGTATGCGCCCGTAAAGAGACAGGAGGGGCCGACGGGTCGACCTCCATTGCGTCGGGGTATCCGACGCGCGATGACGTCATGTGGTCCGGAGCGGGCAAGAGTTCCATGGCGGAGGACAGCTGGTCACGGGAAGCGATCTGCGGCACGTGACCCAGGGAGGCGCTTGGCGGCTGCAGTGAAGCGTCCACTGCGGGCAGCGCCAGCTGGAGGACAGGCGGCGGCGGCGGAGGCGGCGGAGGCGCGTCGCCATGGGGCAAAATGGAAGGTATCGTCGGTAACACCTGGGGATGAGGCGAGCCAGTAGATGGGTCCCCAGGGCGCTGACCGGACGGCACCGTCGCTGAAAGCAGACAGGGAGCGGCAGAACCCGTGCGACGACAGAGGCGCAGCTGATTGAGATGCCGATGCACCTCACCAGAGGCCCCCAAAACCAAATACATCGCGCGGCCGAGGCAGCGAAGAATGCGCCCTGCGAGCCAACGCCTTGAACCTCTATAGTTGCGATAGAATACAACGTCGCCTGGAGCAAAAGCAGAAGTCTGCCGCTGCACAGTAACCTGATGCGGCGGGTGCAGCAAAGACATCAAGGTTCGATGAGGACGACCGTGGAGCAACTCAGCCGGCGAGCGACCATCTCGGGGCTGAGAGCGATACGATGACAAAAAGAGCAACAACGTGTCCTCCCGAGAATGCGACTCTTTCAACTTCAACATCTGCGACTTGAAAGTCCGGACCAATCGTTCAGCAGCACCGTTTGACTGAGGCGAAAACGGCGCGGATGTCAGATGTTGAATACCATTGGCCTGGCAGAATGACTGAAATTCTGCGGACATGCATTGTGGGCCATTGTCGAAAACAATAGTCTGCGGAAGACCTTCAATGCAAAAGATAGCAGACAACGCTTGGACGGTGGAAGATGACGTCGTGGAAGACATCCGGACAACAAAAGGAAAATTACTGAAGGCATCTACCAGAACCAACCATCGAGCATTCCTGAATGGACCAGCAAAATCGATGTGCAAGCGTTGCCAAGGGGAAGTGGCTTTTGGCCATGCAAAGACTTTCCGCGGCGATGCGGATTGTTGTTCGGCACATGCCATGCAAGAAGAACACATATTCGTAATCGCAGTATCAATACCGAACCAAGTACAGTGCTGACGAGCAAGTTGTTTCGTTCGCACTATACCCCAATGTCCTTGGTGAAGAAGCCGTAAAACAGAGGACTGTAACGAACGTGGGACCACGACTCTGGACTGATCATTATCAGAACGCAACAACAAAACACCACGTCGAACAAAAAGTCTCTCCTTGTGAGCAAAAAATCGGCGAACCAACGGATCCTCGATCCGAGACTTTGACAAAGGCCATTGCGTAGCAACAAAACGCAAAACGGTAGCAAGGACCGGGTCAGCAGCTGTGGCTGTAGCTACACGACGAAAATCAATCGGAAACGATTCGACCACTTCATCAGTTTCCGCATCAATGAACATGCAAGCAAGTTCGGAAGAATCGAATGCTCTATCCTCAGCAACAGGCAAACGGGACAACGCATCGGCGTTTCCGTGCTTAGCAGTGGACCGATACAAGATATCATAGCGGTACTGCGAGAGGAAAATAGACCAGCGAATGCATTTCTGCGCTGTACGCGGAGGTACAGGCTTGTTCGGATGAAAAAGCGACGACAAAGGTTTGTGGTCTGTGATGATGGTAAAGTGACGACCATACAAGAAATCATGGAACTTAGTAACACCAAACACGAGAGCCAAAGCTTCTTTCTCTATCTGTGAATAATTTCTTTGCGCAGACGAGAGCAATTTGGACGCAAAGGCAATAGGGCGATCATGCGATCCATCTTTGTGTGCAAGCACAGCACCGATCCCGAAATCCGATGCATCGACCATCAACAAAAAGGGTTTCTGGGGATCGAATGGCGTAAGGCAAGTATTTGAAAGCAACGCCGATTTCAACTGGCGAAAGGCGCGTTCGCATTCCGTCGTCCAGACGAACGGAACACCTGTACGGCGTAAGCGATGAAGCGGAGCTGAAATGGAAGAGGCATTGCGCACATTCACTCACACCTTGTGATTCTAAATCGTGTAATGTTGTTGCGACCTCATCACGCAATGTGGGAGGAACATTGCGCGCTCTGAAAAACTTCGGTTGCGCGTTGACTTTCAGTTCCAAATGTGCTGCATAGTTCTGAGCGCAACCGAAGCCCAGTGCAAAAATGTCTGCAAATTCTTCACATAGCCGAGAAACACTGGCGGAAGGCACAGTCTGATTCACTGATAGGACCTGATTTACAATAGACATGTTAAACAACTGAAATAAATCTAAACCAAACAAGTTCACTGCAGTAGAAGTACGAAGAACGTAAAAGGACACAAGTTTTGTTTGTCCCTTGTATGTTGCAAGAAGAGTGCACTGTCCTAACACAGGGATATTCTGACTTGAATAACTATTTAACTGAACATTTGCGGCATGCAACGGAGGTTTGCCCAGTTGTTTGTACGTGTCGAGATTGAGCAATGAAACCGCAGCTCTGGTATCGAGCTGGAATGGTATGACCTTGCCATTAAAGTCCAAATCTACAAAAAGTTTATTGTCCTGCTGACGACAAGAGCGACTGTCTCGTGCAATTTGAACTGATACAGGTACAGCATCACTTGCTAATTGACGTGATTTCCGGCGACGTCGACACACACTTTGTGTGGGACGAACACAGTCACTGTTAGAGACAGTGGCACTGGACGAACTGGAATTAACTACATGAATGTCCATGGGTGAAGGTTCACGAGCCTGAGTGTCCTTGGTTCGATTCCGGCGCGAAGCAAAGGGCCTGGAATGATGAAGAGTGTCTGATCTGAGCTTTTTCTGGCAAACACTTTGAACATGTTCTTTCTTATTACAGAAAAAGCAAATAGCTTGGCGTGATGGGCAATTTTCATGCGAATGTCTAGTAGCACACCGCGGGCATGATTTCACGGCATTTGTATGCTGGCGCGGCACACCTGGTTAAGAGCGTGGCGGCAGCTGCGCGGACGTGTGCGAGGGCAGTTTACCGGGCCGTGCAGCGCGCCCGGCGGGCCGGTTAATGTTACACACGGCTGGCGAAGTTGCAAATGATTCCTGAGCAAAGTCAAGCGTGTCTTGTCGATCCAATATGTCTATCACTTGTTGAAGGGAGGGATTAACTAGTTTCAAAATCTGTTCCCGTATACGAACATCAGAAACGTTCTGTGCTATTGCATCCCGCACCATAGTATCTGAATAAGGGAGTCCACATTCACACTCAAAAGCACAATCCCGAGTAAGGCCTTGCAATGTTGCAACCCACTCCCTATTAGTTTGACCGGCCATACGTTTTCTACGAAAGAAAGTATACCTTTTTGCAACTACATTAACTGTTTCCTTGAAATAGGCGTCCAATGCCGACAAAATTTCTTCGTAGGACAGAGTTGCTACATCGCGTCGGGGAAATAATTTCACTATCACACGGTACGTTTGCACCCCTACACACGACAATAAATGAGGCTGCCGCTCGTTACCTTGAATTCTGTACACGGCGAGATGAAATCCAAACTGGCGTGACCACTCCGTCCATGTTTCCGTAGCTGGTTCATAGCGACGAAATGGGGGTGCAACTGCATGTTGTGTCTGTAGTAGCGGTGAAGCGGCAGCGGCCGCATCGTTTTGCAGTGCACGTTGACCGTGGACGAGCTGTCCAAGGGCATCCAATAACGCCTGCGTCTGCTGATTCTGCAAGCGATAAAATTCGGACAGTACATCTGGCGAAGCCATGACACAATTAAATTAGAGCAATACGAACGCGAAATCCTCTTTGAAGCCTCGTCGCCAAAAATGTTGTGTCTAGACAAGACAGCCTAGACACAATGAGAGGAAGCCGAAAGGCACGCGCTAAGCTAAAGCAGGATGGCGTGAGGTCTGAAACAGGATACGTAATGAATGCTATAAAGAAAAGTACGTAGCTTCTGGAATACTTAACTTTAATCCATCCTTTTTGGTACATCTGGAGATTGTGGCGATACAAGTGAGACTCTTTAGATACATGCAATGTTACTAATAGAGCCTTGCTAGGTAGTAGCCATTGACTTAGCTAAAGGCTATTCTAACTATCTGCTCTGCAAATGAGCAATGCTTCGTCCATGTAGTCGCTAGCAAAGTCGTCCGTACAACTGGGCCGAGTGCTAGTCCGTATCTCGAGACCTGCCTTGTGGTGGCGCTCGGTCTGCGATCACACAGTGGCGACACGCGGGTCCGACATGTACTAATGGACCACGGCCGATTTAAAACTACCACCTAGCAAGTGTGGTGTCTGGCGGTGACACCACAGTAACATTACTGTGAACAGCTGAAAGCAAGGGGAACTACGGCCATGATTTTTCCCGAGGCATGCAGCTTTACTGTATGGTTAAATAATGATGGCATCCTCTTGGGTAAAATATTCCAGAGGTAATATAGTCCCCATTCGGATTTCCAGGCAGGGCTGCTAAGGAGGACGTTATCTGGAGAAAGGAAACTGGCATTCTATGGATTAGAGCGTGGAATGTCAGATCACTTAATCAAGTAGGTAGGTTAGAAAATTTAAAAAGAGAAGCGGATAAGTTAAAGTTAGATATAGTGGAAATTAGTGATGTTTGGTGACGGAGGAACGAGGCTTCTGGTCAGGTGAATACAGGGTTATAAATACAAAATAAAATAGAGGTAATGCAGGAGTAGGTTTAATAAAGAATAAAAAAATTGGAGCACAGATAAGCTACTTCGAATAGCATAGTGAATGCATTATTGTAGTCAAGATAGACACGAAGCCCAAGCCTACCACAGTAGTACAAGTTTATATGCCAACTAGCTCCGCAGATGATGAAGAGATTGAAAAAATGTATGATGCAATAAAAGAAATTATTCAAATAGTTAAGGGAGACGAAAATTTGATAGTCTAGGGGGGCTGGAATTTTATAGAAGGTAAAGGAAGAGTAAAAAGTAGTAGGTAAATGTGGCATGGGAGTAAGGAATGAAAGAGGAAGCAGCCTGGTAGAATTTTGTGCAGAGTGTAACTTAATCATATATTGTCTTTTGTTGAAGTGGATGACATACAGTGTTCCAGCCCCCCCCCCCCATGAACCATGGGAGATAAGATAGTGAATAATTTGTCAGAGCTCTGGAAGACCTAAGTCACTTGACTTTCAGAATCATGAAAGAAGATTAAGTACGTGGAAGAGGTCTGGAGACTCTGGAAGATTTCAGATAGATTATATAATGGTAAGACAGAGATTCAGGAACCAGGTTTAAAATTTAAACATTTCTAGAGATAGATGCGGACTCTCACCACAATTTATTGGTTATGAACTATAGATTAAAACTGAAGAAACTGCAAAATGGTAGGAATTTAAGGAGACGGGACATGGACAAACTGAAAGAACCAGAGATTGTAGAGAGTTTCAAAGAGAGCATTAAGGAATGATTGACAAATATGGGGGAAAGATATACAGTAGAAGAAGAATGGGTAGCTTTGGGAGATGAAATACTGAAGGCAGCAAACGATCAAGTAGGTAAAAAAACGAGTGCTAGTAGAAATCTTTGGCTAACAGAAGAGACACTGAATTTAATTGATGAAAGGAGGAAACATAAAAATGCATGAATTGATGCAGGCGAAAAGGAATACAAACGTCTCAAAAATGAGATCGACAGGAAGAGCCAAAATAACTAAACAGGGATGGTTAGAGGACAAATGTAAGGAGGTAGAGGCATATATCACAAGGGGTAAGATAGAAATTGCCTACAGGAAAATTATAGAGATCTTTGGAGGGTAGAGAACCACCTGTATGAATATCAAGAGCTCGGATGGAAAACCTATCCTACGTAAAGATGGGAAAGCAGACAGGTGGAAGGAGTATATAGAGGGTCTATACAAGGGCGACATACTTGAGAGCAATATTATAGAAATGGAAGAGAACGTTGATGAAGATGAGATGGGACATATGATAGTGTGCGAATAATTTGTCAGAGCTCTGGGAGACCTAAGTCAAAAGAAGGCCCTGGGAGTAGACAACATTCCATTAGAACTACTGATAGCCTTGCGAGAGCTAGCTATTACAAAAGCCTACCATCTGGTGAGCAAGATGTATGAGACAGGCGAAATACCCTCATAATTGGTTGCGCAAATAGCTCAATCTATAACTGATTAAGTCTGCACATGGTTTCAAAATTCTCCTTGATATGCCATCGTATCCACAGGAATCTGAGTTTTTGAGTAATTTTATGTTTTTTTTTCAATTTCTTTAGGAGTTGTACTTCTGAAATGAAGTGCTACTTCAGATGTTGTTTGCATGTGGTTAAGTAGTTCAATAGCTTCTGTGTGGGATTGTTTATTATAGTTCTCTGTTTTTTCATCTATAATGAGAAAAAAATTGTTGAAATCTGAGGCAGCAACTCTGTGGTTATTATTGTCAGGTTTTATGTTCCTATTTGTCTCACTTTTTATGGTGTGCCATATGGTTTTTGTTTTATTGTTTGAGATGCTAATTTTTGTGCATGTGCAACTGTTTGGCCTTCTTGATTACTCTTGTTAGAATTTTACAGTATTTCGTGTAATGTAACTGTACTGCTGGGTCTGTACTAGTCCTCTGTTGTACATACAGATCTCTCTTTTTGTTGCATATAGTTAGCCACTCTTTCCTTTTACTACAGGTTGGTTTGATTTTAATCTGTCTTGGGGTAAAGAAGCTTCAAAATGTTTAAGGAATAAGTACAGGAAATAGTTGAACGTCTCATTCACTGTGTTAGCCTAGTATACTTCCTCCCATTGTTCGTGGCATAAACTATTTCTGAACAAGCAAGTAGATTCAGCATTTATTATTCTACCATCTTTTACTTGGCTACAATGGCCATGTGCTGTTTTTCTGCTGGCAAGTTTTAGGGTTGTCACTTAACCATCATGATCAGACAAACCATTTGTTATTGCCCATGTCATCACTTCATTGTAATTTGTGGGTTCTAGGAACAGATTATCAATCAAGGTCTTGCTGTGCCCATATACCATTGTTGGGAATGAGATCATGGGGAGCAGATTGAAGGTTAACGGCAATGATTGTAATAGTTTCTGAATGTTGTTTTTTGTGAGTAAGTTTCTGTTAAAGTCACCACATACGATGACATTACTATTGTTTTTATAAAGTTTAGTAAGAACTGTTTCTAGCTGAGAGAGAACGTTTTGAATGTTTCCCATAGGTGCCCTGTAAACTGTTACTATGATCAGGAACTGTGTTTCAAGCTCTAATTTAACTGCACAACATTCAAGGTGCTGAAAGTTTTATACATTCACAATATTCAGTATCTTGTACATTACCGATTTTCTTCTTGCATATAACAACAGCTACATGTTTTTATTTTGACGTACAGAAATAATTAGTCAGATCTAGTCCCTTGTTATTATACTCGGAAGACTTGGTTCATTTAGCCCTTGCTCATTAAGGCACAATGCATCTGGCTTTGTTTCACTCTGGAGTTTTCCTACTTCTAGTTTTTTGTTGCCTGAGTATTTAATGATACAGTCAAGAATTAAATGTTATTTTCTTTTTAGTGACTTCCGTGATGTTGAAAATCTGATTTAATTGTAAAATGACATGTGTCCACATTTTATTCATTATTATTTATCTTGTCTCTCTTCTCTTTTGTTGGCCGTCGTGTAAAAAAAAAATCTTCACTAAGTACTGTGGTACTGCTCGAACTCTTTGCGATGTCCACCTTGGTTTCCTTTCTGTTTGTGCAACTTTTGATGAATTTGTGATTGTTGCTTTTTCGTACTTCGATGTATTTCATGTTCTTTTTGCGGTATTGTGTCTGATGGTTCATTTATTACATTTCATGCTGCTTCAGCTGGTTCTTCTGTTTACACATTGTGATCTTCCTGTATTTTCTTCTTTGTTCAAGTACTACAATTAGTAATGCGTGTTAATTGTGCATGTTGAAACACGTACTGACTTCCTAAGGTGACGAAGAAGACGATGAATTTACAAGTTGTAATTGCCTATGGAATATAGTATCAGTTTTAACTTTTCCGCTATGCGAAAGACACGTCATTTGCTAGTAGGGTGTTCAGGTATGTTGGCCAACACGAGTCGCGGTATGCGTATGCATGCGCAAGTTTTCAATGCTTGGAGTTACGCGGCTTTGTGCAAGAGTGGCAATCGAGATGTCTTCGTTGCAGAAGTTATTTGTATTGCGCGGTGAAAATATGAGTTTGGTTATGTGTTACATTTAACATGTACACTATGTGAACTGTGCATTGGTGTGTTATAACAGCGTGATTGAAGATAATTGGATATCAGGACATTATTAACCACTCCGCGTCCACTTATTAACGGTGCATTTGGAAAATATCGTTGCCCATGTGAAATTAAGCTTGTACTCGGTTTGGTTATGACAGTAAATAATTTTTCCATACAATGAATATATCTCAGAGTGACATATTGCGGACCCTTGATCTACTCGATCAGTCTGTAAATATAAGCCGCAAGCCACCGGCTCGCGAGAGAGAAAATGTAGCAAGGAAACTGCTGGAAAGCTTTAGGAAAGGTTTGTTGAACAAATTGTTTGCTTTTGCATATGTGTGCACAATATAGGTAGTACTATGACTTACATCTGGAGTTACACACTGCGTTAGCATCTTTCCCAGACTATTGATGACTTAGAAAGCCAGTGTCCTATTAGTATACTGTGGCAGTATACCGTCTAGATTGTTGCTTAAGTTGAACTGACAGTGCCTTGAAATCAATTGCAGAGTAGAAACCTAGTACATACATGTTTTACATCGTTTTCCTCTTTGTGGTTATTAGACAAGTCAATCTGTCGGAAAACGAGTCAAAACTCCAAACCTTCACTGATAAGCTAATTTCGTTGTGGCGGTTTTCAGACCTTCACTACTTAGTTAATTTCGGTGTGATGGTTTTCGGTCTGAATACGGATTTGATGCAATTCTCTGCACTGCTCTATCCTGTAATGGGCTCATCTCTGAACAACTACTCTGACCTACATCCATTTGAACAAATTTATTCAATTCATGCCTTGATCTCTCTCTGCTGCCAAATTGACAATTCTTTGATGCGTTTGGGGGTATCCTATTAACTGATTCTTTTAATAAAACTGCCATTACTTTTCCCCCAGTTTGACTCAGCTCTTGATTAGTTTCTTAATCTGCACGTCTATTCTTCTGCAGCAGCACAGTTCAAAAGCGTCTGTTCTCTTCATGCCTGAACTGTTTATGTCCACGTTGAATTTCTGTAAAAGGCTATACTCGACACACTATAGCCAGTCTGTATTTTGTATCCTCTGTAATTTATCGATATGTAGTTTTGCTGCCAAAAATAACAAAACTCGTATACTGGTTTTAGTGAGTCATATTCTGTTCCAATTCTCTGAACACCCACTAGTTTAACTTGACCCATCATATGGACTAATTTCTTCTCACTGAAGTTTACTTCCATTTCCATGTTTTCCCATGGTTTCCTTCATAATTTGCTTAGTGTACAGGGGAAATAAATTGGGCAGAGGTTTCAGCCCTATCTCCCACTCACTTTGCGACCAGTGCTTCCCTTTCAAGTTGTTAGTCTGCCATCCAGTTCCTGTACAATTTGTATGTTAATTTTCACTTCCTGTATTTTAGCCCTGCAATCTTCAGAATTTTGCAGCTTGATACACTTCATGAGTCAAGCATCTGTGCTGATACCATCCACCCCGATCAGGGGCTGTTGCCATGTTCTAGCCAACGTTGCCAAAAAGCTTTCTTTAAGTCTACGAATAGTATAATCGTAGAATCACTTTTCTTTAACCTATCTTGTCCAATTAGTTGGAGTGTCAACATTTTCTTAAATGTTCCTAAATTTCTCAAGAATCCAATCTGAAGTTCCCTTAGGTTGCTTTCTATCAGTTTTTGCATTATGTCAATATTTTGCAGTCCTAACTTAGTAATTCATGGTTCAGTAGTATTCACACCTGTCAGTGACTGCCTTCCTTGTGTTGGAATTATCCCATTCTTCTTTAAGCCTAATGCTATTTCGTCTGTCCCATATCTCGCACACCAAATGGGAAGTTCTGTCATTGTCCAAAACGTCTGTTACCCAGAGGGAATGTTGTTCACTCAATGGGCTTTGTTTTGACTGCACTATCAAATTTTTCTTGCACTATCATATCTCACATTTTGTCTTCATTTACTTCCTCTTTGTGCATTAAAACATTTCTTTAAAGTTCAGTTCTCTTCTTAAAATTCCTTCCATTTTTTTAACATTTCCTCCTTTGCTTGTTGCACCCTCTGAGCTTTTGATATTGAAACAGCTGGTTCTCTATTCTCTGGAGGTCTTTTTAATTTTATTACAGGTAGTATCTATATCTTTCCTTTACTCATTTATTTTTCTATAGCCTTTGATTTGTTCACTAGCTGTTCATACTTACTGATTTTGCATTTCCTTACAATCTTGTTTTTGATGCCTGTATTGTCTTCTGCCTGTTTCTTTTGCTGCATTTTTATAATTTCTCATTTCATCTCTCTTGGTATCACTGGATTTCTGCTAGGACTTGCCTTTTCTTCAACAGTTTTATCACATGGTAATGTAAACCATTTCATGTTTTAAAGCTACCAGTTCGTCTTCTGTTGTATTCTTTCCCTTGTTTCAATCAAACAACGTCTAATGCTTCTTCTGAAACTCTCAACTACCTTCAGTTCTCTCAGTTTATCCTGGTTTCATCTCATTGATTTCGTACATTTTTGCAGTGTCTTAAATTTTAATTTGTAGTTCATAACAAATAAATTATGGTCAAAGTCCACCTCTGTCCGTGGAAATGTCTTACAATTTGAAACCTGTCTTACCATAAAATAATGAGTCATAACTTTTAAATTTATTAGCATTTTGACTCTATACCATGCTGCCAGCATGAGAATGGTAAAGCTGGTGATGAACAAATATGGGTAGGGGCAGACAGAGCACATAATAGCTCATAACAGATAGCGGAATTGGTGGATTGCTGGTAGATACTAACTTCCAGTCTAACAAGAGGGCTCATGTAACCAGAACTCCTGACTTAGGAATTTTTCAGAGTTCTTGTGGTAACAGTAACAGAATGCATGTTGTCAGCCGGAATGTATTTTTAATCGTTACAAGGAAAGAGGGCAGCTTTGAGAATTTCCCCTTTCTATATTCAAAGAGATTTAGAGGGCATTTCTGGCACTCTAAAACCTGTGAAACGAATGCAATGGGGTGCTGTTGGTAGAAACTTCTACCTGCAAATTCCTCGTTGGGTGTGAACCCTTCACCACCTTGGCTTAGTGAAGTGGCCCATGTTAACCTTAGCTTTCATTCGCTTCCTAAGGACACTACTCCAGCCTCAATCTATCGCCTTCAATTTCACGACCTTCGTGTGGAACTTCACTATAGTACCTTTGTGTACACTGGTGGCTCTCGGACTGACTGTGCTTTTCTCATGGCGCCTGTGAATTTTGATGTCAGCTTCCGGCACACTGCCCAGTATTTACACCCGAGCTCTCAGGCCACGGAGTACATCCAGAGATACAGACTTTTCAATTGTGTCCTCTGCTCAGACTCACTCAGCGCCCTTCAAAGTCTATGTGCGCTATACACCGCCCGTCCCGTAGTGCAACGGCTCCAAGTAAACTGTCACTTGCTCACTCTTGGTGGAGCCACTGTGATTTTTATTTAGGTTCCTTTCATGTCAGTCTGCCAGGAAACGAGGCTGCTGATGCTGCTGCCATGGCTGCAGACCTCGCACCACAATTCAGGAGTCCCTATGTTCCCTCCGATGATCTCTGTATTGCTGTCTGTCAGGAGGTGGTGTCCCTTTGGCATCGCCAATGGTCCTCCCTTCATGGGAATAAGCTCTGGCTCATTAAGCTTCTCCCAGTGGCTTGGACGACCTCTCAGCCCTCCCGCTGGGAGGAGGTGATTTCAACGCAGCTGCACTGCCTTTTTAGCTATTGTCATTTGATAAGTGGCGCTACCCCACTATTTTGTACACATTGCGCCTAAGTTTTAACTGTCTGCCACTTCCTGACGGAATGCCCATTTTTTAACCATTTATGTTCCCGCATGGGTCTGCCATTTGCGTTATCATCAGTTTTAGCAAATGACACATCGGCTGTTGGTCATGTTTTACTTTTTATCCATTGTAGCAATATGGTGAAGGCCATTTAAATTTTAGTTTTGGACATCTGTTTCCCTACGGTGTATTTTATAGACTTTTCTCCATGTCCCTGTGTCTAGCCATCTTCTCTTATGTCATTTGGGATTGACATTTAGTCATTTTATTAACTCCTCTCTGTCTTCGTCTTCTATAGTTTGACTTGGCCGTTTATGACCCCAGTTGTTTTTTGCGCCCTAGACCAAAACAAAACCAAAACCAAGCACGTGTAGCCAGTCATTGTGGTGGGGCTGTTATGTACCCATCAGGCTGAGCCCCCTGACAACACAGGGATCACACTACTGATACCTGAGCTGTTCCCTCCCCATGTATGCCAAGGAGTGGATGCTTGTCTTCATGGAGCATCGGAACTCCCAGAAACGGCTGTGGTGCGAGGTGGCTCTTGCTGGCTTTGTGGTGCCCGTGGCGACAGCCCCTGATCGGGGTGGATGGTATCAGCGCAGATGCTTGGCTCATCAAGTGTATCAAGCTGCAAAAATCTGGCCGTTCTCAAGCAGAAGTTTCTTTGAGTGGTGAAGGAACATTCAATGCTGCTTCATATGACCCATCAGCCTTCCCTTCCCCGACTATAACATGGGAGGGAGCTTCAAGCTCACCGTCTAGGGATGGAACATTTTCCCTGCACTAGGATAGATGGGGACACATTCACAGCCACAAAGCAGTTGATTTTTGTGGAGAATATTGAGAACAGGTTTGGTGAAATGGAGTTTCTTAGTAAATATGGTCGGGCTCTCTGTTGATAAAAGCTGCTTCTGCCACCCAGCCCGCAGCCCATTGTGCCTGTGATCGTCTTGGCAATGTCCCAGTTTCTATTACTCCTCACCAATCTCTGAATATGGTCCAGGCAGTGATTTTTCATAGGGACCTTATCCTGAAAACTGGTTTCTTCATTCACCTCTGCCTTTCTTGTGTTGTGACCTGATATTTGTGAGTGTTTCATATCGAGCAACTTAACCTCTTACCTGTGTTTACATTCCGCACTGACCAGTTGCAGCTGTAGCGGCGCATCGAAAGCTAAGTACTAATTAATTGTGTGTATAGTGGTTTATTTAGGAACTTAAGTAGTCTTCAACCGGTGTTCTTGGTGTTTTCTGGTGAAATAATTTCAGAAGAACCTTTTGGGAACTGTTTTCAGTTTTGTTTCTGTGTCATTAGACGTTTGATTCTCTTTCTGTATTAGTCTTTTGTTATATTCTCATTTGTTGTTGATTAATACTGTTAATAATAGTAGCTACTTCCCTTGTAGAGTAAGTTTGTGATTATTGTAGTCAGGTTTTTAACATCTTCTTATTGTAGTAGCGGAACTTAGATAAAGTAGTTTTCTTGTTTCAATAAGTGTAAGATTTTACCATGAGTGAGAAGTGTGGGCTTTGCTGTAGGTCCGTGAGTAGTGGATTGCAGTGTGAGACTTGGTTGAAGTATTTTCACTGGGGGGAATGCAGTGGGGAAGCCAGTGGACATTCTGGTGAGATCCTCTCCTGGATCTGCAGGTTATTAGCAAGAGTAAGTTGATAGAGGAACAGGAGCGTAAGATCTGTGCCCTTCAGGCGCAATTGAAAAACGCACAGGAGGAGCTAGATAGGATGAAGAGGGGGAAGGGGGTTGGGGAATGGGAGCTGGCTGTTGGCAAGAGATCTGCTAGGAGAAGAAGATTTTCAGATAGTTTTACTATTGGTGTTTGCAATAGATATGACCAACTGTCAGAGTCTAGTGGAGAGGAATCTCTAGTAGCTGTAGATGTAGGAAGTATGATGCAGACCTCAGCAGTTACAGTGGCTAGGACAGTTGCAAAGTCGAAGAGGAAGAAGAAGGTTCTGCTGTTAGGTAGTTCTCATGGCAGAGGTGCAGGCCAGCAATTGCAGGAAGTGTTGGGGAGTGAATACCAGGTCACCAGCATAGTGAAGCCTAATGCGGGATTGGCTCAGGTGACTGTTAACATAGGGGGGTTATGTAGGGAATTTACTAAAGAGGATCAGGTAGTGATTGTGGGTGGGGCTGGTAATAGTATTGATAGGGATGGGGAGTATGACATAGATGGTGACCTGGAAAAGATAGCCACTCAGACTGGCAACACGAATGTGCATTTCGTGGAACCGTTTCAGCGTCACGATCGGCCTCATCTTAATACAACCGTCAGGCGAGATGAGACGAGACTTGGGGGTGCGCTGATGACAGAAAGCATGTGTCACATTTCAGTGGTGCCGGTGGAGTCTATCAGCAGGACGGGGTTCACTAGACATGGCCTGCACCTAAACAGGTATGGGAAGGGGAGGTTGGCAAAGCTTATAGGTGACAGCATAGGTGGGGGTGGTGGGATCACTCATGGGAAAATTCCTGCAGTAGTGGGTGTTAGAGGTGCACCTGTTTTAGATTGAAGTCAGCTGATAGGTATTCCTGCTTAAGGGAAGTCTCTCTAACAAAGGAACCACTTTTGACAAAGCTTAGGTATCCGAGTAATGAGGGAATTCGTATATTTCATCAAAATATACAAGGTATTAGAGATAAAGTTAGTGAACTGCTTATAGATGTTGACTCTGAAATTATTGGTATATCTGAACACTTCTTAAATAAGGAGATAATTCAGAGGCTTCCTTTACCAGGATACAGATTGGCTGGCAGCTTTTCAAGGAGCTCTTTGCGGTGTGGGGGAGTAGCCATGTATGTGAAAAACGGCATCCCATTTGAGTCAATTGATGATTCAAAGTACTGCACCGAAAAAGTGTTTGAATGTTGTGCAGGTGTGGTTAAATTTAATGGAGCTAAACTTCTAACAGTTGTTATTTATAGAACCCCAGACTTCGATTTCACAACATTTTTGCTAAAGCTAGAGGAGGTTCTTGGTTCACTTTATAGGAAATACAAAAAGTTAGTTATATGTGGTGACTTCAACATTAATTGTATAAGTGACTGTGCAAGGAAAAAGATGCTGGTAGATCTCCTTAATTCATGTAATCTTATGCAAACCGTATTCTTTCCAACGAGAGTGCAAGGGAACAGTAGAACAACCATAGACAACATTTTTGTTCATTCCTCATTACTAGGAGGGCATTCTGTTAGCAAAAAGGTGAATGGCCTTTCAGATCATGATGCACAAATTTTAACCCTAAAAGATTTTTGTGCTGCAACACATGTTAAATATAGTTATCAACTGTTTAGGAAAGCTGATCCAGTTGCTGTAGAGACCTTTGTAAACCTTATCAAGGAACAAGAGTGGCAAGATGTCTATAGCGCTGATACAGTAGATGATAAATATAATGCTTTTCTCGTGCTCTTTGAAAGTTGCTTTCCGTTAGAACGTTCAAAACAGGGTACTAGCACAAATAGGCAGCCTGGGTGGCTGACTAGAAGGATAAGAATATCTTGTAGAACAAAGTGGCAATTATATCAAAACGTTAGAAACAGGCAAAATCTAAATGCAGTAGCCCATTACAAACAGTATTGTAAGGTGCTTAAAAATGTTATTAGGAAGGAAAAAAGTATGTGGAATGCAGATAGAATAGCTAAGTCTCAGGATAAAATTAAAACCATATGGTCAGTCGTAAAGGAAGTGGCTGGTCTGCAGAGACAGGTCGAGGATATAGAATCAGTGTGTAGTGGGAATGTCTGTGTTACTGATAAGTCGCATATATGTACAGTATTTAATAATCACTTTCTGAATATAGCAGGTGAACTAAATAGAAACCTAGTCCCAACAGGGAATCATATAGCGCTCTTAGAAAAAAGTATTCCGAGACTGTTACCTGAAATGCTCCTCCATGATACTGACAAGAGGGAGATTGATTTAATAATTAAATCACTAAAGACCAAGAACTCTCATGGATATGACGGGGTATCTAGCAGAATACTGAAGTATTGTTCTATGTATGTTAGCCCAGTACTTAGCCATATCTGTAACTTTTCCTTTAGGAGTGGTCGGTTTCCTGACCGATTAAAGTACTCGGTGGTAAAGCCACATTATAAAAAGGGAGACAGGGATAATGTTGACAATTTTAGACCTGTTTCTATGCCATCTGTGTTTGCTAAAGTTATCGAGAAGGTTATTGGAGCATTTAAATTCACATAATTTGCTGTCAAATGTACAGTTTGGTTTTAGAAATGGTTTAAAAACTGAAAATGCTATATTCTCTTTTCTCTGTGAGGTTTTGGACGGATTAAATAAAAGGTTGCGAACGCTAGGTGTTTTCTTTGATTGAACGAAGGCTTTTGACTGTGTTGACCACAAAATATTACTGTAGAAGTTGGACCATTATGGAGTAAGGGGAGTAGCGTACAATTGGTTCACCTCTTACTTTAAGAACAGAAAGCAGAAGGTAATTCTCCGCAATATTGAGAGTGGTAGTGATGTTCAGTCCCAATGGTGCACTGTTAAGTGGGGCATTCCCCAAGGGTCGGTGCTGGGGCCACTGCTGTTTCTTATTTATATAAATGATATGCCGTCTAGTATTACAGGTGATTCAAAAGTATTTCTGTTTGCTGATGACACCACCTTGGTAGTGAAGGATCTTGTGTGTAATATTGAAACAGTATCAAATAATGTAGTTCTTGAAATAAGTTCATGGCTTGTAGAAAATAATTTGATGCTAAATCACAGTAAGACTCAGTTTTTACAGTTACTAACTCACAATTCAACAAGAACCGATATTTTGATCAGACAGAATGGGCATGTTATAAGCGAGACGGAACAGTTCAAGTTCCTAGGCGTTCGGATAGATAGTAAGCTGTTGTGGAAAGCCCATGTCCAGGATCTTGTTCAGAAACTAAATGCTGCTTTATTTACCATTAGAACAGTATCTGAAATAAGTGACAGTTCAACACGAAAAATAGTCTACTTCGCATAATTTCATTTGCTTATGTCGTATGGTATTCTTTTTGGGGTAATTCTTCTGATTCAATAAGGCTATTTTTGGCTCAAAAATGGGCTGTTCGAGCTAAATGTGGTGTAAGTTCAAGAACCTCTTGTCGTCCCCTATTCAATAGTCTGGGAATTCTGACATTGCCCTCACAGTATATATTTTATTTAATGTCGTTTGTTGTTAGCAATATTAGCCTATTCCCAAGAGTTTGCAGCTTTCACTCAGTTAATACTAGGCAGAAATCAAATTTGCATGTGGAGTGCACTTCCTTGACTCTTGTGCAGCAAGGAGTGCAGTATTCTGCTGCATCCATTTTCAATAAGCTACCACAAGAACTCAAATCTTAGCAGTAGCCCAAACTCTTTTAAGTCTAAACTGAAGAGTTTCCTCATGGCTCACTCCTTTTATTCTGTTGAGGAGCTCCTGGAAGAGCTAAAAAATTAAGCAAATTCCAGTGTTACATTGTTGATTTTCTTTATTTAAGCTTACGACTTGTTGCCTGAATATTTGTTTCATATTTCATTTTATCTGTTTCTACTATTGTTATAATTTCATGTATTGACTCGTTCCATGACCATGGAGACTTCTCCCTAATTTGGTCCCATGGAACAATAAATAAATAAATAAGTAACCAATCTCTGAAAATGGTCCAGGCAGTGATTTTTCATAGGGACCTTATCCTGAAAACTGATGAGGAATTCCAGGCTGATCTGGAGTGACATGGCGTTCATTTTGTTTGATGTGCGCAGAAGGGTCACAGAGACAACCGCACCGATACTGGTGCCTTCATTCTGTCATTCGAGGGGACTATCCTTTAGAGAAAGTTAAAGTTACGTGTTACAGGTGTTACGTGAAGCCATACATCCCGCCACCATGAGGTGCTTTCATTGCTTGTTTTTTAGGCATATATCATCCCACTGTACAGCGGACCCTCTATATGGTGACTGTGGACACCCACTCCATGAGGGGAAGCCCCTGTGTTCCGCCACCTGTGTGTGTCAATTGTCATGACCAACACTCCTCTCACTCGCCGGATTGCCCAGCTTACAAGAGAGAAAAGAAGATCCAAGAGTAGAAGTCCCTGGATTGCCTGTCTTAAGCTGAGGCTCACCAAAAGGGAAATACTGAAGCGTCAGATGACACCCGTCTGCTTTGGCCCATGACGTCACAAATAAAGGTGGAAACGACCATAAACCACGATTCCAATATGTCGCATATAAAGTCATTACGTACATATTATAAATACAAAAATACATCGAGAAATACACACACACAATTTCTACAAAAAGCCTAATGACCTTAACGGGACAAGCGCAGGAAGTTGGGGGTTTTTGGGTGGGGACAAACTAAATATAAACAAATTTATACACCCACCCCCATACAAAACAACGAAAAAAAAAACAACACAAAACTCCCCAAATTTCACTAAACACAATATCATCTGGAATCGGACACATCCCGTGACCTATATAGCTCAACAGCAGCTCCCGATCCCATAAATTGGGATCGAACACTTCCCTTGACCTATATAGTTCAAAAACATCCTCCAATACCAATACCAATACCAATACGAACAGCCACAACCACACATTGTAATAAAACACTTTCCTCTACCCCAACACACAACACGTACACTAAAAACAAAAAAAATAACTTACCACAAAAAAGTTCCGGCACCACAAACTAGGTTGGCCACCTCAATCACACACCCAACTGCGTGCACACACACACACACACACACACACACACACACACACACACAAAACCAACAAAAAATACTCAACCAAAAGAAAGACCCGACCCACCCACACCTCTCAACAAAATAGATCCTCCACAACTAAAACACAGCTGGCCGGAGTGGCCAAGCGGTTCTGGGCGCTACAGTCTTGAACCGCGCGACCGCTGCAGTCACAGGTTCGACTCCTGCCACGGGCATGGATGGGTGTGATGTCCTTAGGTTAGTTAGGTTTAAGTAGTTCTAAGTTCTAGGGGACTGATGACCTCGGAAGTTAAGTCCCATAGTGCTCAGAGCCAACTAAAACACAAACCAACACACTCCCCCCCCTCACAAACACTCTAACACAAAATAAACCACCCACTCCACCCTGAGCTGCAGCCAGCTACCCACCCACCCACCCAAACCACCCTAACTAACCACTTTCGGCCTATACATTTTACTAACAGCCCTTAAAAAAACCCGAAAAACACAATAGCCCTCAGGGACACTCTTCCGCCAACAGTACTCATCTAAATGAGACTGAAGGTTGGAAGAGCACCTCTTCCCCCTCCCAAGAACTGACTTAACAGCCACCACATCCCCTCTATAGTATTTGTGCAAGCCCCCGCCTCATAATGTTGAAACTCTTAAGCTATAGTTAATGACTAAATGATTGAATCCCCTCTCACCCACCCCCTAAATGAAGAAAATGCATCTGAAACTACTGTGGACCCCGGTTCTATGTACTCCTCAATTAACCCCGCTAATTCTGCCCCCCCCTCCCCCCCCCCCCCCCCCAACTTAACCCTGTACCCTGTACTTAATAAACTCGGAAAACACTTCAAGGCAAAAAGAAAACCAATCAAGCACACTCCTCTCACTCACACCAGTCTCATGCGCGCAAAAACTATGTGAGGATCTTTACAAAAATAATAAGTCATCAGTACAATCTCGCGCATGCCCAATTTAGACTTCTCAAACCAGGAACCATGCCATATGGAACGCCAGATGTCATCCTTTCGACAGTGCCACATATAACCATCCCTGGTCCGAGATGCTGGAACTTCAGTCAACTTCATTTCTTGCCCACAAATGGAGCACTTCACGATCTTAGCAAGTAACCCAAACAGCTGTAAAAACTTTATCAGCTCCAACGCGGTATTTCCCATCATTTCACACAGACGCGTGCTATTAATCTTATCCTTCCTGATCAAAAACAACAACCGATTAATTTACTCAAATTACCACACTACCTACAGCGAATAACACTAAATTAACCTTCACACAAAAGCACTAAATCTTTAACTCACTGTAAAGAATTGCACTACAAACACAGTCAACACTCGAACAATTCTGTGTAATGAGCAAGACGAAACTGAGCCCATTACACCACACAAACGAAAGCCCTAAACATACCCCCAGAGGGCACAACAAACCACAACACGACGACATCTACAAACATGCCACACTCACAAACCAAACTCCGCGCCGTCATGACATCACACACCACAACACCCTTACGTCACGGGTCAAAGCCAACAGGTGGGATCGGATGCTTCTGTCGACCTGCCAAAAGTGTGAGAAACTCCATCCAGCATCAATATGTTCAGCTTTTACCTCTGTTACATCCTTTCCCCCTCCTACCTCTTCCTTACCCTGGCCCCATCCCTCTCCCCCCTCCCCCTTCCCTGCTTTTTCCATGACCTCCTATCCGGGAATCACTTTCCCTCCCCTGCTGTGGAAGTGCTCTCCGCTCCCCTTCTTTGGCACTTGCCGGAGATTGGGTTCCTCCCTGGGAACCCTCTCCCTGGTGTGTGTCAGCCCAGAAGCCTCCTACCAGCAATTGGGCATGGAATGCACAATCTGTGCACCCCAACATCGTCCACTCTTTCGATTCCAGATCTTGCAGGGCCTGTACTCCCTCTGTGCCCTGCCCTTCTCCACTTCTGAAAGAGGAGGAGGAGGAGAAGAAGAAGAAACAGAAACATAAATCTCAAGACAAGCACCGCCCCTCACCGCCGGAGTCTGCCATCTTATTTATGGATGTCGCACCATCCTTGTCGGTGATGACCACTGACTGAGTGACATGACCTTTATGTCTAACCTGGACTGGCGCCACATGATCGTCCAGTGGAATTCCAACAGATGCTATCGTCACCTACTGGAAATATGTCATCCTTTCTCCTATTCTGCATTCTGACTTACTCTTCAAGAAACACACTTCTGTGATGATCACTCTCCAACATTTTGTGGTTATCGGGCATTCTGTCAGAACTGCACTGGTCCTGGGGTAGCATCTGGTGGGGTCTGCACTTTGGTTTACTCTAATGTAATTAGTGACAGGATTCCCCTACGTACCAGTCTGAAAGCAATTGTGGTTAGGGTGCAAACAACTCCGGCAATCACTGTCTGCAACGTCTACATCTCTCCAGGTAGGCCATTTCCTTGGGTTGAGCTGTCTACCTTAATACAGCAACTCCCACCCCCATTTCTCCCCCTTGCGGACTTAAGTGCCCACTACCCACTGTGGGGGAGTGGCATTTCAGTGAGTAAGGGTCTCCTAATTGACTATCTTTTTATGAACCTTGATTTATGTCTCCTCGGTGATGGTTCCTCTACCCACTTCAGTGCTGCTCATGGCATCTTTACTGCTATTGATCTCAGAATCTCCTCCTCTGTTCTCGTGGCTTCCCTACATTGGTCATCCCACAATGACCTTTGTGACAGTGACCACTTTCTGATGATTATATAGTTCCCCTGCTGCTGCCAGGCAGACAGGCTCCCACACTGGTCATTCTGCTGGGCCATTTCATCTTTATATACAGCTACTGTGCACTTTGACACCTCTGTCTCGAATTGCGTTGATGCAGTCATGAAAGGCATCTCTGCCACTATTCTTCATGCTGCTGACACAGCTGCCCCATATCTGCAGGTCCCCCTCGTTGTCGGCAGGTACCGTGGTGGACCAAGAATATAGTAGTCGCTGTCCAGGCCTGCTGATGGGTGCTGCAGTGGTTTAAATGACTTCCTTCACAGACCAACGTTCTCGCTAAGGCTTGTTACCTTATTGAGCAGAGTAAAAGAGAACACAGGGAGCACTATGTTTCTTTTCTGGGGATGCATGCCTTGTCATCACAGGTTTGGTCCAAGCTCCGTAGCCTTCTGGGCTGCCAGCGGCAGTCAATTGTCCAGGGTCTTAACCTCAAAGGTGCTCTGTCCGGTGATCCATTGGTCCATGCAGAACACCTTGTGACACACTTTGTGACGGCATCGGTGTTCTCTTCCTGTCCTTCTACTTTTCTCTGGCAGAAATGTAAAGTTGAACAGACCCCTCTCTGTTTCAACCTGCAACACACTGAGCCCTATAATGAACCCTTCACTGAATGGGAATTCTTGCAGGCTCTTACCTCTTCATGAGACACCTCAGGCCAAGATTCTGTTGACAATCAGGTGATCCAACACTTGGACATTCCCCAGAGGCAACATGTCTTCAGGGTCTTCAACTGCATTGGGCTCATGGGTGCTTTCTCGTCATAATGACGAAAAAGTGTAGTTAGTCCCTTCCTTAAGCCTGGGAAAAACCCAATGTTTCTAGACAGCTAGCGCTCAATTAGCCTGACCAATGTACTTTGTAAATTGCTCGAGAGGATGGTTAGCTTCAGATTATGTTGGGTACTCAAATCTAGGGCCTTTTGTACCTGTATAGTATGGTTTCCAGGCAGGTCGATCTCCAACTGACCATTTACTCAGGTTGTGAACGGCCACCTGACATGAGTTGGCATTTCACTCAGTGCCACTCGGATTGAGGATGATGGTATCCCACAGGGTTCTGTGCTAAGTGTCACGCTCTACCTCATAGCCATCAACAAGCTTGCAACCTCTATTGGACCTGTGGTTACCCCGGCATTGTACTTCAGCAATTTTTGCATTTGGTGCAGCTCCCACTCAGTAGAATCTACTGAGCACCAGCTCCGAGGCGCCATCCGACAGACTTCTGCGTTTGTCATCTCCCATTACTTCCAGTTTTCTACCTCCACAACACTGGCTATGCATTTTTGTTG
Organism: Schistocerca piceifrons; assembly: GCF_021461385.2. Taxonomy (NCBI): domain Eukaryota; kingdom Metazoa; phylum Arthropoda; class Insecta; order Orthoptera; family Acrididae; genus Schistocerca; species Schistocerca piceifrons. Next base: position 310,818,745 of record NC_060138.1, read on the forward strand.
TCGACCCACAGTCTACCCTAGTCTGGACTTTATTTAGGTGACCAGCTCCTTTACATTGTAGCACATTCTCATTTCTAGGGCCTTATTTTTGATAAAAAGCAGACATGACTACTCCATATTTGCCACCTACACGTGCATGTGGAAGCTTAATGCTCTCCGCGTCCTGGCCCATACATCTTGGGGTGCAGACCTTACCACTCTTACCCATCTTTACCATGCTCTAATCTTGTCCAGACTAGATTATGGTAATCAGGTCTATGTCTCAGTGGCTCCTTCCGCTCTGCAACTACTTGATACTCTTCAGCATTGTGGGGTGTGTCTGGCTATTAGTGCCTTTCACACTAGTCCCATTGACAGTCTCCTCACAGATGTGGGGATTCCACCTCTACAAATACGACGGAGCCAGCTCCCGGTTTCTTACACAGTTGCCATTGGTTCAATCCATATGAAGTGGTCCAGTGATGGTTGCTTGACCATTTTTAAATATTTTGATTTTTTTTTATATGTGATTGCCCTATATTTGAGAAGTTCAAAAAGTTTTTTAAAATAATTTATCTTGCACCTTTACTGGATGGCGGCCATTTTTATTTGTAGGCACGTGACGATTTTTCAGTCTGGAGACATTATCAAAAATTTAAATATCTCTGCACTGGGTTAAGTTACAACATTGCAATTGACATGATTGTTTTTAGAAAAGTGTCTTCTATAAAATTGTTTATTACACAAAATACCCTAAATTCAAAAATAACTAGTCAAAATGACCTCAAATATTTCGTACCAAATTTTCAAAAATCCACTTTTTAGACTGAAACATAACAAGGAGTGATTTATGAGTGTGTATTTTTTTCCTATAGCTGGATATCATACACTACTAGTCTCATATAGAGCAAGAACACTTACAAATGTTTCCTTAATTTTTTATGAAATTTTGAAATTTGAATATTTTCATTTTTTGTAAAGTTTGGGGTTAGTTATCTCAGGCGGGACTGAATATAAAAATATGATTTTTGCACAGTTTGTACACCTACATGATAGCAACGTACTGTAAAAATTTCAACACTGATATCTGACTGTGAACAAAGATAAGAGATTTTGAAAATGAGGAAATAATTCACATTACTCTACAACTGATCTTGTGGCTGTTGCCTATTTAAATGGTTTATTGTTCCATTGTAATAAAATTTAATTGTGACATATATTTACTTAACACTATCACCCAGTATTCATTTAGGTTATTTATTTTTAATAATGCAATATTAAACAATAGGAGCTTTCGCTTTTGTTCTATGGTAATAAAAATGCCCATTTACGTTTAGGTTTATTGTCAATAAAGGAGTACATTATTGTTGGGTGTGGCATTGTAGAATTACATTATTGGTGGGTGTGGCATTAACTGGAATACAATAATATGGATGAACAGTGCTCCGTTGGACAGATAGCAAGTGAAGTGTGTCACAAAACAGTTTACGGTTCAGTTTCAAAAAACTTGAAAAATGTCAATGACTTTGATGAAGTTAGACAAACTTTGTTTAAATTTCGAGTAAGTTCCTCTGCAACATCAGTGTGTCAGTATCACGAGAAAAAATATATTCTGAAATACAACCACATTTTTGGAAGAAAAAGCTGTGATCCACTTAAAGTTCATAAAAAGCCTATCACTAAAGGTTTGAGGGAAATACAACTTGAACATTTGTCCTTGTTATATGAGAGTGTAACAGCTTCCCAAGTGAAACGGAATGTGATTTCTGTAAATTCCCTGTGCCCAAATTGTTACTCAAAAATATTTGTTGTGAATCCAGAACCAGAATCATGTAACCTGGTTAATGACATTTATATTCCTAATGAGAAAGTTGTTAGCACATTGGATTCTGCTTGTTCTAAGTTAGACGTATCTCCTGCTTTGAAAATAATAAAATTAAGTAGCAGAAAAAGAGAAGCAGCTATTGAAAATAAGTTACAACAAATTTCAGACAAAATGAGAAAAGACTTTCTATCATGCTTTAATAATACAGATACCAACATTATTTCTAAAGAAGAAGAAAACCTACCACCAGCATCATCTGACACTGAATATTTGAGCTTAATAGAGAAATTAAAAATTACACTACTGGCCATTAAAATTGCTACACCACAAAGATGAAGTGCTACAGACGCGAAATTTAACAGACAAGAAGAAGATACTGTGATATGCAAATGATTAGCTTTTCAGAGCATTCACACAAGGTTGGCACCGGTGGCAACACTTACAACGTGCTGACATGAGGAAAGTTTCCAACTGATTTCTCATATGCAGACAGCAGTTGACCGGTGTTGCCTGTTGAAACGTTGTTGTGATGCCTCGTGTAAGGAGAAGAAATGGGTGCCATCACGTTTCCGACTTTGATAAAGGTCGGATTGTAGCCTATTGCGATTGCGGTTTATTGTATCGCGACATTGCTGCTCGTGTTGGTCGAGATCCAATGACTGTTAGCAGAATATGGAATTGGTGGGTTCAGGAAGGTATTACGGAACTCTGTGCTGGATCCCGACAGCCTCATATCACTAGCAGTCGAGATGACAGGCATCTTATCCACATGGCTGTAACGGATCGTGCAGCCATGTCTCGATCCCTGAGTCAACAGATGGGGACGTTTGCAAGACAACAACCATCTGCACAAACAGTTCGACGATGTTTGCAGCAATGTGGACTATCAGCTCGGAGACCATGGCTGCGGTTACCCTTGACGCTGCATCACCGACAGGAGCGCCTGCGATGGTGTACTCAATGACGAACCTGGTTGCACAAATGGCAAAAGTCATTTTTTCGGATGAATCCAGGTTCTGTTTACAGCATCATGATGGTCGCATCCGTGTTTGGCGACATCGCAGTGAATGTACATTGGAAGCGTGTATTTGTCATCGCCATACTGTCGTATCACCCGCCGTGATGGTGTGGGGTGCCATTGGTTACACGTCTTGGTCACCTCGTGTTCTCATTGATGGCACTTTGAACAGTGGACGTTACATTTCAGATGTGTTACGACCTGTGGCTCTACCCTTCATTCGATCCCTGCAAAGCCCTACGTTTCAGCAGGATAATGCACGGCCGCATGTGGCAGGTCGTGTACGGGCCTTTCTGGATACAGAAAATGCTCGACTGCTGCCCTGGCCAGCACATTCCTTAGATCTCTCACCAATTGAAGACGTCTGGTCAATGGTGGCTGAGCAACTGGCTCGTCACAATACGCCAGTCACTACTCTTGATGAACTGTGGTATCGTGTTGAAGCTGCATGGGCAGCTGTACCTGTACACACCATCCAAGCTCTGTTTGACTCAATGCCCAGGTGTATCGGGGCAGTTATTACGACCAGAGGTGGTTGTTCTGGGTACTGATTTCTCAGGATCTATGCACCCAAATTGCGTGAAAATGTAATCACATGTCAGTTGTAGTATAATATATTTGTCCAGTGAATACCCGTTTACCATCTGCATTTCTTCTTGGTGTAGCAATTTTAATGGCCAGTAGTGTAAAATGTTCAGGGACATCTAAAGAGGAAAAAGTTAAAATTTTTAAGTTTGCTGAGTGACTCATGGTCAAGAGAAAAAATAGTTCATGAATTCAATGTTTCTCATAGTTTGGTTAAATTAACCCGAAAATTAGTGAAATAGCAAGGCATTCTTCCAGTTTTAGAAAAGAAGAAAGGAGTAGGTATAAGTGAAGAAACAATTAAAAAGATCCAGCAGTCTTTTGAAGATGATGAAAACAGTAGAATGTGCCCAGGTTGCAAAGATAGTGAAAAAGTTGTTATAAATGGAGTTAAAGTAACGATGCAGAAACGACTAGTGCTGTCAAATTTAAATGAACTTTATGTAGCTTTCAAAAATTCTCTTCCTGATTGCAAAATTGGAAGGTCAAAATTTTGTGTGACCTCCACCCTAAGTGGTGTATTTTAGCTGGATCCTCAGGGACACACTCTGTATGTGTTTGTTTATATCATCAAAATGTCAAACATGATGGCGGGTGCAAAACTCAGTGATCTTGACTACAAAGAGTTACTAAATTTAATGGTCTGTGACACTAAGTTATGACTCCATGATGAGTTTTTGTAATAAATGCCCCGGTAAGGAAACCGTTATTGAATTGTTTCATGCATATGATGAGGAAATGCCAGAGAGTATTACCTTCAAACAGTGGGTCACAACTGACAGGGCAGAAATGATAACAGTGGTTAAATCTCGGGAAGAGTACTTGGAATCTTTAATTGATAATGTGCAAAAACTCAAGTCACCTCTATGTTTCTAAAAACCAAAGTACATTTTTGAAGGACAAAAAGCACAACTTCATGAAACTGACTGCATAGTACTAGCTGCTTCTGCAGAAAATTTTACATTTGTGATTCGGGATGCAATAGAAGGGTACTATTGGGTCAATGACCAGGCAACAATGCATTCATTTATTCTCATCTTCAAAAATGAGAAAGATGAAGTTTACAGTTCTTGAATTTGCATTCTAAGCGACTACTTCGAGCACAACACTTTGGCTGTACATGTGTTTCAAAAGTATGTAATAAATTACATAAAAGAAGATTTTTCCAAGGTTGAGAAGCTGATATACTTTCCAGGTGGAAGTGGTAGTCAGTATAAGAACAAAAGTTTTTTTCAAATCTGTGCAACCACATAGTAGACTTTGGGTTGGAGACTGAATGGCACTTTTTTTGCATCTTGCCAGGGTAAGAATGCATGTGATGGAGTAGGAGGTACAACAAAACATGAAGTAAGTAAAGCCAGCCTACAAAGACCAACCACAGACCAAATTCTCACAGTACAGGACATGTACGTCTTTTGCAAGGATAACATTAGAGGCATTACCTATTTTCTGATCAAGAAAGAAGTGGTTCTGCATATGAAAACAACACTTCAAACCAGATTTGAAAACTGTATAGCAATAAAAGGAACAAAGTATTTCCACAAATTCCTTGGAATTGCAGAAAACTTAGTTCAATGCTATGTAACATCAGAAACCGAAATTTATGAGGATCATTGTGTCAGTAAAATTACATCTCTGTCTTTAACGTTGAATGACATAGTGGCATGTGTGTATGATGGATGTGGTGGGTTGCAGAGATTGAAAGAATAAGTTTGGAAAACGATGTTTTTGTGCATTTTTACCACCCTGCTGGCCCAAGAACATCATTCAAGAAATCTACTAGTGACAGAGTTTGGATACCAATGAAAAATGTTTTAAGGAAACTTTCAGAGTTTCTTAACCCGGTGCAGAGATATTCATTTTTTTAAAAACTGTTTTGAACTTCTCAATTATAGAGTAATAACATATAAAAAATTAAAATATTTATAAATGGTCAAGCAACCAACTTAATTTTTATTAGACTACTTCATTTGGATTGACCCCATTTGCCAATTCCCTGATTATCCCGTGTACCCTGTCCTCTTTGCAAACAGAGGATGTCTCCCTCCTGACAAACGCCCACGGGTGGGATTGCTGGTTGGCATGTCTCTCACTTCCCCTCGTCAGGATCTCCATATCCAGTCACTGGAATGCACCCTGTGTAATTCCTCTCTCCCACCCCACCCCACCCCCACCCCACTTGTATGGTGTCTTGATCATGGATTAGAATCAACCAATTCCAGGGTCCTAAGGCCTGTCACCCCTATGGTTTTCTGGTGTCTTGCACACGATAACCTTGCGCAATTCCAGGACGCTACCATCTTCTACACTGGTGGTTCTAAGACAATAGATAAGATGGGATATGCTTTCACGACTCATACTGGCTTAGAACACCATTTATGTAATGTGTTCACAGCAGAGCTACTAGGGATTCACAGATCCCTCCATTTTGTTTCTCAGACTTCGCTCCACAGTGTTTTTGTTAGCTCCGGCTCAATGAACAGCCTGCAGGGCATCGACGGATGCTACTCTCGTCACCCTTTGGTCTTTGCTGTCCATAACCTTCTCTCTGCCCCTTAGCCATGCACCTGCTCAGTTGTCCTACTTTGGGTCACAAGTCGTATGGGCATGTCGGGGAATGAATTGGGTGACCATTTGGCTCGAGAAGCAGATACTTACCTCCATTCCCTTTCATGATTCCAGCTGTGGATATATGGATTTAGGTCAAATCTCTCTTTGCCCAAAAGTGGAAGGCCATCTGGTGTGCTACTGCTCATAGTAATAAACTCTGCACAATCAAGGAGTCTCCTGCAGTTTACCCCTGGTGGGTCCAGGGGTTAGAATAGGCCCGAGGTATTCCTGCCTCTCATAAGAGGTGACTAAAAGGAGTCTCTCACTTTTTGGCCCTATGAGTTCAGGTCCCATTCTATGGTTTGACCTGCCACTTTCAAAATTCTACAGAAGTGTGAGCCATACCAGGAAGGATGCCTTCCGTGGTGCACGATTTATCCATAGTGCCCTTAGATTCGATCTCCTGAATCCCTTGTCATGGCTTTGCATCTCCACCTGCGATTCAACCATCTGGGAGAGGACACTTTCCATGGTATGGTATCTTCTTCGGTTGTTTCCTGTCCTCATTTGCCCTCATGACAGTATTGGATTTCTCTGCGCCCAATATCCAGCACGGTAGCCAGACAGTTGTGGTGGGACCACCATGTACCCACTTGGTGGTAACCCCCTGACAACACAGTGATTGCACTGCCGATATCTGAGCTGTAAACTGCCCATGTATGCCAAGGAGTAGATACCTGTCTTCCTGGCACATCAGGACTCCCAAAAACGGCCATCATGCCAGTTGGCTTTTGCTGTGGCTGGGTGGTGCCTGTGGAGAGAGCCGCTGATCAGAGTGGGTGGCATCAGGGCGGATGACCCGCAATGAAGCGGACTAAGTCATCTCTTGCTGGTGACCGTGTGGCACCAGCAGTCTCCAGGAAGGGCTAGATCGAATACAATGCCGACAGGTATGGCCCTAAATTGTTTCCCTCCCTCGCTACTCCATGGGAGAAATGTAGGGGTACAGAAAGGAGAGAGCCATATTGGCCTCTGTTTTTAGTCTGTAGCAGAACTGATGAGGACTCCTTTCTATCTGTTTGTTGTGGTCTTCAGTCCTGAGACTGGTTTGATGCAGCTCTCCATGCTACTCTATCCTGTGCAAGCTTCATCATCTCCCAGTACCTACCGCAACCTACATCCTTCTGAATCTGCTTAGTGTATTCATCTATTGGTCTCCCTCTATGATTTGTACTCTCCACACTGCCCTCTAATGCTAAATTTGTGATCCCTTGATGCCTCGGAACATGTCCTACCAACCGGTCACTTCTTCATGTCAAGTTGTGCCACAAACTCCTCTTCTGCCCAATTCCTATCAATACCTCCTCATTAGTTATGTGATCTACCCATCTAATCTTCAGCGTTCTTCTGTAGCAGCACATTTCGAAAGCTTCTATTCTCCTCTTTTCCCAACTATTTATCGTCCATGTTTCACTTCCATACATGGCTACACTCCATACAAATACTTTCAGAAACGACTTCCTGACACTTAAATCTACACTCGATGTTAACAAATTTCTCTTCTTCATAAACGCTTTCCTTGCCATTGCCAGTCTACATTTTATATCCTCTCTACTTCGACCATCACCAGTTATTTTGCTCCCCAAATAGCAAAACTCCTTTACAACTTTAAGTGTCTCATTTTCTAATCTAATTCCCTCAGCATCACCCGACTTAATTCGTCTACATTCCATTATCCTCATTTTGCTTTTGTTGACGTTCATCTTATATCCTTCTTTCAAGACTCTGTCCATTCTGTTGAACTGCTCTTCCAAGTCCTTTGCTGTCTCTGACAGAATTACAATGTCATCGGCGAACCTCAAAGTTTTTATTTCTTCTCCATGGATTTTAATACCTAGTCCAAATTTTTCTTTTGTTTCCTTTACTGCTTGCTCAATATACAGATTGAATAGCATCAGGGATAGGCTACAACCCTGTCTCACTCCCTTCCCAACCACTGCTTCCCTTTCATGTCCCTCGACACTTATAACTGCCATCTGGTTTCTGTACAAATTGTAAATAGCCTTTTGTTCCCTGTATTTTACCCCTGCCACCTTTAGAATTTGAAAGAGAGTATTCCAATCAACTTTGTCAAAAGCTTTCTCTAAGTCTACAAATGCTAGAAATGTAGGTTTGCCTTTCCTTAATCTCTCTTCTAAGATAAGTCGTAGAGTCAGTATTGCCTCACGTGTTCCAGTATTTCTACGGAATCCAAACTGATCTTCCCTGAGGTCAGCTTCTACCAGTTTTTCCATTTGTCTGTAAAGAATTTGCGTTAGTATTTTGCAGTTGTGACTTATTAAACTGATAGTTCGGTAATTTTCACATCTGTCGACAACAGCTTTGTTTGGGATTGGGATTATTGTGTTCTTCTTGAAGTCTGAGAGCATTTCACCCGTTTCATACATCTTGCTCATTAGATGGTAGAGTTTTGTCAGGACTGGCTCTCCTAAGGCAGTCAGTAGTTCTAATGGAATGTTGTCCACTACCGGGGCCTTGTTTCGACTTAGGTCTTTCAGTGCTCTGTCAAACTCTTCACGCAGTATTGTATTTCCCATTTCATCTTCATCTACATCCTCTTCCATTTCCATAATATTGTCCTCAAGTACATCGCCCTTGTATAGACCCTCTATATACTCCTTCCACCTTCCTGCTTTCCCTTCTTTGCTTAGAACCGGGTTTCCATCTGAGCTCTTGATATTCGTACAAGTGGTTCTCTTTCCTCCAAACGTCTCTTTAATTTTCCTATAGGCAGTATCTATCTTACCCGTAATGAATTAAGCATCTACATCCTTACATTTGTCCTCTAGCCATCCCTGCTTAGCCATTTTGCACTTCCTGTCGATGTCATTTTTGAGACGTTTGTGTTCCTTTTTGCCTGCTTCATTTACTGCATTTTTATTATTTCTCCTTTCATCAATTAAATTCAATATTTCTTCTGTTACCCAAGGATTTTTACTAGCCCTCGTCTTTTTACCTACTTGATCCTCTGCTGCCCTCACTACTTCATCCCTCAGAGTTACCTATTCTTCTTCTACTGTATTTCTTTCCCCCATTTGTGACAATTGTTCCCTTGTGCTCTCCCTGAAACTCTGTACAACCTCTGGTTCTCAGTTTATCCAGGTCCCATCTCCTTAAATTCCCACCTTTTTGCAATTTCTTCAGTTTTAATCTACAGTTCATAACCAATAGATTTTGGTCAGAGTCCACATCTGCCCTTGGAAATGCCTTACAATTTAATGTCTGGTTCCTAAATCTGTGTTTTACCATTATATAATCTATCTGATACCTTCTAGTAGCTCCAGGATTCTTCCATGTGTAAAACTTTCTTTTATGATTCTTGAACCAAGTGTTGGATATGATTAAGTTATGCCCTGTGCAAAATTCTACCAGATGGCTTCCTCTTTCATTTTTTACCCTCAATCCATATTCACTTATTATGTTTCCTTCTCTCCCTTTTCCTACTCTCGAACTCCAGTCACCCATGACTATTAAATTTTCATCTCCCTTCACTACCGGAATAATTTCTTTTATCTCATCATACATTTCATCAATTTCTTCATCATCTGCAGAGCTAGTTGGCATATAAACTTGTACTACTGTAGTAGGCGTGGGCTTCGTGTCTATCTTGGCCACAATAATGCGTTCACTATGTTGTTTGTAGTAGCTTACCCACACTCCTATTGTTTTTTATTCATTATTAAACCTACTCCTGCATTTTTACCTACGAAGCCTCAATTTTTCATTGAACACCTTGAGAATAAGTTTGGAGAAGTAACAGTACTGTCCAAGATGCGAAACGGCGCAGTCTTGATTCAGACAGCATCCCCAGCTCAAACCCTCCGCATTACTCGCCTGTGACTAGCTGGGTAATATTCCTGTTTCTGTCACTCCCCATAAAAGCCTCAACATGGTCCAGGGGATCATTTTCTATTGCAATCTCCTCCTGCAGCCTGACAACGAGCTCCATGCCAATTTAGAATGGTGGAATGTTCATTTCATCTGGCGCATTCTCAGAGGACCCAAAGACAACACTCAGATACTCGATATGTGCCTCCTCCCACTCGCATCAGTTATGGAGAGCACCACTCCCCCTGCTTGCCAGACTGCCCAGTACTCCAAAAGGGGTGGAAAATCATGGAGTACAAGACCCTGGACCAGTCCCCATGGGGGTCTGGGGGGTTAGAATAGGCCCGAGGTATTCCTGTCTGTTGTAAGAGGTGACTAAAAGGAGTCTCTCACGTTTCGGCCTTTGTGATGGTCCCCTGTAGGGTAAACTTTCTTTTTCCAAAATTTTCCCGAAGAGCGTGCCAGTTGGGGAAGGGCTCATTGTGTCCATCATGCGCTGAGACCTATCGCATCCTTCGTCAATGTGGACCTGAACTTCTGCTCATTCTCCAACTGTTGGGCGAGGTCACCCTCCTGGGTGCGTATTTTCCCATCAACTGTACAGTATCGTTTTCTATGCTGATGATGATAATGAACTTATATGCTTGGTTGCAGTATGTTTGAGAGCTGATGGAGAATCTTTCGTGAAGATGAAGCCTCAGATTTTTGTTGAGCATTTAGAGGACAAGATTGGGGAGGTGGAGAGCTTGTCCAAAATGAGATCTGGGTCAGTCCTAATCAAAACATCATCCTCTGCCCAGTCATGGGAGTTACTCACTTGTGACAAGCTGGGGGATGTTTCTGTAACCATCATGCTCCATAAGAGCTTAAATATGGTCAGGTTACCATATTTCACAGGGACCTTCTTTTACAGTCAGACGATGAGCTGCATGCCAATTTGGAACGGCGAGGTGTACATTTCATTCGGCGTGTCCATCGGGGTCTGAGGGATAATCAGATTGCCACTGGTGCCTTCATCTTGGCCTTTGTGGGTGATACATTACCCGAGAAGGTAAAGGTAATGGTCTACCGCTGTGATGTAAAACCCTATAGGCTATCCCTCCCCTAATGCTGTGCTTTAAATGTTGGAAGTTCGGTCATACGTCTTCCCACTGTACTTCCAGCACAACATGTCAAGATTGCGGACACACATCACATCCCAATACTCCAAGTGCCCCACCTCCCATCTGTGTCAATTGTGGCGAGCACCATTCGTCTTGCTCACCAGACTGCAGAATTCCCCAGAAAGAAGGGAAACTCATAGAGTATGAGACCCTGGACCGACTGACCTACACTAAGGCTAAGAGGAAATTTGAACGCCTACATCCTGTACGCATGACATTGTCTTACCCTACCACTACAACTGTTATAGCCCCATCAGCTCTGCCAAACCCAGTCACCCCTCAGAGTCAGAAGACTACACCTGCACACTTGATTGTGGGGGCACTTCCCCTCCCTGTTGCTCCTGCACCACCTACTTCAGGAGCAACACCCCCACCCCCTCCAATAATTGGGGACGTCCATCCCCACTTCTAAACTGGAGAAGTGTACAACTTTTTCGGCTGCTCTCGCTAGGAAGGGGTCCCTTGGGTCACTCCCTTCCCAGGTTTCTGCTAGTGGGAAAGAGGACACCCGCCAGTTGCTGAAGAGCCCAAAGGCAGCTGGTCTCAGGGCTTCACGCTCATCCTCAGTCCCGGAGACTGAATCAGTGAAGTCCTCCCAGCCAGGGAAACCCAAGGAACAGGGAGAAAAATCCAAAAAGAAGGTCCCGAAGACCAAGGGAATTGCGTTGGCACCCACACCAAAGCTCTCTCCAAGCTCTGCATGTGCGGATGAGGTGGAGATTCTGGCATCCACTGAGGACCTAGATCTTGCTGGACCCTCAGACAAAATGGATATAGACTGCTCAGGCCAAAAGTCGGTGGCAGCAGGTGAACCTGAGGTGTAAACTGCCTCACAGAATGTTCCATGCCTTTCCAGTCTCACGATGATGTCATCCTCCAGTGGAACTGTAGCACTTTTTTCCACTGCCTGGCTGAGCTGCGGTAACTCTTGAGCTTCACACGTGCTTTCTGCATTGCCCTCCAGGAAACCTGTTTCCCGGCAATGCAGACCCCTACCCTCCATGGCTATAAGGGATATTACAGCCACTATAATTGATTGTCAGGTGGAGTTTGTGTTTGTCATAAAGTCAGTCTGTAGTGAAACTGTGTCCCTTCGAACCCCTCTTCACACTGTGGCTGTCAGAATAAGGATGACAAAGGAAATAACTGTCTGCAATGTATATCTTCCTCCAGATGGTGTAGTATATCTGAATGTATTAACTGCACTGATTGATCAAATCCCCAAACCTTTCCTACTTTTGGGAGATTTTAATGCCCATAACCCCTTGTGGGGTGGCAGAGGCGGAGATGTCGAAACTTTACTGTCTCAGTTTGACCTCTGCCTCTTAAATACTGGGGCCGCCACACATTCCAGTGTGGCTCTAGGTAGGTACTCGGCCATTGATTAATCCATTTGCAGCCCAGGACTTCTCCCATCTGTCCAATGGAGAGCACATGATGAGCTGTGTGGTAGTGACCACTTCCCCATCTTCCTGTCACTGCCCCAGTGTCAAGCCCATGGACACCTGCCCAGATGGGCTTTAAACAAGGTGGACTGGGAAACTTTCACCTCTGCTGCCACTGTCGAGTCTCCCCCACACGAGAACATTGATGTGGTGGTTGAGCAGATGACTACAACAATTGCTTCTGTGGGAGAAAACACGATCCCTCACTCTTTAGGGTGCTACCAGAGAAAGACAGTCCCTTGGTGGTTGCCGAAAGTCGCTGAAGCAATTGAGGAGCATCGGCTAGCTCTACTGCAGCATAACCGGCACCCTTCCTGGAGCACCTCATAGCCTTTAAACGGCTCTGTGCTCGCTTCGCCAACTTATCAGACAATGGAAGCAGGAGTGTTGGGAGAGATATGTCTCAACCATTGGGTGCCATACGTCACCTTCCCAAGTTTGGGCAAAGATGAAACATGTTTTCGGGTACCAGGCCCCATCAGGTGTTCCCAATGTTGACATAAATGGCGTGTTGTCTACCGACGCAAACGCGATTGCTGAGCACTTCGCTGAGCACTATGCTTGAGCTTCTGCGTCGAAGAATTACTCCCCAACCTTTCGCACTCTCAAACAGTGGCTGGAAGGGAAAGACCTCTAGTTTACTACATGCCACAGTGAATCCTGTAACACCCCATTTACAGAGTGGGAGCTCCTCAGTGCCCTTGCACGTTGCCCCAACGCAGCTCCTGTACCAGATCGGATCCACAGTCAGATGATTAAACATCTCTCATCTGACTACAAGCGACACCTCATCATCTTCAACTGGATCTGATGCGAAGGTGTCTTTCCATCACAATTATGGGAAAGCACCATCATTCCGGTGCTCAAACCTTGAAAAAACCCGCTTGATGTGGATAGCTATCGGCCCATCAGCCTCACCAATGTTCTTCGTAAGCTGCTGGAACATATGGTGTGTTGGCAGTTGGGTTGGGTCCTGGAGTCACGTTGCCTACTGGCTCAATGTTAGAGCGGCTTCCACCAGGGTCGCTCTACCACTGATAATCTTGTGTCCCTAGAGTCTGCCATCCTAACAGCCTTTTCCAGACGACAACACCTGGTTGCCATCTGTTTTGATTCACGAAAAGCGTATGACATGATTTGGTGACATCGTATCCTTGCCAAATTATAGGAGTGATGTCTCAGATGTCCGCTTCAGATTTTTATCCAAAATTTCCTGTTGCTTCGTACTTTCCATGTCCAAGTTGGTGCCTCCCATAGTCCCCCATATCCAGGAGAATGGGGCCCCGCAGGGCTCTGTATTGAGTGTGTGTGTATTTTTAGTGGCCATTAATGGTCTAGCAGCAGCTGTAGGGCCGTCCGTCTCACCTTCTCTGTATGCAGATGACTTCTGCATTTCATACTGCACCACTGGTGTTGTTGAACGGTGCCTAGGGGTGCCATCCACAAGGCGCAGTCATATGCTCTCACCCACGGTTTCCAGTTTTCGGCCACAAAGTTGTGTGTTACGCACTTGGGTCGGCATTGTACCGTTCATCCAGAACCAGAAGTTTACGTACATGATGATCCACTCACTGTAGTGGAGACATATTGATTCTAAGGACTGGTTTTCAATGCCTGATTGACTTTGCTTCCTCACCCACAGCGGCTCATCTCCAGCATAGGTGACCCAGGCTGGGGCTTATAATTGCAGTTCGCGTCCAATCCTGTCTATCTGAACTGGAGTCCTTGACTTTACCACGTATACTCATTTGCATACACCTTCATGGTATACACCTAGTCTGCGGCTTTGCCTGGACCTTTCACATGGCCGTGGCTCTCCACTGTCACTTCATCTCATTTCTTGACATGTACCAAGGCCATGAAATGGTTTACACCCATGGATGATGGTCACGTTGGCTTTGCGTATGTCCGTGGAAGGCATATCGAACAGCATTTCTTGCCCAATGGCTGCAGTGATTTCACTGCAGGACTGTTGGTTATATCTTGTGTTCTTGAGCACATCTGTTCATGTCCTTGGGAGAGTCGTTTCTTCTGTGTACTGCCTGCTTGAGCAGCTTACAAACTATCAACCAGTGTTACCCTCGTCATCCTTTGGTAGTGACCATCCAGGAGTTCATCTATGCCCTGGAATGGTCTGGTCGTTCTGTGGTGTTTGTGTGGACCCCAGGACATGTCGGAATCCCAGGCAATGAACTTGCTGACAGGCCGGCCAAACAGGCTACACCGAAACCGCATATGGAGATCGACATTCCAATAACTGCCTTGCATTCATTTTTACACCGACAAGTTTTTCGGCTTTGGGAGACACAACAAACTGCGTGCCATTAAGGTGAAACAAATGTGTGGCAGTCCTCCATGCATGCCTGTCGCAGGGACCCTGTGTTTCTCTGCCGGCTCTGCATTGGCCACACTTGGGCGACCCATGGCTACCTCCTGTGCACTGTGAAGACCCGCCTGAATGTCGGTGCGGCGCCTGGTTGACAGTGGCCCATATTCTGGTGCACTGTCCCACTTTGACTGCCCAGCAACGAAATCTTGGGTTACCGGACTTGTTGCCACTAATTTTATCTGCCAACACCTCATCGGTTGATTTAGTTTTAAGTTTTATTCAAGAGGGTGGGTTTTATCATTTCCTCTAAAGTTTAGTGCATGTCCTTTGTCCCTCTGTGTCCTCCAACCTAGTGCTTTTAGGGTGGAAGTTTTAATGTGTTGCAGAGTGGCTGGCTTCTTTTTATTCTCATGGTCAGCCAGCCATGGTAATCTGTTTGTCGTTTTAACCTCTTCTACCTGTTTCTTGTGTTTTTTTGTCCATTTAAGTGTTTGTTGCCCTTCTGTCATTCTTGTCATTTTTCTCTCTGATTTGTGTTGTCAGCCACACTTGTTTTATTCTCACCCTTGTGGCATTGTTTTATTCGGAACAAGGTACCGATGACATAGCAGTTTGTCCCTTCCCCACTCCTTTTAAACCAACCAACCATCTACTGCAGTTTGGCGCTCTTGCTTCTGCTCCTCTCAGAAGACGTCCACTGTTTTATGCCGTCTACGCATTGGTCACACCAAGCTCACCCACTGTTTCCTCCTGTGTAATGAACCATCCTCACAATGTGGTTGTGGAGTCAGACTGATGTTATCCCACATCTTTTCTCCTTCTTTTGGCCCTTCTTGCTAAGTACAGTCTTTCAGATTCCTTAAATTTAATATTAGCAGATGTTTTACGGGTGGTTGAACTGTTCCTCAGTTTCCTTTGTGAAAGTTGTTTTTATTTTTGGATATCATCTTTTGTTTTACTCCTGGAGCAGGTACAGGGTGATTGAGGTTAGGACCTCTCTTAAAGTCTTCTTGGTCTGGTCTCATGACCACATCCCCATGGAAAGACCCCCTTTTTTCCAGTTTTTAGATTTGGTCTCACGTTTTGTGCCTTTTATTATGCGTGTGTTTTAACAACATTATTTTATAATTTGACGCCTTTGACTGGATCTGCCCACTTTTAGCAAACGCTCTTTCCTCTGTGAGTAACTTTGGAATTGTGGGACTGATGACCTCGCCATTTGATACCATAAACCCTCTCAATCAATCCCTCAATCAGTCTTTGCCATAACCATTAACAGGGTAACATCCACCAATGTCCACAGTAGTCCTCTACAGTGCTCCTTATTTGCAGATGATTTTGCCGTCTTCTGGTCTTCCTTCAATATCGCAGCAATGAGTTGTCAGTTGCAAGTAACAGTGAAGAGGTTGGAGGATTGGGCTGCTAATACTGATTTTACATTTTACGCAGAGGAGGGAGAGTGAGTGAGTGAGTGAGTGAGTGAGTGAGTGAGTGAGTGAGTGAGTGAGTTACTCATTCTCATAGTCATTTTAATTTATCTGAATTTCTTATGTGGGATACCACTCTCCCTTCTCCTGCCCTTACTCCACTTCGGGATTTGAGTTTCCTCTTTTTCTTGTTCCTCCCTGGGTGTTCATGAAGGCCCGCCCATGTGTCCTGAAATGTAACAGGTGATTGGGTAATGCGTAATTCCCAGCCCCGGGTCAACTGATAGGGTTCGCACATACCCCCGGTACAGGCCAGGCCCAAGGAGGGGTGATTGCTTGAGATGCTAGCTTCCCAAATTGCTGATTGGTGCCTGTGTCAGGTGTTCGGGAGGTGTGACCTTTGGTATGAACAATCACTTAAGGCGGGTGTGCCCCTCTTTGAACGTGCCATCAGAGTCAATGGCAATCATGGGGATTTTTCTCTCAATGAGCCAATTATCTTCTTCATTCAACATCTACGATGTGTAAATGGAATGAGGCTAATGATTCAAAGACCCCCCAGCTGTACCACGGTTCATCGTGCTTTTACATACTGAAGACAGTCAGTCCTTCACTACAGTAAATCCATTTATTATTCAGAAAGGTGATGATGCAGTTGCTGGCCCAATGAAATCCTGCTCTTGTTTACGAAATGGCACTTTGTTTTTGGAGACTACTTCTGATTCCCAAGCACAGCAACTGCTCACAGCTTTACTCATCCATGGCTATCCTGTTCGTGTCGAGGCTCATCGAACGCTTAATTCTTTCCGTGCTGCTATTTACACTAGGCTGCTTGATGGTCTGACAAAGGCATAAATCCAAACGTACCTTTCTGATCAGGATGTCATTGCAGTGCATGGGGGGATAAAAAAGATAGATGCATCCTTAGTGCCCACATGCACTCTTTTTCCCACTTTTGATAGTGGTGCTTCTGTCAGAGATCAAAGCACATTATGAAGTTATCACAGTTCCGTCATACATTCTGAACCCAATGCACTGCTACCAGTGTCATCGTTATAAGCACACTCGAATGTCCTGTCGACACTCGGCCAAATGTGTAACCTGTGCTAGGGATGCCCATGAGGGCGATTGTCCACCTCCTCTGCACTGTATCAACTGTATCGAAGACCATGCTGCCTCCTCCCGAGATTGTCCCATGTATCTTGATGAGCAAGCTGTCCAGGAGATCTGGGTGAACAAAAAAGTGCCTTACTGCTTGCCCTAAGTGGCCGTTGAGGTGAGTGTTTCTTCTTCATTCTCCGGTGTTCCTAAATTTTATGGCCCTTTTACAATGGAATATCTGTGGCCTTCGGTCTAACGGGGCAGACCTCCAGCTGCTCCTGCGATGGCAATGTCCGCTTGTAATCTGTCTCCAAGAAACCAAGCTATGTCCTCAAGACCATTTTGCTCTTTCCCATTTTACTTTGCTATGGACGGACCATCCCTTTACGGCAGGTATTCCTGCTCGTGGTGTGGTCATGCTGCTTCTACAAGATGATGTGTCTGTCATCGTCCTATCCTCTTGCATACCCACCTGCAAGCAGTTGCTGCCTGTGTTTTCCTTCCCAAATTTGCCTTTTCCCTCTGTGCCATTTATATCCCTTCGTCTTCTGCTGTCACTAGGGCAGACCTGATGCAGCTTGTTGCTCAGCCTCCTCTACCCTTTCTGCTCCTTGGTGACACCAGTGCCCATCATCCTCTTTGGGGCTCGCCTGTCGCCTGCCTGAGAGGTTCTCTTGTGGCGGATCTTCTTATTCATTTTAATCTTGTGTGCCTTAACACCAGTGAAGCCACGTTTCTCTCTGATTCCACGCACAATTATTCCCACTTAGACCTCTCGATCTGCTCTGCCCAGCTTGCTCTACGTCTCTGGTGGTGTGCTGTTTCCAGTACCCCCCCAGGGGTTCCACAACTCTTTTGCGGATACGTGCATAGCGAGCACGGGACCCCGAGCTAATGTGACCCTCCTTCCTTTCCGGGCTGCATACCTTACTTCTCCGCATCCTTCCCTATCCCCCATCTTCGCCCCCCCTCCCCTCACCTCTTGCTCTTTCCTTTCCTTCCCTTCCCTTTCTCCCCCTCTGGGAGTATGGTTTGTGCCTACGTCCGGAGACGGACGCTCGTAAATGTATTGCATTCTTCGCCATCTCTGCTTGTATGTCTTCATCCATCCTTTGTCCATCTCTTTTCCTTACCTCTTCTCTTTACACTTTCTCCGCTGCGGCGTTTGAGACCTCTCTTCTTTCCTTTCCCTTTCTTTGTTCTTCCCTTTCCCTTTCCCTTTCTTCCTCCCTGTGCATGTCTGAAGGCCAACCCACGCATTTTTGTGCGTAGCCGGTGACGGGGTAACGCGTAATTCCCCACCCCGGGTAGACAGGTAGGACACGTGCGTACCCCCTGGTAACGGCCAGGCCCAGGGAGGGGTGATTACCCGAGCTGATACCTTCTGAAAGTGCCGATTGGTCCCTCCGTCCGTTTGTCGGGAGGTGTGACCTGAGGTGTGAACAATCACCTAAGGCGGGAGTGCCCTCAGAGAGGGCCCCCACAAGGGAGGAGCGCGCCATCGGAGACGCCGGTAATCATGGGGGATTCTTCCGCAATGGTTCCCTCACCTTCCACTATGTCTGCTCACAAGAGTAAGTTCACCGAGTCTCAGCCACAGACAGTTCTTCCATCGTTGCCACAGTTCCTTGTTGTTTCTCGGTCTGATGAAGGTCACGATTTCTCCACAGTCAACCCTTTCATTATTCAGAAAGGGTCGACGCAATTGCAGGTCCTGTAAAGTCTTGTTCCAGATTACGGAATGGCACCCTGTTGTTAGAAACACACAGTGCCCTCCAGGCTCAAAAATTGCTGCGTACTTCACTGCTCCACACCTTCCCTGTCCGGGTTGAAGCGCACCATACCTTAAATTCCTCGCGTGGAGTCGTTTATACACGCTCCCTCGATGGATTGTCTGACGAAGAAATTCAGCACTACCTGTCTGACCAGGGCGTAATGGCTGTTCATAGGGTTATGAAAAGGGTTGACACGAACATCATTCCAACCCGCATTGTCTTCTTGACATGTGACAAAGTTCAACTCCCATCGAAAATCAAAGCAGGCTATGAGATAATTTCCGTTTGCCCTTACTTCCCAAACCCTACGCGTTGCTATCGGTGTCAGAGGTTCAATCACACCAGCCAGTCCTGTTCCAATCCGGCCAAATGTGTTACATGTGGCAAGGATGCCCATGAGGGTGCTTGTCCACCTCCATCCCCATGCTGCATCAACTGTATGGGTGACCACGCTGCTTCCTCTTGAGATTGCCCCATTTTTAAAGACAAAAAGCTCATCCAAGTAATCAGAGTGAAAATAAGGTGTCGACCTTTGCTGCTCGAAAATTATTCGCCAGTCGACAGCCCACCGTGCCTCAGAAAGGAAAATACAGCACTGTCCTTGCTTCTCCTCGGCCAACAAAGGAGGCGGCCACGCAGACTTGCGACCTCACCTTTAGTGCCACGGTTGTCAGAGCGGCCAGTGCAAAGATTGCCCGTTCGACCTCACCACTTTCGCCTGCCCACTCTATGGCTCACCCTTCATCGGGTTCTGCTAAATCTCGAGCCCAAAAGTCAGACACCAAGATTTCGAAAAAAGAGCGTACTCGTGAAGACTTTTTACGTACCCCAACTTCACAACCATCGGTTCCACCTCCTTCTAAACATATTTCCAAGAAGGCTACTAAGAAACCCAGCTCATCTCCTTCTCCGCCAAGGCGTGTCCCATCTACAGCACCACCTGGCGGAAATCGCCCTCGGCCGTCTTCTGTGTCGCCGAGGCGCACTGCTGGCGGCCGATCAACCGGCCGATCGCTGGTGGCAGGAGCTGCTCCTGAACAACCTATGGATCAGGATCTTCTGCCTTCGGCTGAATGCCATTCCATGCTGTCGGTCGCAAGCTCTGAGCAGTCGATGAGTTGACAGCAACTATGATCACATTCCTCCATTTTCTGTTCACCCTATGTCCATTATCCATTGGAATATCCGCGGCATTCGAACCAATCGGGATGAATTGTCGATCCTCTTACGTTCCTACTCGCCGGCCATCTTCTGTCTTCAGGAAACTAAGCTGCGTCCCCATGACGGCTTTGTTCTCCCCCATTTTCAGTCCATCCGATTTGATCTCCCTTCTGTTGAAGGCACTCCGGCCCATGGAGGACTCATGATTCTTCTCCATGATACTCTCCATTATCACCCAATCCACTTAAACACTTCCTTCCAAGCTGTCGCCTTCCGTCTTTCCCCATCCGGATACATGTTCTCTCTTTGTACTGTATACATTCCATTGTCCACACAAATGGCACGAGCTGATCTCCTTCATCTTCTTGGTCAGCTTCCACCCCCGTATTTGCTGGTTGGGGACTTCAATGCCCACCACCCGCTTTGGGGATCTCCACATCCTTGTCCACGTGGCTCACTATTGCTAGACGTCTTTCACCAAGCGAATCTAGTTTGCTTCAACACTGGGGTCCCTACATTTTTGTCTTCCTCCACGACAAATTTCGGTTGGTACTGTTCCGCTAGCTCGGCACTTCGAATGGTTTGCCCTTGACGATACACACTCGAGTGACCACTTTTCATGTGTCCTTAGACTGCAGCCTCAACTACCATATATGCGCCCGCGACGCTGGAAGTTTGCCCAAGCCGATTGGACACTTTTTTCGTCTCTACCGACGTTCGATGACCGTCACTTTTCCAGTGTCGACAATGAGGTCACACATATTACAGACGTTATTCTTACAGCTGTGGAACGTTCAATACCACGCACCTCCAAATTGCCCCGGCGCCCCCCAGTTCCTTGGTGGAACGAGGCTGCCGTGACGCAATACGTGAGCGGCTATGAGCTCTTCGCATTTTCCGCCACCATCCTACTTTGGCCAACTGTATCTGCTATAAGCAGTTCCGTGCGCGATGCCGTCGCGTCATCCGCAATAGCAAGAAGGCAAGCTGGAAATTCTTTATTAGCTCACTTAACACCTTCACTCTCTCCTCGGAAGTTTGGAGTCGGCTTCGACGGTTATCAGGCGCAACTAGTTTCTCCCCAGTTTCTGGGCTCACTGTCGCGCATGATACATTAGTGGACCCCGTCGCAATTTCTGACTCATTGGGTCAGCACTTTGCTGAGATTTTGGGCTCTTCAAATTACCCGCCAGCGTTTCTCCTGAAGAAACGTGCGGCGGAAGTGTGACCTCTTGCTTTCTCTTCCCAAAATCGCGAAAGCTACAATACTGTTTTCTCCTTGCGGGAACTCCAACATGCACTCTCTTCTTCTCGCTCCTCCGCCCCAGGACCGGATGGTATCCACGTCCAAATGTTGCTGCATTTACCAACCCATAGTCTGCGTTACCTCCTTCGCCTTTATAATCGAATTTGGACTGACAGTACTTTCCCCAGACGATGGTGGGAAGCTATCGTCGTTCCTCTTCCGAAACCTAGAAAGGACAAACATCTCCCCTCTAGTTATCGCCCCATTTCTCTCACGAGTAGTGTATGTAAGGTTTTGGAGCGTATGGTGAATTGCCGTTTAGCTTGGTGGCTTTAGTCACGAAGTCTTTTAACACCTGCCCAATGCGGATTCCGAAAGCATCGTTCTGCAGTTGACCATCTTGTTGCTCTATCCACTTATATCATGAACAATTTTCTCCAGAAACGCCAAACAGTAGCAATATTTTTTGATCTGGAGAGAGCATACGATACCTGTTGGAGGACAGGCATCCTCCGCACACTGTTCTCTTGGGGCTTTCGAGGTCGGCTGCCCCTTTTTCTTCGCGAATTTATGGCACAGCGCACATTTAGAGTACGGGTGAACACTACTCTCTCCCGTACTTTCTCCCAAGAAAACGGGGTACTCCAGGGCTCCGTGCTGAGTGTTGTACTGTTTGCCATTGCCATAAATCCAATTATGGATTGTCTCCTTCCTGATGTCTCGGGCTCCCTCTTTGTGGACGATTTTGCGATCTACTACAGCTCTCAACGGACCAGCCTTCTTGAATGACGTCTTCAAGGATGTCTCGATCACCTCCACTCTTGGAGCATCGAAACCGGCTTCCGTTTTTCTCCCAGTAAGACCGTTTGTGTTAATTTTTGGCGACGTAAGGAGTTTCTTCCACCCTCCTTACATCTAGGACCAGTCATCCTTCCGTTTTCGGACGTTGCTAAATTCTTGGGTCTTATGTTTGACAGAAAACTGTGCTGGTCCTCCCATGTTTCCTACCTTTCGACTCGCTGTCTGCGATCCCTCAACACCCTCCGTGTCCTGAATGGTACCTTCTGGGGAGCGGACCAAGTGGTCCTTCTCCGCCTCTATCGCGCCTTAGTGCGCTCGAAATTGGACTATGGAAGCATAGTTTACTCCTCTGCTCAGCCGTCTATTCTTCGTCGTCTCGACTCTATCCACCACTGTGGATTACGTTTAGTGTCTGGAGCTTTTTACACCAGCCCTGTGAAAAGCCTTTATGCTGAGACTGCTGAACCTGTGCTGTCCAATCGGCGAGCAGTCCTTCTGAGTCGTTATGCTAGCCATCTGTCTTCCATGCCTGCTAATCCAGCCCATGACATTTTTTTCGACACCTCCTTTGATGTAGGGTATGCAGGCCACCCCTCCTCCCTACTACCACCGGGAGTCTGCTTCTGTCATCTGCTCCATTCTCTTTCCTTCCGCATTCCTAAAACCTTCTTGACAACTTGGGGTACAGCACCGCCTAGGCTCTGTCCCCGGATCTGCCTGCTCCGTGACCTTTGTCAGTTTCCCAAAGATGGTACCCCTTCACTTGTTTATCGTCGGGCATTTTCTGCTCTATGTGCACAAATGAGGGAAGCCACATTTATTTACACTGATGGCTCAAAAACATCGTTAGGTGTAGGGAGTGCCTATATTGTTGGCGACACCCCAAATCAATTTTGGCTTCCCGACCAGTGTTCGGTGTATACTGCGGAGCTTTACGCTGTTCTCCAGCCTGTCCACTACATCCGCCGCCATCAGCGGATGCAGTATGTTATCTGCTCAGATTCTCTCAGCTCTCTCCTCAGTCTCCAAGCTCTTTACCCTGTCCACCCTCTGGTCCACCAGATTCAGGACTGTCTGCGCTTGCTCCACCTGGTATGTGTGGAAATGAGGCGGCCGATATGGCGGCCAAGGCTGCAGTCTCTCTTCTTCGTCCAGCTATTCAATCGATTCCCTTCGCCGATCTACGGAGCGTTTTATGTCGTCGTGTTGTTCTTTTATGGCACGCACATTGGTCGACATTTCCCCGTAATAAATTGCGGGACGTGAAAGCTCTTCCTTGTGCTTGGACCTCTTCCTCCCGAACGCGTCGTCGGGAGGAGGTAATTTTAACTAGACTCCGGATAGGGTACTGTCGTTTTAGCCATCGACATCTTTTAAGCGGCGATCCTCCCCCACTCTGTCCCCACTGCTTCAGCTGTGGACGATAAGACACCTTTTAATTGAGTGCCCCTATTTTACTCCGTTACGCGCCCGTCTACAGCTGTCGCCTGATATATCGTCAATTTTAGCAGATGACACGCGCTCTGCCGATTGCGTCCTCGAGTTTATTAGTGCCAGTGAAATGACGTCAGTCATTTGAAGCTTTTTTTGGGGACAACCAACCCCTTTCTGTAGTGGATTTTTAAGCCTTCCTTCTGCTTTTAGTTTCTCCAATTTTTTGAGTTTCGTTCCCATTGCTGCTGGTTTCCATTTTCGATTTTTTACTGTTTCCTAAGTCACGGACCGGGCGCTAATGACCATAGCATGTTTGCGCCCTAAAAAAAAAAGAAAATATGTTTCCAATACTTACTCGAGTGACCACTTCTCTTGTGTGACTCGCCTGTACAATCATACGCCCCCACAGCAGCCCGCTAATTGGAAATTCAGGGCGTATACGCTCTGGGACAACAGGGAAATCCAGGAAAAACATGGAAATTTTTTCATTTGGGAGAAAACCAGGAAAACCCCGGGAATTTTTACGAATTCCGGGAAATTTTTGTTGTTCTAGTTTTCAGTTAAATTTTTGTCCTTATTACTGGTAAGAACTGATACTCTAACAAAGAATTTTGCTTTAGCCCGTTCCTGCACTATAGTACTGCAGCAATAAAACATATACGAGGGGGGGGGGGGGGGGGAGACAAGCATCTGCCAACAGCAAAATGTGTTGTAGGCTTTAGGACAAAGACTATGTAATATTTGATTATAACAAACAGCTTCCGGTGGGCATTACGTCACAACAGTTAACATTAGGTTCGTTTGAGCAGTTGCCAGGGGGTTTGGCGCATGAGCAGTAGAGTCACGTATGAGCAATATCTTCTTCTGCTTCTGGCTACTTCAAGTGCATCTGTTACATGTATCCAAGCAGCCAGATGCTACCCAGAAACATTTTTCTGGTGCACCCAAGCTGCCAGATAAGCGCATGCATAGAGCAGTCTGAGTTGTACTGGGATGAGGGGGCAGTCTGAACATAAACTGTGTACGTTTAACGATTTTCTTGTTTCCTCTTGATTTACAGCTCTCAAGTACAAAATGGATATCTGTGGCCAGGAGCTATAAGGAGAATTAAAATATTCACATAATTATGGAAGGCTAAAATATGTTGTTAGTTTGTTTTCTTATTTTATTTTGTTTCCAGATTTTTAGTTTTATCGATTTCCTAAAAAAGTGGCTTTACTTAATCTTTTCCGCAGAGGCAGTCTATTTATTTGAAGCACTATTGACTAGTGTCAACTGTTTGCGGAATTTAAAGTGCACGTTGTTATCTTTTGGGACGTATGGCATTATGCCATAATAAAGAACTAAACACGAGATAACACAGTACTGGTACTCCAAGAAAATTAGATTCCGAAAACCACACTGAAAAGTTTGTCAGTTTGGGGCCTACTTCTTTGTGAATCTGGGCATATGGATGTGCCCTTAAAGTTGAATTATTCATTTTAGAATGGTTTACAAAATTCCGGTGTTCTTGGAGTATCCCCTGATGTCCTGTTACGTTTATGACGTAATGTGAGGTCTCTTAATGCTGTATACGTAAGAACATACGGGCTACCTATGTCATCGTAGCTGTGCATGCACAGTAACACCGTTTTCTGGCGCTCTCTGCCAACCATTGAAATGAATTCTGACAGGTCGCAGGAAAATATTGCAATTGGTCATTTGAAAAGTGTTAGTTTCAAAGTACATTTTATTATATGCAATATGAGTTATGTTACGTGTACGAATGTGCTTTGAATTTCGTAAATCACAGAGCGTTTGATTTTAATTTAAAGCTTAACACTTTGAGGGCCAGCCACTTAGAAAAATTTTGGATGCTAAAGACCAGACATTTACGTCTTTGCATTAAATTTTACTGGCACATTTGTGAGATGTATCGAAGTGTAACTCATGCAAAAAAGGCAAATGTTATGTGTGAAAGCATAGCTTTTCTTGTAGCTACGCTATGTACATTAATTTAAACCATTAATATTTCGTGGGACTGATGGCCCTTGTAGTCTGGTTGCTTCAATCTCACAAACCAACTATCCATTAACATTTCGTATTTGTGTGTTCGCGCTACTTAACAGTAGTGTTGCTATACGCTGACCACATCACGTGTCCTATGCTCTGAATCACTACGTTTACATGTGACACCTTCCAAAAGACGAAAACCGAATTTCGGAAACCATTTTTCTCTGTTGTGTTCACACGTTAAGGTCTGAAGTGGTTTTGCTAGCGCAGTTAACTGCGGCGCCTGGAAAACAGCTATTACAGTTTCTGATTTTGTCAACAGAATCAGTATTTCTCTTCAATTAGACTAGTTGTAAATAGATAGTCTAACATTTATACTTATCGTTCACTATACAAAAACACACACTGTCCATACTACCCAAAAAATTTTAAGAATAAGACGAAACCTGACAGCCCACACATATTTCAAAACCAGTTGCATTTACATGGGAGCAAAAATCAATTGCACGATGGGAAAACTGGCAACCAGAAGTGGGTTTCCAGAATAGATTATGAAGTGTTTACATGGCCACCCAGCAACAGTACTGGAAGCTTGGTTTATGAAATTCGGCTTTGGGAGATCCATGTAAAAGCGATGAATACCTGCTATCATCAGCTGGCGAGACGTGACATGAGTGACATGAGCTATGACTGGCTTACAAAAGCGCCTTGTGATATCGATTTCAGTGCTTTGGAAACTAACTTTCTTTGTTTGTTGGAATTTGAGTATCTACTTTCATAACACAAAAATATGCAGCGTACATGCTGCAGCGCATTTTTTTTTTTCCTGTGGTTCGTTTGCTGAAGTGGCGGAAGTTTCTACGCCGGTGCGTAAAACCTTAACCATTCAAAGGATTGACAAGTTTTATGATTCTGAGGGGAAGTATATTGTCGCTTAACACGGAAAAAGCGTATTTTCACCCAGGAGAAATTGTATCTTTTAACCGGGAAATCCGAGAAAAACCCAGGAATTTTGTTTCCTTGTCCGCGTATACACCCTGAAATTATCTCTTGCTGACTGTAGGTTATATTTCTCCTTGGCAGTCTATGACAAACGGCCGTTTCCCAGCTGTGATGATCAGGTCAAGCACGTTGTGGACGTTATTCTCTCGGCTGCCGAATCCTCTATCCCTCATACTACTACTTCTCCCAGTCGGGTCCCGGTCCCTTGGTGGACTGTGGAGTGTGGCAATGTGATTCGTGCCCGATGGTGTGTACTTCGTGTCTTTCACCGTCATCCTACGTTAACGAACTGCATCCGCTACAAGCAACTACGTGCGCAGTGCCGTCTCACTATTAAGGAAGGCAAGAAAGCATGCTGGGTTTCCTACACCAGCACGTTCAACAGCTTTACTCCATCCTCTCTTGTTTGGAGTGGCCTGCGTATGCTTTCTGGGACTACTGCCCACTCCCCGATCCCAGGTTGACTGCGGCGTGAAATGTCATGGTCAACTCTGTTGATGTTTCCAATGCTTTGGGCTGGCACTTCGCGGAGGTTTCAAGTTCCACCCTCTACCATCCTGCCTTCCTTCCTCGGAAAGAGGCAGAGGAGGCTCATGCAGTTTCTTTCTCTCTTTGGATCTAGAATTCTACAATACTTCTTTTACTATGAGGGAGCTCAAGCTCCTCATCCAGGTCTTCTGCTTCTGGGCCCGATACAATCCACGTCCTCATGCCACAGAATCTTCCTCCTGTGGGAAAACGCTTTCTCCTTGATACCTACAACAGTATTTGGACTGACGGTGTGGTTCCCACGCTTTGGCGTGAAGCTATTATTGTTCCCCTATCTAAGCCTGGTAAAGATAAATCTCTTCCTTCCAGCTATGGTCCAGTTTCCCTCACCAGCAGCGATTGTAAGATGATGGCACACCTGATCAATGGTCGATTAGTGTGGTGGCTGGAGTCACACCATCTTCTCACTAATGTTCACTGTGGGTTCCGAATGCACTGCTCAGCGGTTGATCATCTCGTCACCCTGCGGACATTCATCATGACTAATTTTCTGCAGATGCAACAAACAGTGGCCATATTCTTTGATTTGGAGAAAGGCTATGATACCTGTTGGCGGAAAGGCATTCTACGTACTATGCACACATGGGGCCTTCGCAGTCATCTTCCCACTTACATCCAGGAATTTTTAACTGACAGAGTTTTCCGGGTACGTGTTGGTTCCTCCTTGTCCCACATCTTTCGGCAGGAGAACGGGGTGACTCAGGGCTCTGTACTGAGTGTTGTCCTCTTCTGCCACAGGATTGAGGTCTGGAACAAGGTGGAAACTAGTTGAATGATGGCATAGGCGGCACCCTTCCGTGGAGCACCTCATAGCCTTTGAGCCCGTGTATGCCATCTTATTAAACAACGGAAACAGGAGTTCTGGGAGAGGTACCTGGCGACCATTGGGTGCCATATGTCACCTTCCCAAGTCTAGACGAAGATCAGACATCTTATTGGGTACCAGACCCCAGTAGCTGTTCCTGGCATTACCATCAATGACTTGCTATGTACCGATGCAAACGCGGTTGCCGAGCACTTTGCCCGAGCACCTGTTTCGGAGAACTACCCCTCAGCCTTTCGCACACTCAAATGGTGGATGGAAAGGAAAGTCCTCTCGTTCACTAGATGCCACAGTGAACACTATAATGCCCCATTTACGGAGTGGGAGCTCGTCAGCGCACTTACGCTTTGCCCCGACACAGCTCCAGGGCTGGATCGGATCCACAGTCAGATGATTAAACATCTCTTGACTGACTACAAGCACCATGTCCTCATCATCTTCAACCGGATCTGGTGCGATGGCATCTTTCCATCTCAATGGTGGGAGAGCACCATCGCTCCGGTGCTCAATCTTGGTAAAGACCCGCTTGATGTGGATAGCTATCGGCCCATCAGCCTCACCAACATTCTTTGAAAGCTGCTGGAATGTATGGTGTGTCGGCAGTTGGGTTGGGCCCTGGAGTCACGTGGCGTACTGGCTCCATGTCAGGGCAGCTTCTGCCAGATCACTCTACCACTGATAAACTCGTGTTCCTCGAGTCTGCCATCCGAAAAGTCTTCCAGATGCCACCACCTTGTTCCTGTCATACTTGATTTACACAAAGCATATGACACCACCTGGTGACATCATATCCTTGCCACATTACACAGGTAGCGTCTCAGAGGCCTGCTCCCGATTTTTATCCAGAATTTCCTGTTTCTCCGTACTTTCCGTGTCAAAGTTGGTGCCTCCCATAGTCCCCCCCCCTCCCTCCCCCCCCCCCCCCCCCCCCTCTCCCCGCCCCATATCCAGGAGTCCGGGAGAATAGGGTCCTGCAGGGCCCTGTATTGAGTGTATCACTATTTTTAGTGACTATTAACTGTCTACCAGCAGCTTTAGGGCCGTCCATCTCACCCTCTCTGTATGCAGACTACTTCTGCATTTCCCCCCCCAGGGGGTCCACAACTCTTTTGTGGACACGTGCGTAGCGAGCATGGGACCCCGAGCTAATGTGGCCCTCCTTCCTTTCCGGGCTGCATACCTTCCCTTCCCTTTCCGCATCCTTCCCCGTCAACCATCTTCCACCCCCCCCCCCCCCGCCCCCCCCCCCCCTCCCCCCCCTCACCTCACCTCCGGCTCTTTCCTTCCCTTTCTCCCCCTCTGGGAGTATGGTTTGTGCCTACGTCCGGAGACGGACGCTCGAAACTGTTCCAAATTCCTTGCTTTCTACACTTGCAAGTCCTCGTCCTTCCTCTGTCCTTCTCTTTTCCTTCCCTCTTCTCCTTGCCCTTTTCTCCGCTGCGGCATTTGAGACCCCCTCTTCTTTCCTTTCCCTTTCTCTTTTTTCCTCCCTGTGCGTGTCTGAAGGCCAACCCACGCACTTCCATGCGTAGCCGGTGACGGGGTAACGCGTAATTCCCCGCCCCGGGTAGACAGGTAGGACACGTACGTACCCCCTGGTAACGGCCAGGCCCAGGGAGGGGTGATTACCCAAGCTGATACCTTCCGAAAGTGCCGATTGGTCCCTCCGTCCGTTTGTCGGGAGGTGTGACTTGAGGTGTGGACAATCATCTAAGGCGGGTGTGCCCTCGGTGAGGGCCCCCACAAGGGAGGAGCGCGCCATCGGAGACGCCGGTAATCATGGGGGATTCTTCCGCAATGGTTTCCTCACCTTCCACTATGTCTGCTCACAAATGTAAGTTCACTGAGTCTCAGCCACAGACGGTTCTTCCATCGTTGCCACAGTTCCTTGTTGTTTCTCGGTCTGACGAAGGTCACGACTTCTCCATGGTCAACCCTTTCATTATTCAGAAAGGTGTCGACGCAATTGCAGGTCCTGTAAAGTCTTGTTCCAGATTACGGAATGGCACCCTGTTGTTAGAAACACACAGTGCCCTCCAGGCTCAAAAATTGCTGCGTACTTCTCTGCTCCACACCTTCCCTGTCCGGGTGGAACCGCACCGTACCTTAAATTCCTCGCGTGGAGTCGTTTATACACGCTCCCTCGATGGATTGTCTGACGAAGAAATTCAGCACTACCTTTCTGACCAGGGCGTAACGGCTGTTCATAGGGTTATGAAAAGGGTTGACACGAACATCATTCCAACTCTCACTGTCTTCTTGACATTTGACAAAGTTCAACTCCCATCGAAAATCAAAGCAGGCTATGAGATAATTTCCGTTTGCCCTTACGTCCCAAACCCTACGCATTGCTATCGATGTCAGCGCTTCAGTCACACCAGCCAGTCCTGTACCAATCCGGCCAAATGTGTTACGTGTGGCAAGGATGCCCATGAGGGTGCTTGTCCACCTCCATCCCCATGCTGCATCAACTGTATGGGTGACCACGCTGCTTCCTCTCGAGATTGCCCCGTTTTTATGGACGAAAAGCTCATCCAGGAAATTAGAGTAAAGGAAAAGGTGTCGACCTTTGCTGCTCGAAAATTATTCGCCAGTCGACAGCCCACCGTGCCTCAGACAGGAAAATACAGCACTGTCCTTGCTTCTCCTCGGCCAACAAAGGAGGCGGCCACGCAGACTTGCGATCTCACCTTTAGTACCACGGTCGTCAGATCTGCTAGCGCGAAGATCGCCCGTTCAACCTCACCACTTTCGCCTGCCCACTCTATGGCTCACCCTTCGTCGGGTTCTGCTAAATCTGGAGCCCAAAAGTCAGACGCCAAGTCTTCGAAAAAAGAGCATACTCGTGAAGAGTTTTTACGTACCGCAACTTCACAACCATCGGTTCCTCCTTCATCTAAACATCATAGTTCCAAGAAGGCTACGAAGAAACACAGTTCCTCTCCTTCTCTGCCAAGGCGTGTCCCATCTACAGCACCACCTGGCGGAAATCGCCCTCGGCCGTCTTCTGTGTCACCGAAGCGCACTGCTGGTGGCCGGTCAACTGGCCGATCGCTGGTGGCAGGAGCTGCTTCTGACCAACCTATGGATCAGGATCTTCTGCCTTCAACTGAATGCCTTTCCATGCTGTCGGTCGCAAGCTCTGAGCAGTCGTTGAGTTGACAGCATCCTTGGTCACATTCCTGCATTTTCTGTTCACCCTATGTCCATTATCCACTGGAATATCCGCGGCATTCGAGCCAATCGGGATGAATTGTCGATCCTCTTACGATCCTACTCGCCGGTCATCTTCTGTCTTCAGGAAACAAAGCTGCGTCCCCATGACCGCTTTGTTCTCCCTCATTTTCAGTCCGTCCGATATGACCTCCCCTCTGTTGAAGGCACTCCAGCCCATGGAGGACTCATGATTCTTCTCCATGATACTCTCCATTATCACCCAATCCCCTCAAACACTTCCTTCCAAGCCGTCGCCGTCTGTCTTTCCCTTTCTGGATACACGTTCTCTCTTTGTACGGTATACATTCCATCGTCCACACCAATGGCACGAGCTGATCTCCTTCATCTTCTTGGTCAGCTTCCACCCCCCTATTTGCTGGTTGGGGACTTAAATGCCCACCACCCGCTTTGGGGATCTCCACATCCTTGTCCACGTGGCTCACTATTGCTAGACGTCTTCCACCAGGCGGATCTAGTTTGCTTCAACACTGGGGTCCCCACATTTTTGTCTGCCTCCACGACAAATTTATCTCATTTTGACCTTGCGGTCGGTACTGTTCCGCTAGCTCGACGCTTCGAATGGTTCGACCTTGATGATACACACTCGTGTGACCACTTTCCATGTGTTCTTAGACTGCAGCCTCAACTGTCATATATGCGCTCGCGACGCTGGAAGTTTGCCCAAGCCGATTGGACACTTTTTTCGTCTCTAGCGACATTCGATGACCGTCGCTTTCCCAGCATCGACGATGAGGTCACACATCTGACCAACGTTATTCTTACAGCTGCGGAACGTTCAATACCATGCACCTCCGAATTGCCCCGGCGCCCCCCCAGTTCCTTGGTGGAACAAGGCATGCCGTGACGCAATACGTGAGCGGCGACGTGCTCTTCGCATTTTCCGTCACCATCCAACTTTGGCCAACTGTATCCGATATAAGCAGCTCCATGCGCGACGCCGTCGCGTCATCCGTGATAGCAAGAAGGCAAGCTGGAAATTCTTTATTCGCTCATTTAACACCTTCACTCCCTCCTCGGAAGTTTGGAGTCGGCTTCGACGGATCTCAGGCGCGCCTAGTTTCTCCCCGGTCTCTGGGCTCATTGTCGCGCATGATACCTTAGTAGACCCCGTCGCAATTTCTCACTCATTGGGTCAGCACTTTGCTGAGATTTCGAGCTCTTCAAATTACCCGCCAGCGTTTCTCCCGAAGAAACGTGCAGCGGAAGTGCGACATCTTGCCTTCTCCTCTCAAAATCACGAAAGCTACAAAACTGTTTTCTCCATGCGGGAACTCCAACATGCCCTCTCTTCTTCTCGCTCCTCCGCCCCAGGACGGGATGGTATCCATGTCCAAATGTTGCTGCATTTATCAACCCATAGTCTGCGTTACCTCCTTCGCCTTTATAATCGAATTTGGACCGACAGTACCTTTCCCAGACGATGGCGGGAAGCTATTGTCGTTCCCGTTCCGAAACCTGGAAAGGACAAACATCTCCCCTCTAGCTATCGCCCCATTTCTCTCACGAGTAGTGTCTGTAAGGTTTTGGAGCGTATAGTGAATTACCGTTTAGCTTGGCGGCTGGAATCCTGCAGTCTTTTAACACCAGCCCAATGCGGATTCCGAAAGCATCGTTCTGCAGTTGACCATCTTGTTGCTCTCTCCACTTATATCATGAACAATTTTCTCCGTAAACGCCAAACGGTAGCAATATTTTTTGATCTGGAGAGAGCATACGATACCTGTTGGAGGACAGGCATCCTCCGCACACTGTTCTCTTGGGGCTTTCGAGGCCGGCTGCCCCTATTTATTCGTGAATTTATGGCAGAGCGCACATTTAGAGTGCGGGTGAACACTACTCTCTCCCGTACTTTCTCCCAAGAAAACGGGGTACCCCAGGGCTCCGTGCTGAGTGTTCTACTGTTTGCCATCGCCATAAATCCAATTATGGATTGTCTCCTTCCTGATGTCTCGGGCTCCCTCTTTGTGGACGATTTTGCGATCTACTACAGCTCTCAACGGACCAGCCTTCTTGAAAGACGTCTTCAAGGATGTCTCGATCGCCTCCACTCGTGGAGCATCGAAACCAGCTTCAGTTTCTCACCCAGTAAGACCGTTTGTGTTAATTTTTGGCGACGTAATGAGTTTCTTCCGCCCTCCTTCCATCTAGGTCCTGTCAACCTTCCGTTTTCCGACGTCGCTAAATTCTTGGGTCTTATGTTTGACAGGAAATTGTGCTGGTCCTCCCACGTTTCCTATCTTTCGGCTCGCTGTCTGCGATCCCTTAACACCCTCCGTGTCCTGAATGGTACCTCCTGGGGAGCGGACGAAGTGGTCCTTCTCCGCCTCTATCGCGCCTTAGTGCGCTCGAAATTGGACTATGGAAGCATAGTTTACTCCTCTGCTCAGCCGTCTATTCTTCGTCGTCTCGACTCTATCCACCACCGTGGATTACGTTTAGTGTCTGGAGCTTTTTACACCAGCCCTGTGGAAAGCCTTTATGCTGAGACTGCCGAACCTCCGCTGTCCAATCGGCCGGCAGTCCTTCTGAGTCGTTATGCTAGCCATCTGTCTTCCATGCCTGCTAATCCAGCCCATGACCTTTTTTTCGACACCTCCTTTGATGTAGGGTATGCAGGCCGCTCCTCCTCCCTACTACGCCCGGGAGTCCGCTTCCGTCAACTGCTCCATTCTCTTTCCTTCCGCATTCCTAAAACCCTCTTGACAACTTGGGGGTACAGCATCGCCTTGGCTCCGTCCCCGGATCTACTTGCTCCGTGACCTATGTCAGTTTCTCAAGGATGGTACCCCTACACTTGTTTACCGTCGGGCATTTGCTGCTCTATGTGCACAAATGACGGACGCCACATTTATTTACACCGTCGGCTCGAAAACATCGTTAGGTGTAGGGAGTGCCTATATTGTTGGCGACACCCCAAATCACTTTCGGCTTCCCGACCAGTGTTCGGTTTATACTGCGGAGCTTTACGCTGTTCTCCAGGCTGTCCACTACATCCGCCGCCATCAGCAGATACAGTACGTAATCTGCTCAGATTCTCTCAGCTCTCTCCTCAGTCTCCAAGCTCTTTACCCTGTGCACCCTCTGGTCCACCGGATTCAGGACTGTCTGTGCTTGCTCCACCTGGGGGGCGTCTCAGTGGCGTTCCTCTGGCTCCCGGGACACGCTGGTATCTGTGGAAATGAGGCGGCCGATATAGCGGCCAAGGCTGCAGTCTCTCTTACTTGGCCAGCTCTTCAGTCGCTTCCCTTCACCGATCTACGGAGCGGTTTATGTCGCCAAGTTGCTCATTTATGGCATGCGCATTGGTCAACACTTCCCCATAAGAAATTGCAGGAAGTGAAAGCCCTTCCTTGCGCTTGGACCTCTTCCTCCCGAATGCGTCGTCGGGAGGAGGTAATTTTAGCTAGACTCCGGATAGGGCACTGTCTTTTTAGCCATAGACATCTTGTAAGCGGCGATCCTCCCCCACTCTGTCCCCACTGCTCTCAGCTGTGGACGATAAGACACCTTTTAATTGAGTGCCCCTATTTTACTCCGTTACGCGCCCGTCTACAGCTGTCGCCTGATCTATCGTCGATTTTAGCAGATGACACGCGCTCAGCCGACCGCGTTCTCCAGTTTATTAGTGACAGTGAAATGACGTCAGTCATTTGAAGCTTTTTTTGGGGACAACCAACCCCTTTCTGTAGTGGATTTTTAAGCATTCCTTCTGCTTTTAAGTTCTCAAATTTTATGACTTTGTTCCCATTGCTGCTGGTTTTAAATTTCGGTTTTTTCCTGTTTCCTAAGTCACGGGCTGGGTGCTAATGACCATAGAAGTTTTGCGCCGTAAAACCACAAAAAAAAAAAAACTTCTGCATTTCGTACTGCTCCACCAGTGTTGCTGAATGGTGCCTACTGGGAGCCATCCACAATGCACAGTCATATGCTCTTGCGCACGGCTTCCAGTTTTCGGCCGCTAAGTGATGTGCAATGCACTTGTCAGCATTGTACCATTCATCCAGAACCAGAACTTTGCGTTTATGATGATCAACTCACTAGCGGAGACATATTGAGTCTGAGGACTGGTTTTCGATGCCCAATTGACTTGGCTACCTCACCTTCGTCAGCTTAAGCTGAAGTTCTGGCAGCACCTCGATGCCCTCCGCTGCCTGAGGAACACCAACTGGGGTGCAGATCACTTTACAATGCTGCAGCTCTACAAAGCCCTCGTTTAATCCCTGGGAGTCTGGCTTATGGTTCAGCGACTCCCTCAGTGTTGCTTGTACTCGACCCAGTGCACCACTGTGGCATTCGCCTAGTGACAGGAGCTTTTAGAAAGAGTCCAGTGACCAGTGTCCTGGTGGAGGCCGGAGTCCCTCCATTGCAGATCTGCTGTGCACAACTGCTTGCCAGGTATGTTGCACACATTTGTAGTTCTCCTGAGCATCCGAATTACCATCTCCTTATTCCACCCGCGGCAGTTCATCTCTCGTATTGGGGCCCCAGGTCAGGGCTAACGATTGCGGTTCGCATGTGATCCCTTCTGTCTGAACTGGAGTCCTTCCCTTTACCACCTACCATCCAGGTCTATCCGCATACACCTCCATGATGCACACCTAGGCCACAGATTTGTCTGGATCTTTCTCATGACCCTAAGGACTCAGTTGCTCCTGCCACTCTCTGCTGTCACTTCCTCTCGATTCTTGACGTGTTCCGGGGCTCTGAAGTGGTTTACATTGATGACTCGATGGCTGACTGTCACGTTGGCTTCCCCTACGTCCACATAGGCATTTTGAACAGCATTTCTTGCCCAATGGCTGCAGTGTATTCGCTGCAGAGCTGGTGGCCATCTTCCATGCACTTCAGTATCTCTGTTCATGCCCTGAGGAATAGTTTCTTCTGTGTACTGATTCCTTGAGCAGCCTACAAGCTTTCGAGCAGTGCTACCCTCACCATCACTTGGTAGCGTCCATCCAGGAGTCCATCTATGCCCTGGAACAGTCCCATTGTTCAGTGGTGTTTGTGTGGGCCACAGGACACATTGGAATCCCAGGCAACAACCTTGCCGACAGGGCGGCCAAACAGGTTACGGTGAAACTGCTTCTGGAGATGAGCATCTCTGAACCTTACCTGCATTCTGGTTATGCCGTAGGGTTTTTCGGCTATGGGAGATGGAATGGCATAACAGTACACACAACGAACTGCGTCTCATTAAGGAGACTATGAATGTGTGGAAGACTTCCATGCGGGCTTCTCGCAGGGAATCAGTTGTCATCTGCCAGCTCTGCATTGGCCACACTTGGACGACCCACGGTTACCTCCTGTACCGTTAAGACCCGCTGAACATCGGTGCGGTGCCCGGTTGACAGTGGCCCATATTCTGCCCAGCGACGAAATCTTGGGTTACCAGACTTGTTGCTGTTAATTTTATCTGACAACGCATCAGCTGATTTAGTTTTACATTTTATTCGTGAGGGTGGGGTTTATCATTTGATATAAGTTTTAGTGCATGTCCTTTGTCCCTCTGTATCCTCCACTCTAGTGCTTCTGAGGTGGAGGTTTTAATGTGTTGCAGTGTGGCTGGCTTTTCCTTTCTTATTCTCATGGTCAGCCAGCCATGGTAATCTGCTTTGTTGTTTTAATCTCTTCATCCCATTTCTTGCATTTCTGTGCTTTTCTTGTCCCTTTTGGCTATTTACATGTTTGTTGCCCTTCATCATTCTTGTGATTTTTCCCCACTGGTGTGTAAATAGTGATTTGTTACTCCACTATCAGCTCTTCACTTCCGTATGATAAACAGTACCGAAGTTATCATTAAAATCAGTCTGGAGAATGAAAATGCTATCTGAGCCATTTGACACTTTCATTGTTTCGAAGAAGGAACTTTGCTTAATTTTGAACAAAACAGTGAATAAGGAAACTTGGTAATTATTTCTCCAGCATTTTGAAAATGTGATGTACAGAACCCATCTGCATAACTTCCATCTTCCTGACTTGTCATTATTCCATTGGTACTAGCTGATGGGTTCATCTGAGCAACAAGGAAACACACTGAATTCTTCATACTTCTTTAAATGTCATACTGCTGGAATGTGTCAAACACCTATTTGAAAAATGTCTTGCACTCCTTGTTTCATTAGAGCTATGTCTCGTTAGTGCTACATCTGTGACAGCATTTCTGGCAATTGTGATATGTTGCAAAATATTTTCCACCAGAATGTTATCTCTTATAGCTAATTAAAAAGAGCATAATTTTTTTTGTTCCATTAAGTATAAAACTATGGTTGTGTTGCTAACTTTTATATTTAACTGGTTACGTTTTCAACAGGAAAAGGGTTCTCTTGTTTCCAAAATGTATAAAGTGTTTCTAAACGTTATTTGAAACTATTTGGAAATGTTGTTACATTCTGAAAAAAAAAATTGAAGTAGCAAAGAAATAGATTTAGTATCAAAATTTAGTCTACCAAAATTCATTCCACTTCGAATAAATCCTCATCAGTTCTTCAGTAAAAATATAATCTATACAAAGTTATGCTGTGAAGTATTGCACAGTTGCAGAAATTATATATTCTGACCTTTGAATTTATGAATAAGTAGACAATATGTATTGTGTTTTAAAAGGTGCAATTTAGGTTTCACTTTTCATGGAATTACTCTACAGCAAAATTTGTCTTTACCAGGGAAGGCCATCACAATCATTGTGAACCGTTCCCAAATGATAGTTCACAAATCTCACTTGTGTGCAGGTGTTTTACTGATTTGGTATGCATCTCCTATAACTTGCCACCATCAGTTGCACTGAAACTATACACTTGAAACAACCAGACAAAAAATTAGAATTGGAAACATTATCAGAAAACTGGGAGAACACACACTCACACTCACACACACTCACACACACTCACACACTCACACACACTCACTCACACTCACACACACTCACACTCACACTCACACTCACACTCACACTCACACTCACACTCTCTCTCTCTCTCTCTCTCTCTCTCTCTCTCTCTCTCTCTCTCTCTCTCTCTCTCTCTCTCTCCCCCCCCCCCCCCCTCCCCCCGCACCCCCCACCCACCACGCCAAGCCCCCCCTCTCTTTAGGTACATCAGTACTATTCATTGTGATACGATATTGCGGTGCCTGTGTCGTTAAGAAGAACACTGCAGTGTTCCTTTGGATGTGCATGCATTCGGATGCGGCATCCCAGTCAGAGCTACCAATATTAGTCGTCACGCATACATGAGGTGTGCTTGCTTTGTGTGTGTGTGTGTGTGTGTGTGTGTGTGTGTGTGTGTGTGTGTGTGTGTGTGTCCGTTCTTTGACTGAAAGCTGTAATATGTAACATTCTTTTTGTTGTGGCTGTCCGCAGCTCAATGGGTCATTTTTACAATAAGTAGCAATCTATCCTTCTCCTGATATTTTTGATATTTCAACCTGGAGTTCCCATCATTTTATTTATAAATTGAAGAATGTACACAGCTCTGAATGAGATTATGGTCCAATGGAGCAGATAGTAGACCCCATTATTCATGAATGTCCACTAAGACGATTTCATGTAGAGTAGAAAGACTTCATAAACGCCTCTCCAAAATCTGTTAAGCCCCGTGGCCATAATTATGATGGAACATAAAAAAAAATTGTGGTGCTCTATGAATTATACTAGGTTTTATATTTTGTTATGTTATTTTATGTATTGTTTTCTTCTTTACATGTTGCTCATTTTGTTCTGTAACAAGTAAACAGTCCCTAGTTTATGGTACAGTTGTTGGGTTTTATCCTCTCATGTTCTTCTATATTTTGTGTATCTCGCTTTAGTGTTTCTCTGTGTGGTTCAAGATGTGTAATATTTGGCTAGTTTTGCCTTTTAATTATTGCTGTGTATCCCGTCTAAGTTTTCATGATTTTAATTTTTCATTTAATTGTTATAGATCATTCAGAGTTCAGTGTGCTGTGTTCACCACATCAAAGAAGAGGAGTTACAGACCTGTCTGTAACATTAGCTCAGTGTGACGTCACTGCACTGCACAGCACTACAATAAGAGAAGAATCTGTTTATGAAGTTAACTGTAAGTTTTACATTTGTTTCTGTGACTGTAATATTCCCATAATATTTGGGCACTGTTTTGTGTATTGAAATAATCTGAAAAATATCAAATTTGAGCAACATATTTCTAGAGACAACAATCATCAGGTGGTCACTTTGGATGCTGCATTTTGGAAGTTTTATACCCCCTAATTTTCTTGTAATAAACAAGATTACCCAGTAATCTGGGGGAAGAACCTGCAACTTATCACACTGTGTGAACTAGTGCCCAGTCTTCAATTGTTCACAGGCATCAAGTTTTATCAACTAAAGTTGTGTTGAAAGTGGGAGGAGATCCTAGACAGTCTCAGCTCAATTACAATCCAAATGACAAGTGTGTTTATTTATTTCTTCATTCATTCGTTCATCTAAGGATCGTCTAACAATGATGTTTCATCGTAATGCAGTGAAAATAAGTAAATCAGAATAAAACGGAAACTCCAGGTAGGAATATCGACAAAGTATGGAAAGACGGATTGCTACTCTCTGTAAAACTGACATGTCAGATTGCAGACAGGCACAATTAAGACACATATAGCTTTTGGCCATTTGGCCACAATCTTCATCAGAGAGAGAGAGAGAGAGAGAGAGAGAGAGAGAGAGAGAGAGAGAGAGAGAGAGTGTGTGTGTGTGTGTGTGTGTGTGTGTTTTTTACTGTCGAAGGCTGTTGGTGAAAGCAATATGTGAGTGTCTTTTGACTGCCTGTCTGCAATTTGATGTATCTCCTTTATGATAAGCAGCAATCTTGCCTTTTCCTACATTGTTAACTCAGAATACAGATACACACAAATATATGTATACTTTTATGAGGATAGGATGGGTGGTTGACCGTTTCCGTAATGAAGGAACCATGCCAGTATTTACCTGAAATAGTTTAAGAAAATGACATAATATCCAAATCTAGATGGCTGGACAGAGAGCAAACTCTATCCTCATGAATGTAAGATAAGTACCTTAACAACTGCAGTATCTCATTCAGATGGTCACTATTGTACAGTTTCCTTAGATTTACACACAATTTCCTCTAGGTAACATCGTGATCATGTACTGTAATGTGACAAGCTGTTGTACTTTTCCCTTTCAATTGTTAATCACCAGCCGGAGTATTTTGTGTAGTCTTTATTTGTGTGATATGCATTACTTCCAACGAAAGTTCTAGCTGCCTCTTTAAACTGATCTCTTTTAGTAATCTTCTTCACCTCCTTGAACAATTTAGTATACAATTTTATTTAGTTAGAAGAAGCTGTTTGGAGGTTCTTGTTTCTTTTTCCTGGTAAATGTAAGTCGAGAATGGCTCTCGTTTCGTGATTAGGAATAGAACTATTACTGAAGTACTTCGTGCTGTTTTCCCTGATATGTACCTCAGATTGGTAGATGTAATATCTTGCAGTAAGGATACTCTGTTTTCTAAACAATTCTTCATTATGAGCCTGATTGCTAGTTGTTATTCTTATGACTTTTTCTATAGTTTAAAAATTGTTTCCATGTTTTACACTTTTGGTCTCCAGAAAAGAATCTTATAACTACAAATTTAGTGTAAAAGGGAACAGGATGTCACCGTAAGACAATGGATGTTACAAACCGATGATAGAACTCTAAGAACATAACATGCCAATTACCTTCTTTTCCTAGTATTTTTGTGTGTTCATTTCATTTTAGTTAACAATCAGTATCCATCCTTGGGAACTTCGTGTTTATTGCACTATCTGTAGATTTATCATGTGTGCTTGATGCAACGTAGTTGTTTTCCTGCTTTATGCTGAAGTGAGTACTGTTTGTTTTCTTTATCTTAAGTGTTAATTTTTTTACATATTGCCCAATCGTAAAAATCCTCTACGGTTTCATGATATTCTATCAGTGATGATGATGTTGCTGTCATCAACAAAAAAAAAACTTTTTTGCCATGTCATGTCTACATCTACATGATTACTCTGCTATCCACAATTAACTGCCTGGCAGAGGGTTCATTGAACTATCTTAAAGCTACTTGTCAACTTTCCCACTCTTGAACAGTGCATGGAAAAAACCAACACTTAAATCTTTCCATGTGATCTCTGATTCCTCTTATTTTATTATGATTATCATTTCTTCCTATGTAGGTTGGTGCCAATGGAATATTTTCACTCTCTGAGGAGCAAGTTGGTGACAGAAATTTCACAAGAAGATTTGCCACAGTGAAAACCACCACTGTTTTAAAGATTGCCACCCCAGTTCGTGTATCATATCCATGGCACTCTCTCTCCTATTCCACAACAACACAAAATGAGCTGCTGCTCTTTCAACTTTTTCCATGTCCTTCGCCAATCCTATTTGATGCAAATCTCTCACCACACAGCATATTCCAGAAGGTTGCTTTCCCTACAAATTTATCTGTACGTTCATTCAAGTTTAAATTATTTGTAATTTAAATTATTTGTAATTGTAATCCGTGAATATTTAGTTATGTTTATAGCCTGTAGATTTGTATGATTTATTGGGTAACCAAAATTTAGCAGATTCCTTTTTGTATTCATGTGAATGATTTTGCACTTTAAGTGATTTAGAGTAAATTGCCACTTTTTGCACCATTCAGATATCTCGTGTAAATAATTTTGTCATTCATTTTGATCATCTAATGGATTTACAAGGCAGTAAATGACAGGATAGTCTGCGAACTATCTAAAGAGGGCTGCTCAGATTGTCTCCTTTTATTTTATGTAGGTCAGGAACAGCAGATGGCCTATAATACTTCCTTGGGGAACACCAGATATTACTTCTGTTGTACTCAATAACTGTATCAGTTATTACAAACTGTGACATTTCTCACACGCCATAGGTATGCAATTTTGATTAGAAGTCACGTGTGAGGAATGGTATCGGAAACCTTCTGGAAATCTAAATATATGAAATCCGTTTGACGTCCCCTGTCAGTAACACTTCTTACTTTGTGAGAATAACGAGCTAGTTGTGTTTCACAAGAGGGATATTTTCTGAATCCGTATTGGCCATTTGTCAATAAATGGTTTTCTTTGAGGTAATTCCTATTTCCTTTCTTGGGTATTGGTGATGTGACTCGTGCAGCTTACCAGTCTCTGGGTATGGATCTTTCTATGACCGAGCTGGTGTATATGATTGTCTACTACAGAGCTATTATATCAACATACTCAGAAAGGAACGTGCCTGGTATACAAAAAGTCTGGATGAGAGCCTTGCCCTCATTGTTTTAAGCTGCTTCGCTACGCCGAGGATATTTACTTCTAAGATACCCGTGTTGGCAGTTGGTGTTGATTCAAATTCTGGTATAGCTACTTACTCCTCTTTTATGAAGGAATTTTGGAAAACAATATAAAGTAACTATGCTTTATTGGTACTGTCGTCAGTAATATCACCATAGTAATTGTGCATTGAATGTACTTATTGCATCTAACCACTGGCGTACTTTACATACGACCAAAACCTCTTTGGGTTTTCTGCCAGATTTCGAGACAGTTCCTTTGTGGAAACTACTAAAAGCATCTCACAGTGAAATTTGTACTAAATATCGAGCTTCTGTAAAACTTCACCAATATAGGGGATTTTGAGTTCTTGTAAATTTGACATGCTGTTTTCGTTGATTCTGCAACAGTGTTCTAACCTGTTTTGTGTACAATTTCTTATTAATTTGTTTGGTATATATATCTCAATTCTGTCAACACTTTCTTTGAATGTAAACCATGCCAGGCCTATGCTTACATAAATTGGAAGGAGTGGAGACTGTTACTTACGAGGGAACCTCCCCATCGCACCCCCCTCAGATTTAGTTATAAGTTGGCACAGGGATAGGCCTTGAAAAACTGAACACAAATCAATCAAGAAAACAGGAAGAAGTTGTGTGGAACTATGAAAAAAAATAAGCAAAATATACAAACTGAGTAGTCGATGCGCAAGGTAGGTAACATCAAGGAGAGTGTGAGCTTACGAGCGCCGTGGTCTCGTGGTTAGCATGAGCAGCTACGGAACGAGAGGTCCCTGGTTCAAGTCTTCTCTCGAGTGAAAAGTTTAATTTTTTATTTTCAGAGCATTATCAAAGTTCAGGCACTCACACATAATCAACTTCGCTCTCCAAAATTCCAGAACATGTTCAGATTTGCTTGGACATATGCAGGATTTGACGGTCTACACACGGAAACATTTGAAAACGTAAAAAACATATGTTTTGACAGAGCACAGGGAAAACTGTGAAACTGTTGCATTCATTTGTTGCAGTTTATGTGACAAACTCTTATGTTTTCATCACTTTTTGGGAGTGATTATCATATCCACAAGAAAACCTAAATCGGGCAAGGTAGAAGAATCTTTTTACCCATTCGCCAAGTGTGCAAGTTAGGTTGTTCGACAACATATTCCTGTCATGTGACGCACATGCCGTCACCAGTGTCGTATAGAATATATCAGACGTGTTTTCCTGTGGAGGAATCGGTTGACCTATGACCTTGCGATCAAATGTTTTTGGTTCCTATTGGAGAGGCACGTCCTTTCATCTACTAATCGCACGGTTTTGCGGTGCGGTCGCAAAACACAGACACTAAACTTATTACAGTGAACAGAGACGTCAATGGATGAACGGACATATCGTAACTTTGCGAAAATAAAGAAAGTAAAATTTTCGTTTGAAGGAAGACTCGAACCAAGGACCTCTCGTTCCGCAGCTGCTCACGCTAACCACAGGA
Organism: Schistocerca piceifrons; assembly: GCF_021461385.2. Taxonomy (NCBI): domain Eukaryota; kingdom Metazoa; phylum Arthropoda; class Insecta; order Orthoptera; family Acrididae; genus Schistocerca; species Schistocerca piceifrons. Next base: position 310,862,834 of record NC_060138.1, read on the forward strand.
CCACGGCGCTTCTCAGTTCACAGTGTCCTTGATGTTGCCTATCCTGTCCATGGACTACTCAGTTTGTATATTTTGCTTATTTTTTCATAGTTCCACACAACTTCTTCCTGTTTTCTCGATTGATCTGTGTTCAGTTTTTCAAGGCCTATCCACTGTGTCAATTTATAACTAAATCTGAGGGGGATGCGATGGGGAGGTTTCCTTGTTAGGAAGGTGTCGGACAGAATTTTTATCTGCTTTTTTAAATGTATGTATTTTGCATTTATTTTTGGTGTGTTTGGATGTTACAGTATTCTCTCTAGCTACAACAACCTTGTTATTAGTACCTGTATCTGTCTTCGATGCTCCCTATTTGGTCAGCATTATTTGTTGCTGAAAGGTCAAGTATGTTTTCACAACCATTTAAACTTTGAGTAGGCTCCTGAAGAAATAATTCAAAATAATTTTTTGAGAAAGCATTCAGTTCAATTTTAGATGATGTTTCATGCCCAACACAGACTTTAAACATGTTTTTTTTAAACATATCGAGGTTGAATGAAGTCACCACCAATTATAAGGCTGGTACCTGCTTGAAATGAGACTTGATGTATTCTTTGATATGTTCAACAACTGTTTCATCTGAGTAAGCAGGTCACTAGAAGGAACCAATTTTTAATTTCTACGAAGTGTCAGGTATAATGTTTACTCATACTAACTCCCTTCCCAGGGGGCTCACTGCTCTTTGGTGAGCCCTCGCAGCACAGCTACGTCCTCATGACCATTTTGCTCTTTCTACATCTACATCTACATGATTACTCTGCAATTCAAATTTAAGTGCTTGGCAGAGGGTTCATCAAACCACAATCATTCTATCTCCCTACCATTCCACTCCCGAACAGCGCCCGGGAAAAACGAACACACAAACCTTTCTGTTCGAGCTCTGATTTCTCTTATTTTATTTTGATGATCATTCCAACCTATGTAGGTTGGGCTCAACAAAATATTCTCGCATTCGGAAGAGAAAGTTGGTGACTGAAATTTTGTAAATAGATCTCGCCGCGACAAAAAACGTCTTTGCTTTAATGACTTCCATCCCAACTCTCGTATCATATCTGCTACACTCTCTCCCCTATTATGTGATAGTCCAAAATGAGCTGCCCTTTTTTGCACCCTTTCGATGTCCTCCGTCAATCCCACCTGGTAGGGATCCCACACTGCGCAGCAATATTCTAACAGAGGACGAAAGAGTGTTGTGTAAGCTGTCTCTTTAGTGACCTTGTTGCATCTTCTAAGTGTCCTGCTAATGAAACGCAACCTTTGGCACACCTCCGCACAATATTATCTATGTGGTCTTTCCAACGGAAGTTGTTCGTAGTTTTTACACCCTGGTACTTAGTTGAATTGACAGGCTTGAGAATTGTACTATTTATCAAGTAATCGAATTCCAACGGATTTCCTTTGGAACTCATGTGGATCACCTCACACTTTTCGTTATTTAGCGTCAACTGCCACCTGCCTGCCACACCATACAGCAATCTTTTCTAAATTGCTTTGCAACTGATACTGGTCTTCGGATGACCTTACTAGACGGTAAATTACAGCATCATTCTCGAACAACCTAAGAGAACTGCTCAGATTGTCACCCAGGTCATTTATATAGATCGGGAGCAGCAGAGGTCCCAGGACACTTCCCTGGGAAACACCTGATATCACTTCAGTTTTACTCGATGAATTGCCATCTATTACTATGAACTGCGACCTTCCTGACAGGAAACCACGAATCCAGTCGCACAACTGAGACGATACCCCATAGGCCCGCAGCTTGATTAGAAGTCGCTTGTGAGGAACGGTGTCAAAAGCTTTCCGGAAATCTAGAAATACGGAATCAACTTGAGGTCCCCTGTCGATAGCGGCCATTACTTTGTGCGAATAAAGAGTAAGCGTTGCACAAGAACGATGTTTTCTGAAACCATGCTGATTACTTATCAATAGATCGTTCCCTTCGAGGTGATTCATAGTGTTTGAATGCAGTATATGCTCCAAAACCCTACTGCAAACCAACGTCAATGATATAGGTCTGTAGTTCGATGGATTACTCCTACTACCCTTCTTAAACACTGGTGCGACCTGCGCAATTTTCCAGTCTGTAGGTACAGATCTATCGGTGAGCGAGCGGTTGTATATGATTGCTAAGTAGGGAGCTATTGTATCAGCGTAATCTGAAAGGAACCTAATCGATATACAATCTGGACCTGAAGACTTGCCGTATCAAGCGATTTGAGTTGCTTCGCAACCTCTAAGGTATCTATTTCTAAGAAACTCATGCTAGCAGCTGTTTGTGTTTCAAATTCTGGAATATTCCATTCGTCTTCCCTGGTGAAGGAATTTCGGAAAACTGCGTTCAATAACTCCGCTTTAGCAGCACAGTTGTCGGTAACAGTACCATCGGTACTGCGCAGTGAGGGTATTGCCTGCGTCTTGCCGCTTGTGTACTTTACATACGACCAGAATTTCTTCGCATTTTCTACCAGATTTCGAGACAATGTTTCGTTGTGGAACCTATTAAAGGCATCTCGCATTGAAGTCCGTGGCAAATTTCGCGCGTCTGTAAATTTTAGCCAATCTTCAGGATTTTGCATTCTTCTGAACTTTGCATGCTTTTTCCGTTGCCTCTGCAACAGCGTTCGGACCTTTTTGTGTACCATGGGGGATCAGTTCCATCTCTTACCAATTTATGAGGTATGAATCTCTCAATTGCTGTTGCTACTATATCTTTGAATTTGAGCCACATCTCGTCTACATTTGCATAGTCAGTTCGGAAGGAATGGAGATTGTCTCATAGTAAGGCTTCTAGTGACACTTTATCCGCTTTTTTAAATAAAATTATTTTGCGTTTGTTTCTGGTGGATTTGGAAGAAACGGTATTGAGCCTAGCTACAACGACCTTGTGATCACTAATCCCTGTATCAGTCATGATGCTCTCTATTAGCTCTGGATTGTTTGTGGCTAAGAGGTCAAGCGTGTTTTCGCAACCATTTACAATTCGCATGGGTTCGTGGACTAACTGCTCGAAATAATTTTCGGAGAAAGCATTTAGGACAATCTCGGAAGATGTTTTCTGCCTACCACCGGTTTTGAACAAGTATTTTTGCCAACATATCGAGGGAAGGTTGAAGTCCCCACCAACTATAACCGTATGAGTGGGGTATTTTACTTTGCTACAGATAGACCTTCCCCTTACGGCAGGGATTCCTGCTCGTGGTGGGGTCATGCTGCTTCCACGAGATGATGTTTGTCATCGTCCTATCCCCTTGCACACACACCTGCAAGCAGTTGCTGCCTGTGTTTTCCTTCCTGAATTTGCCTTTTCCCTCTGCACCCTTCGTCTTCTGCTGGCACTAGGGCAGACATGATGCAGCTTGTTGCTTAGCTTCCTCCACCCTTTCTGCTCCTCGGTGACACCAGTGCCCATCATCCTCTTCAGGGCTCGCCTGTCACCTGCCTGAGAGGTTCTCTTTTGGCGGGTCTTCTTAATCATCTTAATCTTGTGTGCCTTAGTACTGGCGAAGCCACGTTTCTCTCTGATTCCATGCACACTTATTCCCATTTAGACCTCTCGATCTGCTCTGCCCAGCTCGCTCGACGTCTCGAGTGGTGTGCTCTATCTGATACTTACACGAGTGACCACTTCCCTTGTGAGACTCGCCTGTACCATCATACCTCACCACAGCGGCCCGCTCATTTGAAATTCTCTTGCTGACTGGAGGCTATATTCCTCCTTGGCATTCTTTGACAAACGGCCATTGCCTAGCTGTGGTGATCAGGTCGAGCACCTTGTGAACATTATTCTCTCGGCTGCTGAATCCTCTATCCCGCATACTACTACTTTTCCCAGTCGGGTCCCGGTCCCTTGGTGGACTGTGGAGTGCGGCAGTGTGATTCGTGCCCGAAGATGTGTGCTTCATGTCTTTCACTGTCATCCTACATTAACGAACTGCATCCGCTATAAGCAACTACGTGTGCAGTGCCGTCACACTATTAAAGAAGGCAAGAAAGCATGCTGGGTTTCCTTCACAAGCTTGTTCAACAGCTTTACTCTGGTCTCTCTCGTTTGTGGTGGCCTGCCCGGCTTCACGGTACTACCACCCACTCCCCGGTTCCTGGTCTGACTGTGGTGGCAAACGTCATTGTTGACCCTGTCGATGTATCCAACGCTTTTGGTCAGTACTTTGCGGAGGTTTCAAGTTCCACCCAGTACCATCCTGCCTTCCTTCCTCGGAAACAGGCAGAGGAGGCTCGTGCAATCTCTTCTCTCTCTTTGAATTGAGAATGGTACAATACTCCTTTTACTATGAGGGAGCTCGAGTGTGCTCTCTCCTCATCCAGGTCTTCTGCTCCTGGGCCCGATACAATCCACGCCCTCGTGCTACAGAATCTTCCTCCTGTGGGAAAACGCTTTCTCCTCGATACCTACAACCGTATTGGGACTGATGGTGTATTTCCCATGCTTTGGCGTGAAGCTACTATTGTTCCCCTACCTAATCCTGGTAAAGATAAATCTCTTCCTTCCAGCTATCATCCAATTTCCCTTACCAGCAGTGTTTGTAAGGTGATGGAACACATGGTCAATGGTCGATTAGTGTGGTGGCTGGAGTCACACCATCTTCTCACTAATGTTCAATGTGGGTTTTGAAAGCACCGCTCAGTGGTTGATCATCTCGTCACCCCGCGGTCGTTCATCATGAATAATTTTCTGCAGAACCGACAAACAGTGGCCGCATTCTTTGATTTAGAGAAAGGCTATGATACCTGTTGGCGGACAGGCATTCTACGTACTATGCACACATGGGGCCTCCGCGGCGTCTTCCCACTTACATTGGGGAATTTTTAACGGACTGAGTTTTCCATGTACGTGTGGGTTCCTCATTATAGGAGAACGAGGTACCTCAGGGCTCTGTACTGAGTGTCTTCCTCTTCACCATAGCAATCAACCCCATTTTGGACTGCCTTCCAGCTGGCATTTCCGGCTCTCTTTTTGTTGATGACTTTGCTATTTATTGCAGCTCCCAACGGACATGTCTCCTGCAACTCTTCAGCATTGTCTGGACTGTCTCTATTTGTGAAGTGAAGTGTCACAAATGGTTTCTGTTGTGACTTGGCAAGACAGCCAAGTCACAATGAGAGGAAGCCGAAAGGCACGCGCTTAAGCTCACGCAGGTTGGTGCGAGGTCTGGAACAGTTAAGGGAATTAATAGTAGCAAATAAAGTACGTAGTTGATATAATATTTAACTTTAATCCACAATTGTAGAACATCTCTCTTGACGGTACATGTTATAACCACAATATAAAATAATATCCAATGCTATGGCGCCTTGCTAGGTCGTAGCAAATGACGTAGCTGAAGGCTATGCTAACTATCGTCTCGGCAAATGAGAGCGTAGTTGTCAGTGGTCCATATCTGGCTAAGTCGGCTGTACAACTGGGGCGAGTGCCAGTACGTCTCTCTAGACCTGCCGTGTGGTGGCGCTCGGTCTGCTATCACTGACAGTGGCGACACGCGGGTCCGACGTATACTAATGGACCGCGGCCGATTTAAAGGCTACCACCTAGCAAGTGTGGTTTCTGGCGGTGACACCACAGTTTCCGCTTTTCTGCTACCAAATCCGTTTGTGTCAACTTCTGGCAGTACAAGACGTTTCTTTCACCGTCCTTGTGACTGGGCCAAAATGTTTTCCCATTCATGGATGCAATGAAGTTCTTAGGGCTTACGTTCAATAGGAAACTCAGTTGGTCTCCCCACATGTCATACCTGGCTGCACACTTCACCCGGTCCCTAAATGTCCTCTGTGTATTGAGTGGTACCTCATGGGGAGTTGACCGGGCTGTCCACCTCCGCCTCTATCGATCTCTTGTCTGCTCCAAGTTGGATTGTGGATGCATTGTCTACTCCTTTGCATGGCCTTCTGTCTTACGCCATCTAAATGCAATACACCATTTGGGAATCCGTCTCGCCACAGGTGCCTTCCGTACTTGCACTGTTGAGAATCTCTATGCAGAAGCCGGTGAACTACCACTGTCATACCTGCACAACGTCTTACTCAGTAGGTATGTGTGTCGGCTTTGTTCCATGCCAGGCCACCCAACCTTTGACCCTTTTTCTTATGACATTCTTGACCGCCAGTACGAGATGTATGTTTCTTCTCTGCGGCCTCCCGGTGTCTGCTTTGGTCACCTGCTTCAGCAGCTGCAGTTCACACTTCCTGCCACTTTCCGAATGTGTGAGAGCCCTTCACCACCTTGGCTTCAGACACAGGTTTGTGTACATTTTGACCTCAGCTCGTTCCCGAAAGATTAGACTCCTGAGCTGACCTATCACTGCAAATTTCTCGAACTTTGCTCACAACTTGCCGATAGCATATTTTTGTACACTGATGGTTCCAAGTCCGCCCACGGTGTTGGCAGTGCTTTTGTCATTGAGGCTGATAAGTTTCAATACTGGCTTCTTGACCAGTGCACAATTTTTACAGCAGAGCTTTTTGCCCTCTATCAGGCTGTTCACTACCTCTGACTCCTTCAGTGCCCTTCTGAGTCTAGATGATACCGATCCAGTCCACCCCATCGTTCAACAGATCCAAGACTGCCTCCATTTGTTCCCGGATGGGGAAGCCCAAGTGATGTTCACGTGGATTCCTGGCCATGTTGGTTTGCCTGAGAATGACGCTGCTGATGCTGCAGCCAAGGCCGCCGTCCATCTCGGTCGGCCCACCTCTTACTCTGTTACCTCTCAAGATATTTGTACTTTTCTCTATTGGCGTGTCACCTCACTTTGGCATGATCATTGGTGCTCTCTTCGTGGGAACAAACTCAGAGAAGTCAAACCTCTCCCAACAGCCTGGTCAACTTCCTCCCGGCAGTCTCACCGTGAGGAAGTAATGTTAGCTCGGTTGCGAATAGGACACTGCTGCTTTAGTCACCGTCACTTGTTGAGTGGTGACCCTGTACCCAGCTGTCCTTTCTGTAGCCAGCCATCCTCTACCCCTATTTTAGTCACTTACGTTTCAGGGTCGTGATGCCGCCCGCTTTGCCGGACACTTTAGCAGATGACATGCGAGCTGTGGCTCGCATTTTAAGTTTTTTTTAAAAAAGCAGTAATATGACAAGAGATTTGATTTCTACCTGGTGACTCGGGTGTCTTGTCGACGTCTTTTAGGTACTCTTCTGTAATGTGTTGATGTTTTAGATTTGTTTTTTCTTCCTTTTTGTATTGGATCTTGCAATGGTTTTTTTTTTTTACCCTTGCGGTCCCGGCATTCTATGGTTCTCTACAGGGCACTTACGACCTTAGCTGTTTTGTGCCCTAAAAACACACACACACACACACACACACACACACACACACACACACACACACAAAATAATACTAACTTATAGGAACTATCTACTCCAATTTCACAACAAGCTAAATTACTTCAGAGAGCAAGGTACACTGCACCACCAACTATATTTAATCCATCCTCTCTGAACATGATTGGGTCCTTGTAAATATTTTGTCTGAACATACTTTCGGCTTTCACCATTTTTCTTCACCGTTTATGATTAGAGATTCAGTGCTTTTTATTAACACTTGGAGCTCTAGTTCAATCCTGTTCGTTTCGAGGCCTATCGAATATTGAATTATTCTTGTGGTGTTGTTTGCAATAGGCTGCTTGGTGGTCTGACTGAGGCAGAAATCCAACATTCCTCTCTGATCAGGGTGTCATTGCAAGTCCATTAGGTGGTGAAAAAGGTAGATGCATCTGTAGTGCCCACATGCACTCTTTTTCTCACTGTTGATAGAGTGGTGCAAGATCAAAGCAGGCTACGAAGTTATCACAATCCAACCATACACGCCGAACCCAATGTGCTGCTACAAATGTCGTTATAACGACGCTCGAATGTCCTGTCGACTCTCGGCCGAATGTAACCTGTGGTAGGAATGCCCATGAGGGTGATTGTCCGCCTCCTCTTCGGCACTGTATCAACTGCACTGACAACCATGCTGCCTCCTCCCAAGATTGTCCCATGTATCTTGATGATCAGGCTGTGCAGGAGATCTGGCTGAAGGAAAAAGTGCCTTACCCAGTTGCTCGCAAGTTGTTGGCTAGTTGGAAATCCTGCAGTCTACCGTCCGGCACTTGCAGTACTGTTCTTGATACATCTCGCTCCACGAAGGCCTCAGCCACGGAGACATACAACCTCAAATTCGGCACTGCGATTGTGAAATCACCCAGTGTCATGGTAGCATCCCTGTCTCCACCTCCAGCTGTGCATCAAGCCACCAGACTTTCGCCTCACAAGGCAAAGTCATCTGCTACACAACCGGCGGGCCAGAAGGGACAGAAGGAATACTCCCGCGAAGACTTCATATATCCCTCCAGCCAACAAAAAAAAAAAAAGAAAAGGAGTCTTCCTCTGCCAACCAGAAAGGATCCAAGAAGTCAAAGAAACACAAATGGTCTTCGCCTTTGCCGACTCGGAGATCCTCTTCGAAAGTGTCTCCACTTGAGACCCTCATCCAGTCTGCAGCTCGTGGTCTTGCGGTAGCATTCTCACTTCTCGCTTCCTGCGCTCGGGGTCCCGGGCTCGATTCCCGGCGGGGTCAGGGATTTTCTCTACCTTGTGATGACTGGGTGTTGTGTGTCTTTCATCTTCATTCCATCATCATTGACTCGCAAGTCGCCGAAGTGGGGTCAACTAAAAAGGACTTGCAATACAGTAGCCGAACTCCCCTGCATGGGGCCTCCCGGCCAACAATGCCATACAATTATTTCATTTCACCCTCATCCAGCTGACCTCAGTGTTGCCGGTGCACACAACCCACTGTTTTCTGCCCTGGACTCCACAGATCGTCAGAGGGAGAATTCTGACGCCTCTGTAGATCTCATGGAGCAGGATGCTCCAGCCTCTGTGCCCTGTAGCAGTGGGTCTTCACAGACTGGCATTCAGCAGCTGCTGAGGTGACACCCCTTCATTTTTCTCTCATCATGACTCTCCTCCAGTGGAACGTCCATGGCCTTTGATCCAACAAATAGGATTTACGCCTGCTTTTAGAATCACAGTGTCCCATTGTACTCTGTCTTCAGGAAACAAAATTGCGTCATCATGACTGCTTTCAGCTTTTGCATTTTTTCCTGGTGAGTTTTGACGTTCCTCCTGAGATCGACACTCCATCTCATGGCAGAGTCATGCTGCTCATACGAGATAACATTCATAGTCAACCCATCTCCCGACTATCCGTCTTCAAGCTGTTGCCTCCCCAGGGGGGTCCACAACTCTTTTGTGGATACTTGCGTGGCAAGCATGGGACTCCGAGCTAAATTACCTAAGCCAGGAGTGCCCTCTGAGAGGGCCCGCACTGTTTATGAGCACGCCACCATTGGAGATGCCGGTAATCATGGAGCATACTTTTTCAATGGTTTCCTCTAGTTCTGCAGCTTCTGCCAGAAGAGAAAGTTAGATCAGTCTGAGCCGCAGATAATTCTTCTGTCAGTGCCAAAGTTCGTAGTTGTTTCTTGGTCTGCCGAAGGCCAAGACTTCTCCGCAGTCAACCCTTTTATTACGCGATTGCAGGTCCTGTCAAGTATTGTTGCCAGTTATGAATTGGCACCATGTTAGAAACAGACAGTGCCCTCCAGGCATAAACATTGCTTCGAACTACACCGCTACGCACCTTCCCTTTCTGGGTGGAAGCACACCATACGTTAAACTCATCATGTGGGGTGATTTATACAAGATCACTTGACGGACTATCCAATGAGGATATTCAAAATTACCTGTCTGATCCGGGCGTAACAGCCCTACATCGCGTCATGAAACGGGTTGAAAAAGAATTGGTATAGATCCGTACTCTCTTCTTGACATTTGACAGAGTTCAACTGCCAACATTAAAGTGGGATATGAGATCATTTTAGTTCGCCCTTACATCCCCAACCCTATGCGTTGCTTTCAGTGGCAGCGGTTTAATCATACCAGCCAGTCGTGTTCCAATACGGCCAAATGCGTTACATGTGGCAGGGATGCCCATGAGGGTGACTGTCGACGTTCATCCCGTCGTTGCACCAACTGTATGGGCAACCACGCTGCTTCCTCTAAAGATTGCCCTATTTTTAAAGATGAATGAATTATTCAGGAAATGCAGTGGAGGGAAATATGCTTATCTTTGCTTCTCATAAGTTGTTCACCAGTAGAAAGCCCACTGTGCTCCCAGCAGGTAAATGCAGTACCTTGACTTGCACCATGGGTTGGTGGGTTTCCGGGTTCTGCTTGATAGGTCAGGAGTCAGCTACACACAGGAGGCTGCTACATGGGTAGCAGGGGCTGTGTGGAAGGGACTCGGCAGTTTTTTTAGGTTGGAGGGTCTCAGGGAATCACAGAAGGGGCATCCGTTAGAAAGTGGGCAGGTAAAACACAGTAAGGTAGTTGTAGAAACGATTTGTATTGTAGTTGTAAATTGTCGTAGCTGTGTTGGGAAAGAATCAGAGCTTCAAGCCCTAATAGAAAGCACTGAAGCTGAAATAGTTGTAGGTACAGAGAGCTGGCTAAAGCTGGAAATAAGTTCAGCCAAAATTTTTTCAAATAATCTAACAGTGTTCAGAAAGGATAGACTAAATACAAAGCGGGGCATGAGTTGTGCTTGGGTGGCTCAGTTGGTAGAGCGCATGCCTGCGAAAGGCAAAGGTCCCGAGTTTGAGTCTTGGTTCGGCACACAGTTTTAATCTGCCAGGAAGTTTCATATCAGCGCACACTCTGCTGTAGAGTGAAAATTTCATTCTTAAATATTCCTGAATTCCAATCAAGAACAACTGCCAAGATGAGAAACATAGAAGTAGATATCCTCGGTGTAACAAAGCAGCTTGAATCACTCCGGTCCAGATTGTATACCAGTCAGGTTCCTCTCAGAGTATGCTGATAAAATAGCTCCATATTTAGCAGTTATATACAACCACTCGCTCACAGAAAGAGCTGTACCTAAAGACTGGAAAATTGCTCAAGTCACATCAGTACCCAAAAAGGGAAGTAGTAGTAATCCACTGAATTACGGGCCTATATGACTAATGTCAATTTGCAGTAGGGTTTTGGAACATGTACTGTATTCGAACATTATGAAGTACCTCGAAGAAAACAATTTATTGACACATAGTCAGCACGGATTCAGAAAATATTGTTCCTGTGAAACACAACTAGCTCTTTATACTCTTGAAGTAATAAGTGCTATTGACAGGGGATGTCAAATTGATTCCATATTCTTAGATTTCCAGAACGCTTTCGACACAGTTTCTCACAAACAGTCTTCTAACCAAACTGCGTGCCTACGGAGTATTGCCTTAGTTGTGCGAAAACAGAACTAATATCTGGTGTTTCCCAAGGAAGAGTTATAGGCCCTCTATTGTTTCTGATTCCTATTAACGACATAGGAGACAATTGGAGTAGCCCTCTTACATTGTTTGCAGATGATGATGTCATTTACCTTCTTCTAAAGTCATCAGATCAAAAAGACTTGCAAAATGATTTAGATAAGATATCTGTTTGGTGTGAAAAGTGGCAATTGACCCTGATATAGAAAAGTGTGAAGTTATTCACATGAGTACTAAAAGAAATCAGCTAAATTTCGATTACGCAGTAAGTCACACAAATCTGAAGGCTGTAAATTCAGCTAAATACTTAGGGATTACAATTACAAATAACCTAAATGGGAACGATCACATAGATAATATTGTGGGTAGAGCAAACCAAAGACTGCGCTTCATTGGCAGAACCCTTAGAAGGTGCAACAGGTCTACTAAAGCGACCATGAGAAAAAGATTGAATAATCAACGAAAGGATAACGTTCTACGAGTCGGGGCGTGGAATGTCAGAAGCTTGAACGTGGTAGGGAAACTAGAAAATCTGAAAAGGGAAATGCAAAGGCTCAATCTAGACTTGGTAGGGGTCAGTGAAGTGAAGTGGAAGGGAGACAAGGATTTCTGGTCAGATGAGTATCGGGTAATATCAACAGCAGCAGAAAATGGTATAACAGGTGTAGGATTCGTTATGAATAGGAAGGTAGGGCAGAGGGTGTGTTACTGTGAACAGTTCAGTGACCGGGTTGTTCTAATCAGAATCGACAGCAGACCAACACCGACAACGATAGTTCAGGTATACATGCAGACGTCGCAAGCTGAAGATGAACAGATAGAGAAAGTGTATGAGGATATTGAAAGGGTAATGCAGTATGTAAAGGGAGACGAAAATCTAATAGTCATGGACGACTGGAATGCAGTTGTAGGGGAAGGAGTAGAAGAAAAGGTTACAGGAGAATATGGCCTTGGGACAAGGAATGAAAGAGGAGAAAGACTAATTGAGTTCTGTAACAAGTTTCAGCTAGTAATAGCGAATACCCTGTTCAAGAATCACAAGAGGAGGACGTATACTTGGAAAAGGCCAGGAGATACGGGAAGATTTCAATTAGATTACGTCATGGTCAGACAGAGATTCCGAAATCAGATACTGGATTGTACCCAGGAGCAGATATAGACTCAGATCACAATATAGTAGTGATGAAGAGTAGGCTGAAGTTCAAGACATTAGTCAGGAAGAATCTATACGCAAAGAAGTGGGATACGGAAGTACTAAGGAATGACGAGATACGTTTGAAGTTCTCTAACGCTATAGATACAGCAATAAGGAATAGCGCAGTAGGCAGTACAGTTGAAGAAGAATGGACATCTCTAAAAAGGGCCATCACAGAAGTTGGGAAGGAAAACATAGGTACAAAGTTGGTAGCTGCGAAGAAACCATAGGTAACAGAAGAAATACTTCAGTTGATTGATGAAAGGAGGAAGTACAAACATGTTCTGGGAAAATCAGGAATACAGAAATACAAGTCGCTGAGGAATGAAATAAATAGGAAGTGCAGGGAAGCTAAGACGAAATGGCTGCAGGAAAAATGTGAAGACATCGAAAAAGATATGATTGTCGGAAGGACAGACTCAGCATACAGGAAAGTCAAAACAACCTTTGGTGACATTAAAAGCAACGGTGGTAACATTAAGAGTGCAACGGGAATTCCACTGTTAAATGCAGAGGAGAGAGCAGATAGGTGGAAAGAATACATTGAAAGCCTCTATGAGGGTGAAGATTTGTCTGAAGTGATAGAAGAAGAAACAGGAGTCGATTTAGAAGAGATAGGGGATCCAGTATTAGAATCGGAATTTAAAAGAGCTTTGGAGGACTTACGGTCAAATAAGGCAGAAGGGATGGATAACATTCCATCAGAATTTCTAAAATCATTGGGGTAAGTGGCAACAAAACGACTATTCACGTTGGTGTGTAGAATATATGAGTCTGGCGATATACCATCTGACTTTCGGAAAAGCATCAGCCACACAATTCCGAAGACAGCAAGAGCTGACAAGTGCGAGAATTATCGCACAATCAGCTTAACAGCTCATGCATCGAAGCTGCTTACAAGAATAATATACAGAAGAATGGAAAAGAAAATTGAGAATGCGCTAGGTGAAGATCAGTTTGGCTTTCGGAAAAGCAAAGGGATGAGAGAGGCAATTCTGACGTTACGGCTAATAATGGAAGCAAGGCTAAAGAAAAATCAAGACACTTTCATAGGATTTGTCGACCTGGAATAACCGTTCGACAATATAAAATGGTGCAAGCTGTTAGAGATTCTGAAAAAAGTAGGGGTAAGCTATAGGGAGATACGGGTCATATACAATATGTACAACAACCAAGAGGGAATAATAAGAGTGGACGATCCAGAACGAAGTGCTCATATTAAGAAGGGTGTAAGACAAGGCTGTAGCCTTTCGCCCCTACTCTTCAATCTGTACATCGAGGAAGCAATGTTGGAAATAAAAGAAAGGGTCAGGAGTGGAATTAAAATACAAGGTGAAAGGATATCAATGATACGATTCGCTGATGACATTGCTATCCTGAGTGAAAGTGAAGAAGAATTAAATGATCTGCTGAATGGAATGAACAGTCTAATGAGTACACAGTATGGTTTGAGAGTAAATCGGAGAAAGACGAAGGTAATGAGAAGTAGTATAAATGAGAACAGCGAGAAACTTAACATCAGGATTGATGGTCACGAAGTCAATGAAGTTAAGGAATTCTGCTACATAGGCAGTGAAATAACCAATGACGGACGGAGCAAGGAGGACATCAAAAGCAGACTCGCTATGGCAAAAAAGGCATTTCTGGCCAAGAGAAGTCTACTAATATCAAATACCGGCCTTAATTTGAGGAAGAAATTTCTGAGGATGTACGTCTGGAGTACAGCATTGTATGGTAGTGAAACATGGACTGTGGGAAAACCGGAACTGAAGAGAATCGAAGCATTTGAGATGTGGTGCTATAGACGAATGTTGAAAATTAGGTGGACTGATAAGGTAAGGAACGAGGAGGTTCTACGCAGAATCGGAGAGGAAAGGAATATGTGGAAAACACTGATAAGGACAAGGGACAGGATGATAAGACATCTGCTAAGACATGAGGGAATGACTTCCATGGTACTAGAGGGAGCTGTAGAGGGCAAAAACTGTAGAGGAAGACAGAGATTGGAATACGTCAAGCAAATAATTGAGGACGTAGGTTGCAAGTGCTACTCTGAGATGAAGAGGTTAGCACAGGAAAGGAATTCGTGGCGGGCCGCATCAAACCAGTCAGTAGACTGATGACCAAAAAAAAAAAAAAGCGACTGCTTACACCACGCTTGTCCGCCCTATTCTGGAGTATTGCTGTGAGGTGTGGGATCCGCATCAGGTGGGACTGACGGATGTCATTGAAAAAGTACAAAGAAGGGCAGCTCGCTTTGTATTATCGTGAAATAGGTGAGATAGTGTCACAGACATGATATGTGAATTGGAGTGGCAATCATTAAAACAGACGTTTTTCGTTGCGCGGGATCTTCTCACGAAATTTCAATCAGCAGTTTTCACCTCCGATTGCGATAACATACTGTTGGCACCCACCTACATAGGGAGAAATGATCATCCCGATAAAATAAATCGGGGCTCACACAGAAAAATTTAAGTGCTTCTTGTGTGCCATTAGAGGGTGGAACAGTACAGAGACAGCTTGAAGGTGGTTCATTGAACCCTCTGCCAGGCACTTTATTGTGAATAGCAGAGTAATCACATAGATGTAGATGTGCAGATGTAGATGTCCTCACCTCTTCTTGACCTACTAAGTAGTTGACCATGCAGACTTGAGATTTCAGCTTCACTGCCAAGGTCATAAGATCGGCCAGCCCCAAGCTCGCCCGTTCAACCTCCCACCATCATCTGCTCACTCTAAGGCTCAGCCTCCATCGGCTCCTGCTAAATCACAGGTCCCAAAATCGGACACCCAGGTATCCAAAGGAGAGCCTACTCACGAAGATTTTTCACATGCCCAGACCTCACAACCATTGACTCCTCCCCCTTGTCAACGTCCAAGAAGGCTCATACCCCCTGCGGGTCCGGGGTAAGAATAGGCCCGAGGTATCCCTGCCTGTCGTAAGAGGTGACTAAAAGGAGTCTCTCCACATCAAGGAGGTAGTCTGCGCCTGCGTCTGGAGACAGACGGTTCAATGACTTACATCTGTGGTCACTTTGGTTTTTCGCTTATTCTGGTTTCTTTCTTTCTTCCTTCCTTCCTTCCTTCCTTCCTTTGTTTGTTTCTTTTCTTTGTCCTTCTCCCTCTCTCACTGTCTTCCTTACTTTTTACCTTGCCTTCTTCTCCTTGCCTCCTTCTCCTTGCCTCCTTCTCCTTGCCTCCTTCTCCTTGCCTCCTTCTCCTTGCCTCCTTCTCCTTGCCTCCTTCTCCTTGCCTCCTTCTCCTTGCCTCCTTCTCCTTGCCTCCTTCTCCTTGCCTCCTTCTCCTTGCCTTCTTGTCCACCATATGGTCTCCGCCTCGGCATTTGAGACAGTCTGTCCTTTCTCTCCCTTTTTTTTTCCTATTCTCGTTTCCTCCCTGTGTGTGGCCTGAAGGCCAACCCATGCGTTCGCATGCATAGCTGGTGACGGGGTAAAGCGTAATTCCGCACCCGGGGTAGACAAGTAGGGCCCGTGTGTACCCCTTGGTAAAGGCCAGGCCTGGGGAGGGGTGATTGCCCGAGCTGACACCTTCCGACCATGCCTATTGGTCCCTCCATCCGTTTCTCGGGAGGTGTGACCTGGGGTGTAAACATCCACCTAAGGTGGGAGCACCCTCTGAGAGGGTCCCCACAAGGAAGGAGCGCGCTGTTGGAGACGCTGGCATCATGGGGGATTCATCTCTCTCGACTTCTGCCTAAAAACGGAAACTTGACCAGCCACCAGTGACAAAAGTGCTGCCGCCTGCCCCAAAGTTCCTCGTAGTTTCTAGATCTCAGGACGGAAAGGATTTTTCATCTGTTGTTATTCAGAAGGGCGTAGATGCCTTAGCCAGACCTGTCAAGTTTTGTACCAGGATGTGTAACGGTACCTTGTTGTTGGAAACTGAGAGCGCCTTTCAGGTACAAAAACTCCTTCGGGCCACACTCCTGTACATGTTCCCTGCCCGGGTGGAGGCTCATTGCACTTTGGATTCGTCACGTGGTGTGGTATCTACTAGATCAATCGACAGATTGACTGACGAGGAGATTCAGTCTTTCCTCGCTGAGCAGGGCGTGACAGCTGTCCATAGGGTAATGAAAAAGGTCGACAATAACCTTGTACCGACCCGGACACTTTTCTTGACCTTTAATAGTGTTCAGCTGCCAGCTTCTGGGGTACATCGAAAGCAACTGTCTATAAAAACAGTCCAGAATCCATCAATGAATTGAAAACTGCAATATCCACTTTCACTGCTTCCGTTACAGAAGAAATGTTACAGCTCGCGCTCTCTCTCTCTCTGTCGCTCTCTCTCTCTGTCGCTCTCTCTCTCTCTCTGTCTCTCTCTCTCTCTCTCTCTCTCTCTCTCTCTCTCTCTCTCTGTCGCGCTCTCTCTCTCTCTCTCTCTCTCTCTCTCTCTCTGTGTCGCTCTCTCTCTCTCTCTCTCTCTCTCTCTCTCTCTCTCTCTCTGTGTCGCTCTCTCTCTCTCTCTCTGTCGCTCTCTCTCTGTCGCTCTCTCTCTCTGTCGCTCTCTCTCTCTGTCGCTCTCTCTCTCTGTCGCTCTCTCTCTCGCTCTCGCTCTCTCGCTCTCGCTCTCGCTCTCTCTCTCGCTCTCGCTCTCTCTCTCGCTCTCGCTCTCTCTCTGTCGCGCGCTCTCTCTCTCTCTCTCTCTCTGTCGCGCGCTCTCTCTCTCTCTCTCTCTGTCGCGCGCTCTCTCTCTCTCTCTCTCTGTCGCGCGCTCTCTCTCTCTCTCTCTCTGTCGCGCGCTCTCTCTCTCTCTCTCTCTGTCGCGCGCTCTCTCTCTCTCTCTCTCTCTCTCTCTCTCTCTCTCTCTCTCTCTCGCCCTCTCCCCCACGTGTGTGTGTGTGTTATATTTTTTATTTCAGAGTAGATTTAAGATGTTAGTAGTTCACTGTAGATAAAAGGAGAGCACTTGTTTTCCTCACGGTTTGCTCATGCTACAGGACAATGATACGAAAATATACGACAGCGATCTTAGACACCTTTGTAAAAATGCGACGTCAAAACATCTACAAGAGACATGTCTAGAACTGTGTAAAACAGTGACAGACTGTACGGAAATAGTGTCACTCATATAGCAGCATTGATCCTCTTTAAATTAAGGTGCAGGTCAATCTTTTTCCTTCAAAATACTTATGTAGCACCTCCAACGAGTAAATGATCAGTCTTTGTGGTGAACCCTGCAAAGGTCCGTGAGCTGAAGGGGGCCATGAGATGCCCTGTGCGACTCAGAGCGTGAGTAGCTAGTCTCTCTGCCATGGTAGGCACACAGAGAATCTTGAGCCCGAAGGAATGCAACTCCTCCACGAGTCACAGTTGGCGGAAATAAAGGACATGGGTGTGGCAGCTGTTAAGCTAGCTATAGGCGTGGTCGGGACGACTTCAATGGGTATAGAACTTGATGTGAAAGGAATTGGTTTCATAATGAAGTAGTTGTCTGCTAAAATGACATGATGGCTTCCTCCTGCTTGAACAGAGCGATGGGAAGCGGTCATACGGCACTGGACTCGTATTTGGGAGAATGCAGGTTCAAAATCCCGTTCGGTTAGCCAGATTTTGGCTTTCTACGATTAGCCATTTAGGGTCAAGTCGCATGCCGGGGTGGTTCCTTTGAAAGAAAGCGGTCGATCTCCTTCGCCATTCTTCCCTAATCAGAGGTCTGCCGCATTGGAAATGCTGTTATCCTATGATGATTTCGTAGCGAATGCAAGTGCAGTTACTGGAGCTGATTTTATTCGTTTCCTCCTGACGGAATAACGGAACGAAACTTTGTGAGAAACTGACTTCAACATTGGCACAGAGTTTCTGCACGCAGGAGCGGTGTTACTCAGGAATTTCTTGGCTAAACAGGTCTTACGTCGTGTTCCCACTTAATGGGTCATTTTGTTCCGGGAATGTAAGCTCACCTCCTGGAATTTAAGACTTTCCTCGAGATATGTTGGTATTTGCTGGCGTTAATTATCCTGTAGGAAAACCGTTAACCGTTTTCATTTTCCGCCATTTGTTTGGGCATACTCTGCCCTGACGTGGTGGTGCAGACGCAATGTATCTCATATCCCCCCCCCCAACCTGCTTCATCTAGTGCACTTCGATACGAACTGGAACGAGTTCCGAATGGATGTCTTGAAGCATTATAAAAAAGATACCTAAGTTAATTTAAATAAGTATAACGAAGGGGATGAGAAATCCTTTAAAATTTTCCTTTCTGTTTGTCTGTGGGTACGTTTTGGCGCCGAATGGCGACAGAATCTTCTGTCAAACAATGGAAGCGCGTTTTTATGAATGATAACACAACAGACCAACAGGGAGCAGCACCGGAATGTTGCATAAATGAAGATCTGTATCCGAAAACTTGGAACTGGACGCTGAACAGCCTACTACTCAAGGAAATTATACCGAAATGATAGTTTATAAACAAAAGGAATACAGAGTGCCCCACAAAAATGTAGACATCCTTTGATAGACAGTATTAATGGAACAAAATGACATAAAGTTAAATTCGTGTACTAGGAGGAGGCTATTTTGTGCGTACAAAGCGACCTCCATTAGCAGCCAAACAACGCTGATGCCGCTGAACTGTTGACCGAACTAGGGCTGTCAGTTTTGCCAGTGTGATAGCTCCACAGGACGCCTCTACGGTTTCTCGTAGCTCGTTTAGTATAGCAGGCTTCTGTCGGTAAACTTCTTTGTTCAAGGTCCCCAACAGGTACAGGTCAAAAGGTGTAAGGTTTGGAAACCGTGATGGGTTCTAAACGGCTCATTTTCAACCTATCCGCCGTCCAGGTAGGTTTTCATCCAAGTAGGCTATGATATCGCTGGTAACTAGGCAGAGCGCCCTCTTGTTGTTGTTGATAGACAGTATTAATGGAACAAAATGACATAAAGTTAAATTCTTGTACTAGGAGGAGGCTATTTTGTGCGTACAAAGCGACCTCCATTTGTTGTTGTTGGTAACACCTCTCGCATGGTAGGTATAATAAATGTTTGCAGCATATGAAGGTACACCTCAGCAGTTACGGTATCTTCAAAGAAGAATGGGTCAATCCAACCACGCCACTCATTAATACGCGGTAGATTAACATGTTGGTCCACGTGAATGTGAGGATCTTCACGAGCCCAGTGTCCACAATTGCGCCGGTTTACAGTTCCGTTCAGTTTGAATTGGGCCTCGTCAGACCATATACGCATCCATGCAGAACGTTCATCCTCGCAAGGCAAGCCTTCAAACCACTCGCAATACTCCATACTCCATCCTTCGATCCGGGTTGTCCTCGTTCACAGCTTGCAGCTATCTTGGAATGTATACTTTCCACTTTGCAGCCTCCAGAATACGTCGTGTGCATGATTGGCTCAGCCCACTTTCACGTGCACCCTGCTTCAGACTTTTGAGGTGACCTTCTAAACTACTACTACACAGCAGCGCTGGAAGCGGGACTTGTTCACCTGTTTGGTCGGCCAAACCTTTACTTCTGCATATCCTGAACAGTAGTGTCAACTTCAGATTTATCCCAAACACAATAAATTGTTGTACGTGTTGGTGGCTGAGTCTTGTACACATTAAGCCACTGCCATTGTAACTCCATGTTTTCGTACTTCCAGCACCACTTCAGTACGACTTTGCGTTGCTCAAATGGCAGTCTTGGTTCTTCATTCCTACCCTGTCATCTGCTGGAAAACTTACGCCAAGATCTGCTGAGGAAACAATGGACTACGCTACCGCGAAAAATTGCAGCGATATGTCATTTTGTTCCAAAGATACTATCAAGAGCGTCTATTTTTCTGGACCTCTCTGTATATTGTAATACTATGTCTTGAGAACCTTTTTTTCGCTTACTGATAGACATTGTATATGGACAAGAAACACGCCCAGACTGCCGCGCACGTTAGCACACCTATTGAAGGATCCGAGGAGGGCGCCGGCCGCGAATCGAATCCGCCCAGAGGATTAACGACAGGGTGTGTACGAACTGGGACACCCGGGAGATCCGGGAAAAACCCAGGAATTTTTTCATCCGGGAGAAAACCGGGAAAAACCCGGGAATTTTTTAGAATTCCGGGAATGTTTCATTGTTTTTGTTTTCAGTTAAATTTTTGTAATTTTGACCGGTAAGAACCGATACTCAAATGAAGGATAACACTGTATCCCGCTACTGCAGAATAATACTGCAGCAATAAAACATGAACGAGAGAAGAAACGAAAATAAAACTTAAATTGTAAAGGAAATGCGCCATATACAGCAACAAAACACAATGCTCATACAAGCGTCTGCCAACAGCAAAATGTGTGAAAGGCTTTAGGAAGACTATGCAATGCTTCTTAACAACAAATTGTCTTCGATGAGTTTGACGTCACAACTGCTTACATTAGATTCGTCTTTGCAGTTAAGAGCAGGATCGTGGGCATGCGCAGTTTAGTAGTACCCTCTCCCGCTTCTCGCTACAGAAATGTGGCTGCTGGCTGTGTAAGCAGTCGCAGCAAGCAGCTAGATGCCACCGGGAAAAATTTTACTGGAGCGCCCAAGCTGCCAGATTCATGAATGCGCAGCAGGCCCAGATCTAGGAGGGGGGGGGGGGGGGGGGGGGGGAGCAAATCTAAATTCTTGAGGGGGGGAAAAACCTTGTTTCACAAAGCGCCTAGCATCCAGCGAGCGTTAGTCCATCGACTATTCATATGACTTTGAAACGGTTTTTGAACTTTTTTGAACACATTGATACTGCAGTTCTCAGGGGAAAGTATCAAGCTCGATGCCTTTTGCTTGTTTGTGACCATCTAATACAGTAACGCCTTACAACCTTGGAGTGGATTCTCTGAAGTGAAACTTCTCCCCCCCCCAGATAGCTACCCAGAGCGCCTGCCATTCGCAGAGCTGTAGCGTTAGAGCTAACACATTTGGCTGCTCTCTGCATTCTCTCTCTGATATCCGATGTTGGAGTAATATATGACAACTGTTCGTAATAAAAGCGAACGAAAAGAGAGAAATGAATTTGATGTTTACTAAACATACTTGGCCAATAGCAGAAACCTGTATTTAAGTCGTCGCTCCTAAACGTTGTGAATCTCTGAAACTGACACAGCATGTTTTCTTTGGGGAAACATGGTGCATATCTCTGAAAATAACACAGCATGTTTTCTTTGGGGAAACATGGTGCATATCTCTGAAAATATCACATAGGCCAATACATCTGCAAATAGTATACTAGCATTTCTTGATCAGCTGCCATTCAGTTTACTCTTTTCTCAGCACCAAGGAACCACAATAGCAAACATAAAATATTTATACAAGTTTTATTCCAGTTACAACACACAAAAATGAATCCAGTTACTGATTTCAATCGGTCATGAACATCAAGAGATGACACTTTTCTGTGTGTGCGCACGCGCGTGTGCGTGTTTCGAAAGGTCGGCGTTTTTCCGGAGGTCGGCGTTTTTCCGGAGGTCGGCGTTTTTCCGGAGGTCGGCGTTTTTCCGGAGGTCGGCGTTTTTCCGGAGGTCGGCGTTTTTCCGGAGGTCGGCGTTTTTCCGGAGGTCGGCGTTTTTCCGGAGGTCGGCGTTTTTCCGGAGGTCGGCGTTTTTCCGGAGGTCGGCGTTTTTCCGGAGGTCGGCGTTTTTCCGGAGGTCGGCGTTTTTCCGGAGGTCGGCGTTTTTCCGGAGGTCGGCGTTTTTCCGGAGGTCGGCGTTTTTCCGGAGGTCGGCGTTTTTCCGGAGGTCGGCGTTTTTCCGGAGGTCGGCGTTTTTCCGGAGGTCGGCGTTTTTCCGGAGGTCGGCGTTTTTCCGGAGGTCGGCGTTTTTCCGGAGGTCGGCGTTTTTCCGGAGGTCGGCGTTTTTCCGGAGGTCGGCGTTTTTCCGGAGGTCGGCGTTTTTCCGGAGGTCGGCGTTTTTCCGGAGGTCGGCGTTTTTCCGGAGGTCGGCGTTTTTCCGGAGGTCGGCGTTTTTCCGGAGGTCGGCGTTTTTCCGGAGGTCGGCGTTTTTCCGGAGGTCGGCGTTTTTCCGGAGGTCGGCGTTTTTCCGGAGGTCGGCGTTTTTCCGGAGGTCGGCGTTTTTCCGGAGGTCGGCGTTTTTCCGGAGGTCGGCGTTTTTCCGGAGGTCGGCGTTTTTCCGGAGGTCGGCGTTTTTCCGGAGGTCGGCGTTTTTCCGGAGGTCGGCGTTTTTCCGGAGGTCGGCGTTTTTCCGGAGGTCGGCGTTTTTCCGGAGGTCGGCGTTTTTCCGGAGGTCGGCGTTCAACCTCAGAACGATACAGTAAAATAGATATCGACATTTTTCGAGATATCGTCGCTTTCTGAGATATCGTCGTTTTTCGATATACCGACATTTTCCCGGGGTGTCGGTTTTTTTCGACGTGTCGGTATTTTTTCTTTCGATATGTCGATTTTTTCATCCTTTTTTTTTTTTTTTTTTCGAGACATCGGTATCTTTTCGCGGCATCGATTTTTTTCGATATAGACCAAGACCAGGGCTGCGATGTGAACCAGTTCCGCAAGTACAGCCAGACGTCGTCATCTGAGGTGAATCGTTTGCCCCTCAGAGCATTTTTAAGGGGACCAAAAATGGCGTAATTACAGGGAGAGGCTGGCCGAGAACCTCACATTTCAATTTCTGCAGGAGTGCCGCGATTGTGTTGGCCATATGAGGCTTTGCATTGTCGTGGAGCAGAATCGCCCCACGGGTGAGAATGCCTGGTCGTTTTGATTTGATCGCTTGGCGAAGGGTGGTCAAGGTTTGCGAGTATCGCTGGGCATTCACTGTTGTGAATCTCTCGCTGAACATTGATCATTGAATGTTCGAAAACACTGAGAACTATCGTGAGAAAGACGTTCAGTTTAGGCTTCCCCTGTTAGATGTTAGGAAGTTAGTAGAACGAGCAACGAGCAACTGCCCGAGGCTGATGGATACAGATGACAATAGTCTGATCCATGAACGATGGCGGTTCGCGCATGTCGAGGCACGGACGAGGCTTCTATTGTTGACAATCCCAAGCGAAAATTGCAATACGCGTATGCGCATTTTTTCTGCTTGAAGAAAACCTATATACTGCACATTGTCGCTCCCTTGCTTATGCAGAATGTATCACTTACCACCAACACGCAACAAAGGAATAAAAATTCACTAATCAATTCGCTACAATTACATTTAATACTCACATTAGCTACAGGATTCAAAGCAGAGCGCTCAGAACACTACTGAACGCTCATTGGCTGTCGGGGAATGCATGAAGTATGTATGTAGAATAAGCCTAAACTCTGCCGCCATAGTTCATGATTCCGTCTATAGCACTGACGCCTCTTACTCCTGGATTAAACAAGAATGCACTTAAAGCTGACTGTATGTGGCAATACATTCGAAAATGTTTAAGCAAGAGTTCTGGGGATGGTGGTATGTTTCTACTTTACAATAGCAGCTTCCTTCTGAAAGATGTTGCCTAACTCATGTCTAACAGATACCTGTTTTATTTATTGAAGAAAGGAAGAAAAGGTAAAGAATGCGCGTGGAATTAGGAAATATTGTAAACGCTCATTTTGTAATAACCTAAGACAAATAATGGACAATTAAACACTTAGATATGTCAGCTTTGTTTTTCATTTTGGTATTTAGAACGTTTCCCAAGTCTTCTCCTTCAAAACGTGTATTCAGATGACAAATGAGAAGCAAAAATGTAGGATTTCTCTTGCATTTTCTGAATTGCACCCTTTTAAAAGAATGGACAGATTTTCAGTCCAATGATTGCACACGTCTAGATCGCCATTTACTCTCACCGTCTGTTTAAAGTCGTGCAATTATTTTACACTACTGGCCATTAAAATTGCTACACCAAGAAGAAATGCAGATGATAAACGGGTATTCATTGGACAAATATATTGTACTAGAACTGACATGTGATTACATTTTCACGGAATTTGGGTGCATAGATCCTGGGAACTCAGTACCCAGAACAACCACCTCTGGCAGTAATAACGGCCATGATACGCCTGGGCATTGAGTCAAACAGAGCTTGGATGGCGTGTACAGGTACAGCTGCCCACGCAGCTTCAACACGATATCACAGTTCATCAAGAATAGTGACTGGCGTATTGTGGCGAGTCAGTTGCACGGCCACCATTGACCAGATGTTTTCAATTGGTGAGAGATCTGGATAATGTGCTGGCCAGGGCAGCAGTCGAACATTTTCTGTATCCAGAAAGGCCTGTACAGGACCTGCAACATGCGGTC
Source organism: Schistocerca piceifrons (assembly GCF_021461385.2). Classification (NCBI taxonomy): domain Eukaryota; kingdom Metazoa; phylum Arthropoda; class Insecta; order Orthoptera; family Acrididae; genus Schistocerca; species Schistocerca piceifrons. The sequence continues at coordinate 310,887,627 of NC_060138.1, forward strand.
TTGCATTATCCTGCTGAAATGTAGGGTTTCGCGTGGATAGAATGAAGGGTAGAGCCACGGGGCGTAACACATCTGAAATGTAACGTCCACTGTTCAGAGTGCCGTCAATGCGAACAAGAGGTGACAGAGACGTGTAACCAATGGCACCCCATACCATGATCCCGGGTGATACGCCAGTATGGCGATGACAAATACACGCCTCCAATGTGCGTTCACTGCGATGTCACCAAACACGGATGTGACCATCATGATGCTGTAAACAGAACCTGGATTCATCCAAAAAATGACGTTTTGCCATTTGTGCACCCAGGTTCGTCGTTGAGTACACCATTGCAGGCGCTCCTGTCGGTGATGCAGCGTCAAGGATAACTGCAGCCATGGTCTCTGAGCTGATAGTCCATGCTGCTGCAAATGTCATCGAACTGTTTGTGCAGATCGTTGTTGTCTTGCAAACATCCCCATCTGTTGACTCAGGGATCGAGATGTGGCTGCACGATCCATTACAGCCATGTGGATAAGATGCCTATCATCTCGACTGCTAGTGATACGAGGCCGTTGGGATCTAGCACGGCGTTCCGTATTCCGTATTCTGCTAACAGTCATTGCATCTCGACCAACGCGAGCAGCATTGTCACGATACGATAAACGGCAATCGTGATAGGCTACAATCCGACCTTTATCAAAGTCGGAAATGTGATGGTACGCATTTCTCCTCCTTACACGAGGCATCACAACATTTCACCAGGCAACATCGGTCAACTGCTGTTTGTGTATGAGAAATCGGTTGGAAACTTTCCTAATGTCATCACGTTGTGTCGCCACCGGCGCCAACCTTGTGTGAATGCACTGGAAAGTTAATCATTTAGCATATCACAGCATCTTCTTCCTGTCTGTTAAATTTCGTGTCTGTAGCAAGTCATCTTCATGGTGTAGCAATTTTAATGGCCAGTAGTGTATAACCCTCTAATTCACCACTGTCGCCTGTAAATGTTCTATACTCAGAATGTAGTACACAAGCGAGAATATTTGTAGGATTGATCGCTTCCTCAGAGCATTTCTCAATAATACGTGGTTTGTTTTGATGTTTCCATATCCGTTAAGGCACTGAGCCACCTTGGTATACTTTACTAGCCAAAAAATGCTGCTATCGGAACACAAAAAGGCTAATATGCTCCTGTATGGTAATTACACTGAGACGAGCTTTCTGCTTGGTATACAAATGGGCTGTCCAAAACACTTGATCCTACCTTTCTATCACCAATAGAAGCCGAGGTTCGCATGCGTACCAATGATATTGCGAAAGGTGTAATGAATCAAGCAGTAGCTACTTAACATGTTACAATGTGACTACTTGCCATCAAATACACCCACAATTTTAGCAACTGATACTGGGAATTTTGATTTTTCCCTTAGACATTCTGATAACTCGACGTAACTTTCATTGCAGATCGGCACTTCATAACTGTACGGTCTTCGAAACATAAACAATGCAGAGATAAAATAGGTACATGTGGTTTTTCTCTATTAATTCAAAACAGAAAGAATGGGCACACATAATCAGAAATTTGATTTACTGGAAACGTATTTTCATCTAAACTCGAAGTTGTATAATAATGGACTCTCCTAAACATGTAAAACTCTAAGACGAATGTGTATATGGTCTCCTCACATTCCTCAGTCGTCTTCATGTAGAGAGGTGGAAGTTCATATGGTCTCGCTTCAATGCCAGAAACTTCTGCCGAAATGCAGGAAGAGGATCGACACTTAGTATTAAAGGACAGACAATTCAGCTGGTAGCTGTGAGGTAACTGGTGAGTTGTGGCGCCCTGGAAATATTCTATGTTCGGAGTTGGCGTGGCCGCATTGGGGTCTCTCGGCGGGCCACATGTTGCCGAACGTTAGCTGGAATCCATCGGCCGCATGGCTGGGAATTCCATGGTGACGTTGTGTCGATGGAGACAGGCCGGGAGTGCCAAAGATGGCGGACTTGGTGAAACCTTAATGGCAGACATTTCACAGTTCGTGTATAAATTAATAGTAGCCAGATGAATGATACCTTAAAAAGAAACATGTACATTACCATTATTTGCATGACGATTCTGATGGTGTAGTCAGATTTTCAATGTCTTTATTAGTTTGAAGTTTAGTATCTGACTTGTAAATTATACAAGTAACACCCAGCAACGAATTTCCAAAATCTAAACGCTTCATCTGATTTCGTCGATCGATGTGTCTTTATAAAGCCATTAGTGTAAACCTGAATTGGTATGAATTACAGGCATAGTACACGAGTTATTGGAGGTCAAAGTGGACGATTATTATCGATCGCATCAGGCCATAAGTACTCCACAGAAAAAACGGTAGCAGCATGCTTATAAATATATTTATTCATCTATGTCTTTGTTTATATCCGATATATGCTGTTCATGAAGAAATTATTTACTGTTTTTTTCTGAAACACAGAGACATCAGGCTACTGGCTTAATTTTGTCTTTATCCTCACAATCACTGTGTGAGCGATATGTAGGGGGTTGCAGGATACCCCTAGAGTAATCATTTAAAGCCGGTTCTTGAAACTTTATTAATAGACGCCTGTCTTTATAAGAGTTCGCCATGTTCAAGTCTGTAATGTTCAGCTGCATGTAGTGCCACAGGGCAGTCTACTTTGCTCTTGGCAACAGTTTGGCAGTGACCATTCATCCTGGTGGACGGCTGGTTGGTGGTCACACCAATATCAAAAACTGTGCAATGATAGCACCAGAGCTGGTCAGTGACATGGCTGCTTTCACAGGTGGCCCAGTCTTCCCTGCTCTTCCTTCTCTCCCCCCTCCCCGCCGCCTTTCCCTGCTCCTCGCTCCCTGTCCTCTTTTCACTCCTCCCTGCTCACAGCACCTTGACACTGTGCCTGTTGGCAGTCCAGTCCCTGCACAATCTTCCAGTCAGTGTGCTTCTCTCACCCCACCCATACCCTGCTATCCCTTCCCCTACCCCACTGCTTCCATGTTACTTCTTCCATTGTATGTGACGGTTGCAGTCAGGTCCGAGCTGCCATAGGTGATGGTCATGTGCACGTGCGCTTTTCTGATGATGAAGGCTTTAACTACTATAGTTTCTTTATAATGTTGTTATCCCAACATGGAGTTTCCATTGTTAAAAATACAGATGATGTTCAGTAACATCATTATTATGCAGTCATTTCTGTTTCTGATATTTTTATTACTTAAATATCTTACCAAGATTATCCTGTCCAATTAATAAAAATGTAATTCAGTTTTTAATAAGCCTGAGACCTCAGCTTGTTAGAAGGAATGTACTAATTTCAACATTTCTTTGTAAATTCACTTAATTCATGTATGTAATCCAGTCTTCTTAATTGTTTCATCTTAAGAACATATTCTTTCTCCATCTTAAGAACATATTCTTTCTCCATTTTGAAATTAAAACCACTATTTGTAATTTTTTTTTTTTAAGGAAGGGGTTGTTCAGGGTCAATAAAATCTGCTGCAGCTGTAATTCCAAAGTTCCTTAATTTGAATAATAGCATGTACACCACTCTCCTGTTTCAAAAAACAATTTCGTATCCAGATGCTACTTAATTACATACGAGAAAACTGTAAAAGTCAAGTAGCCGATTAACAAATTTCTGCAGTCTGTGCAGGTGATGCATGAAAAATGTGGTGTGACTGGTAAGATTACAGGTAAACAGAGCTATATAACCACTCAGGTAGCCACATGCTGAGTCAGTTACATGGGTCATGGTAGGTGTACTTGACATCCGGCTGCTTGGATGCTTGTATGGTTCTCTGGTCAGCTCCAGTCTATAACAGTTGACCTTACATTTTTCATGTCTCACCTGCTCAGGTCTCTCACACTAATGGATAGTTTTGTTGATTTGTCTGTGTTAGTTGTTCAAGTTTCTTATAGGCAGTTAAGTAGTGCCTGAAGATGGGGATTATTGTCCTAAAACCTGGTTAGTGTACATGCCTTTATTCAAATAAAGGAACTTCAGAATTGCAACTGCAGCAGATTTTATCCCCCAAGAACAATTCAAGGAACAGTTGTGGATATCCCACTAAGAATGTAGTATAACAACATGGGACTTTAATACGTTTTCCGAACGATATTTTTTCAGGTCTTAGTAAAATCTACCAAATGTTACATCACTATTGTGTTGCATATCAAATTGAAGCTTAACCCAAGACGTTTACATTGATGTCAGTTTCAGACCCCTGCTATGTATAGTTTTGAATTTAGGTATTTTTGCTTTATTGCACTTTAGAAAAATGACCAATTTTCATTCCTTTAAGTTTCAAAAATAACTGATGTAGGCATTCAAAGAGTGAAATTTTGTACTAGTTCTTCATTCTGTGGGTGCATAGAACAACAGAAAAATAGTCAAAATCTTACACTGAAGTCCAAATCATTAATTGATTCGATGTGGTAAATAGTGTGTACCATACATCGCTACAAACTGTCGTGGACTGGAATGACAGGTACTACTGTTGCTCTTTGTGAACTGTGGACACACTTTCTCATTTTGGTTTCAGGAAGTTTGTTTCAAAATGTTTATAAAAATAATAGAGCGTTTAACTAATAAGAAATCAAATGTTATTATTTGCTATTCATTGTGAAATTGAATGCTAATACTATTTTTCTTGTGCTTAATATTTATATGTTGTACAAGGATTTCTGCTACTTTCATTAGATGCTGACAGTCTCTACACTTTATTCCTGGAGTCTCTGCAACAACATGCAACTGAAAGGAGGATTTTTGATATAGTGCTTGCTTTAATTCAGAACTGCAAGCATACAATTCAGCTGATAACTGAAAACTGGAAGAGGAAGAGGTCAAAGTTGAGTGTAGAGGTAATGTAGAATCATTTTTTCCCTCAGCTGAAAACATATTGTCATTAAAATAAAATAAAAAGTGGTTAACATTCTAAATTTCATTTGTATTTGTTTTCTGTATGCAGCAGGACAACAGAATCAGTTTGTATAGGACAGGTTACGAGATATTTATATCTTCATCTTTCTGAGTTGCCACAGATTATTTCAACAAACTCATTCCAGTCTTCACACAGAAATGTTTGAATTTACAATTTCCACCCCACCTACCCTGACAGATCCAACCACAAGATCCGAAGATCCTCCTGTTTCAAAGTATTTGCCCCCCACCCCCAAACCTTCCTCCACTCACTCCTGGTACTGAGTACTGTAATTTATCCAAGCATTTAATAGTGTAAACTTTCAGTTGTGTGCACGTGTTCAGCTGCAATGTAAACAAGTAATAATCCACATCACCTTTTCCACCAAGAAGAAAGTGGTTTTAGTGTTCTGTGTATTAAGGTTTTTTTGTGATGGATCAGTTAATGCCACTGAACAAGTAGGTAAACCAAAACAACTTATTTACAGAAAATAATAAGTAGCAAATGCTTTTATGTTGTATGTAAAATAATTTCTTTGTCTATATGTTTGTGACTGAGTCCAAGCTCCAGTTTTGAAAAGTTTTAGATCTACATCTACACCTATGCTCTGCAAACCACAGGAGTGCGAGAAGAATGATAGTTTGAATGCCTCTGTGCATGCAGCAGTTATTCTAACCTTATCCTTACAGTCTCTATGTAAGCAATATGTAGGGGGTTATAGTATATTCCTAGCATCATAATTTAAAGCTAGTTCTCGAAACTTTATTAATAAACATTTTTTGGGATATTTTAAGTCTCTCTTAGAGTCTGCCAGTTCAGTTCCTTCAGTATCTCTGTGACACTTTCCCATGGATGAAACAAACCTGTGACTATTTGTGCTTCCCTTCTCTGTATATGTTCAATATCCTCTTTTAGTCCTATTTGGTATGGGTCCCACACACTTTAGCAGTATTTCAGAACCTGTCACATGAGGGATTTGTAAGCAGTCCCCTTTATAATTTGATTGCACTTGCCCAGTAGCCTACCGATAAACTACCACCTACTTCACTTACAACTGAGCCTATGTGATCATCTCATTTCGTATCCCTATGAAGTGTTACACCCAAGTATTTGTATGAGTTGGCTGATTCGAACTGTGTCTCATTGATATTGTATTAATAGGATTATATGTTTTTTTGTTTTATGAAGTGCATAATTTTACATTTATGAACATTTAAATCAAGTTGCCAATCTTAGCACCACTTTGAAATCTTACCAAGATCTGACCGAATATTTATGCAGCTTCTTTTGGGCAGTATTTCGTTGTGTATAACTTCATCATCTGGAAAAAGTATGAGGTTACTGTTATTATGGTCTGCAAGGTCATTAATATACAACATGAACAGCAAGGGACCCAACACACTTTCCTATGGCACATCTGAAGTTACTTCTTTGCATTGAGGATTAACTTATGAAAATGACACCCTTGTTAAAATTGGTATACTATTGTAATGGTAGGATGATCTCTAAAGTGTTTTGTGAGCTGCGTGAAAGAAATAAATGCAATATAATTATATCTAAAAACAAAGATGCTGTTACTTACCAAACGAAAGCGTTGGTATGTTGATAGAGACAAAAAACACACACACAAATTACAAGCTTTCGCAACCCACGTTTGCTTCATCAGGAGAGAGGGAAAGACGAAAGGATGTGGGTTTTAAGGGAGAGGTGCTTCATCAGGAGAGAGGGAAAGACGAAAGGATGTGGGTTTTAAGGGAGAGGGTAAGGAGTCATTCCAATTCCGCGCGCGCGCCCCCCCCCCCCCCCCCCCCCCCCCCACACACACACACACACACACACACACACACACACACACACACACACACACACACAGGTCTGCCTGTGTCTGTATATGCGCGGATGGAGGTGTGTGTGTGTGTGTGTGTGTGTGTGTGTGTGTGTGTGTGTGTGTGTACACAGGAGTGTATACCTGTCCTTTTTTCCCCCTATGGTAAGTCTTTCCGCTCCCGGGATTGGAATGACTCCTTACCCTCTCCCTTAAAACCCACATCCTTTCGTCTTTCCCTCTCTTTCCCTCTTTCCTGATGAAGCAACCGTGGGTTGCGAAAGCTTGTAATTTGTGTGTGTGTTTGTGAATTTTTTGTCTCTATCAACATACCAAAGCTTTTGTTTGGTAAGTTACAGCATCTTTGTTTTTAGATATATTTTTCCCACGTGGAATGTTTCCCTCTATTATATTCATACAATATAATTATGATTACTTAATGAAGTGCATGTAGTTATCTTCCCTGTCTGTGTCCCCCCCTGCAGGTCCGTGGATTAGAATAGGCCCAAGTTATTCCTGCCTGTCGTAAGAGGTGACTAAAAGGAGTCTCAAACATCTCGGCCTTTTTGTGATGGTCCCCTGTAGGGTTTGAGCATCATTCTCCAAAAATTTTTCTGAAGAGCGAGCCAATTGGGGAACGGCTTCTTATGTGCTGCATAGAGTCTATTGTGTGTTGAGACCTTTAGCTTCTTCATCGTCGTGGATCTGCAATTTCGCTCATTCTTCAGCTATTATGTGAGGACACCTTCCCAGGTGCATTTCCTCCATCCACAGTGCGGTGTCGTTTTCTGTGCTGGCGATGATAATGGACTTGTTTGCACGTGTCATCTGGCATGGTAGCCAGTCTGTTGTGGTGGAGTTGCCATATACCCTCTTGGTTGTGGCTTTCTGACTATACAGGGATTGCTCTGCTCATGCCTGCACCGTTAACTCCACATGAATGCCAAGGAGTAGATGCCAGTCTACCTGGAACATCAGGACTCCCAGCAATGGCCATCCTGCCAAGTGACCTTTGCTGAGGTTGGGTGGTGCCTGTAGGGAGGGCCTCTGGCCAAAGTAGGTGTCATCAGGGCAGATGACATGCCATGAAGCACACAAAGTCATCACTTGCTGGTGGTCAAACACAAGCAGTCTCTAAGCATTCGAGGTCTCAGTTAAATGCAAGGAAGTATTCCCCTCCCTGACCACACCAACGTAGTAGCGCCGGGCTAAAGGTGTAATCGAACCTTATTCACGCCAGTACCTAGTTTGTACGAGAGTTGATGGGGAATCCTTCATGTTGATGAAGCCTTAGTATTTTGTGGAGCAGTTAGAGGACAAGTTTGGGGAGGTGGAGGGATTGTCTAAAATGCGATCTGGGTCAGTCCTGATAAAAACAGCATCCCTGCCCAGTCACGGGCATTACTCACCTGTGACAAGCTGGGGGTATTTCTGTTTCCATCTCACCCTATAAGAGCTTAAATATGGTCCAAGGTATTATATTCCACAGTGACATTGTTTTGCAGTCAGATGACGAGCTGTGCGCCACCTTGGTGGCGAGTTATTCATTTCGCCTGGCATGTCCATATGGATCCAAAGGATAATCAGGTGGTCACCAGTGTCTTCATCATGGCCTTTGAGGGTGATACATTACCAAAGAAGGTCAAGGTGATGGTATAATGCTGTGATGTGAAGCCATATATCCCTCTCCCAATGTGGTGCTTTAAGTGCTGGAAGTTTGGGCATATGTCTTCCCGCTGTACTTCCAGTGTCACATGTCGCAATTGTGGACATCCATCACATCCCAATATTCCATGTGCTCCACCTCCCACATGTGTCAGCTGCGGCAAGCAACATTCCCCTTGCTCACTGGACTGCAGGATTCTACAGGAAGAAAGGAAAATCATGGAATACAGGACTCTGGATCAACTGAACTACACTGAGGCTGAGAGAAAATTTGAAAGGTTGTATCTTGTGCGCACAACAGCATCTAAGGCCACAGCTACAACTCCGATTCCAGCCCAATCAGTTCAGCCATTTATAGTTGGCCCTCAGGCTTGCAAGACTGTCTTTGTTGCTAACGTGTTGCCTACTTAGAGAGGAATGCCCCCCCCCCCCCCCCCCCCCCCCCCCGCCCCTCCCACCGTCCAACCATCGGGGACATCAGTCCCCACTTACCAGTCTTCTTTGGCTGCTCTCGCTAGGAAGTGGTCCCTTGGGTAACTCCCTTCACAGGTTCTTACCAGAGGGAAAGTGGTCACGGCCAGTGGCTGAAGCACCCACAGACAGCTGGTCGTAGGGCTTAAAGATCCTCCTCAGTCCCCAAGACTGAATCAGTGAAGCCCACCCAGCCAGTGAGAGAAATCTAAGAAGAAGAAGACCCCCAAGGAAAAATAAATTGTGGTGGCGCCCACACCACCACTACCTAAAAGTTCTGTGTTTGAGGATGAGGTGGAGATTCTGGCAATCCCCGAGGACCTAGATCTTGCCGAACCCTCAGACATGGTGGATATAGTTTGCACAGGTACTCAATCGATGGCAGCAGGTGACCCTGAGGTATAAACTTCCTCCTTGATTGCTTCATACATTCCCAGCATCAAGACAGTGTTATCCTCCAGTGGAACTGTGGCGGTTTTTCCGCTACCTGGCTGAGCTATGACAACTGTCAAGCTTTACGCCTGCTTTCTGCATTGCCCTCCAGGAAAACTGGTTCTCGGCAATGTGGAACCCTGTCCTTCGCAGCTATAGGGAATGTTACAAAAACAGTAGTGGCTCCAATAGTGTGTCAGGTGGAGTATGCAACCATGTCCTGAACTCTGTATGTAGCCAACCTGTGCCCCTTCAAACTCCTCTCGAAGCAGTGGCTCTCAGGATAAGATGATAAGGACAACACAAGAAATAACTGACTGCAATAGATATCTTCCTCCAAATGGTGCAGTACCCCTGAACACATTGGTTACAATGATTAATAAACTCCCAAAACCTTTCCTACTTTTGGGAGATTTTAACACCCATAACCCCATGAAGGGTGGCACCATGATTACTGGCTTAGGTAGGGCTGTCAAGAATTTACTATCTTAACTCGACATCTCCTTCTTAAATACTGGGGCCCCCTACCATATTCCTGTCACCCCCCCCCCCCCCCCCACTCACCCCCCCGTCTTTCCCCAAGACACCTACCCTGATGGGCATTAAACAAGGCAGACTGAGAAGCTTTCAACTCTGCCGTCATCATTGAATCTCCCCCACACAAAGACATCGATGTAGTGGTTGAGCGAGTAACCACAATGATCATCTCTGTGGTGAAAAATGCGATCCCTTGTTCCCTTGTGCCACGGTGAAAGACGGTGCCTTGGTGGTCGACAGAAATCGCTGATGCCATTAAAGAGTATAGACAGGCTTTAAAGCGACATAAGCGGCACCCATCATCGGAGAACCCAATATCTTTTAAAAGGCTCCATGCCCGTGTTTGCCAGCTCATAAAAACGTGGTAGGGAGACATTTGTGTCAACCATTGGGTACCATACATCGCCTTCACAAGTCTGACGAAGATCAGATGCACCCTTGGGTACCAGACCTGAACGGGTATCCCTGGCATTAATATCAGTGGAGTGTTATCTACCAATGCAAACGCAGTTGCTGAGCACTATGCTCGGGCTTCTGCGTCGGAGAATTACCCCCCACCCCGATTTTCGTACCATCGAGGGCGGATGGAAGGCAAACTCCTCCCGTTCACTACACACTACAGTGAACTGTATGATGCTCCATTCACTGAGTGGGAGCTCCTCCTCGCCCGTACACATTGTCCCGACACTGCCCCTGGGCCAGATGGCATCCATGCTCAGATGATTAAACATCTTTCTTTGGACTACTAGAAAAATATCCTCATCTTCAGGGGCAACTGGAGTGCAGTGATGGAGAGCACTGTCATTCCAGTGCTCAAACCTGGAAAAAACCCACTTTATGTGGATAGCTATCGGTGCATCAGCCTCACCTACATTCTTTGTAAGTTGTTAGAATGTGTGGTGAGTGGGCGGTTGTTTTGGCTCCTTGAGTCCCGGGTCCTACTGGCTCTGTGCCAGTGCAGTTTTTGCCAGGGTTACTTTACCACTGATAACCTACTGTCCCTTGAGTCTGCCATCTGAACAGCCTTTTCCCACTGCCAACACCTGGTTGCCGTCTTTCTTGATTTAAGAAGTGTCTACGACATGACCTCGTGATACATATCCTAGCCACATTACATGAATGGCGTCTCCAGAACCTACTCCCGATTTTGATCCAAAACTTCCTCTTGCTCTGTAATTTCCGTGTCCAAGTTGTTGCCTCCCATAGTTCCCCCATATCCAGGAGAATGGGGTCCCGCAAGGCTCCGCGTTAAGTGTCTTCCTATTTTTAGGGGTCATTAACGGTCTAGCAGCAGCTGCGGAGCCATCCGTCTCACCTTCTCTGTATGCAGACGACTTTTGCATTTCGTACTGCTCCTCCAGTATTGGAATTGCTGAGCGGTGCTTACAGGGTGCCATCCGCAAGGTGCAGTCATGGGCTCTAGCCCATGGCTTCCAGTTTTCAGCCACGTAGTCGGCATCATGCACTTCTGTCAGAGTCTTAAAATTCATCCAGATCCAGAACTATACCGGGACAGCGATCCACTCGTGGTAGTGGAGACATATCGATTCTTAGGACTGGTTTTCGATGCCCGATTGACTTAGCTTCCTCATCTTCATCAGTTGAAGTGGAAGCGCTGGCAGCACCTCAATGCCCCCCAGGGCGTCACAACTCTCCGCCCGCCCGCCCCCCCCCCCCCCCCACCCCTACCTCTTTTCTTACCTTTCTCCCCCTCTGGGAGTATCTTTTGTGCCTACGTCCGGAGACAGACGCTCGTAAATGTAACACATTCTTCGCTTTCTCTGCTTGCAAGTCTTCGTCCTTCCTTTGTCCTTCTCTTTTCCTTACCTCTCCTCTTTACCCTTTTCTCCGCTGCGGCGTTTGAGACCCCTCTTCTTTCCTTTCCCTTTCTTTATTTTTCCCTTCACTTTCTTCCTCCCTGTGTATGTCAGAAGGCCGACCCACGCATTTCCCTGCGTAGCCGGCGACTGGGTAACGCGTAATTCCCCGCCGCGGGTAGACAGGTAAGACACGTACGTACCCCCTGGTAACGGCCAGGCCCAGGGAGGGGTGATTACCCGAGCTGATGCCTTCTGAAAGTGCCGATTGGTCCCTCCGTCCGTTTGTCGGGAGGTGTGACCTGAGGTGTGAACAATCACCTAAGGCAGGAGTGCCCTCAGAGAGGCCCCCCACAAGGGAGGAACGCGCCATCGGAGACGCCGGTAATCATGGGGGATTCTTCCGCAATGGTTCCCTCACCTTCCACTATGTCTGCTCACAAGAGTAAGTTCACAGAGTCTCAGCCACAGACAGTTCTTCCATTGTTGCCACAGTTCCTTGTTGTTTCTCCGTCTGACGAAGGTCACGACTTCTCCACGGTCACCCTTTCATTATTCAGAAAGGTGTCGACGCAATTGCAGGTCCTGTAAAGTCTTGTTCCAGGTTACGAAATGACACCTTGTTGTTAGAAACAGTCAGTGCCCTCCAGGCCCAAAAATTGCTGCGTACTTCACTGCTACACACCTTCCCTGTCCGGGTGGAAGCGCACCGCACTTTAAATTCCTCACGTGGGGTCTTTATACACGCTCCCTCGACGGATTGTCCGACGAGGAAATTCAACACTACCTGTCTGACAAGGGCGTAACGGCTGTTCATAGAGTCATGAAAAGGGTTGACACGAACATCGTTCCAACCCGTACTGTCTTATTGACATTTGACAGAGTTCAACTCCCATCAAACGTCAAAGCGGGCTATGAGATAATTTCCGTTCGCCCTTACATCCCAAACCCTACGCGTTGCTATCAATGTCAGCAGTTCCAGTCCTGTTCCAATCCGGCCAAATGTGTTACATGTGGCAAGGATGCCCATGAGGGTGCTTGTCCACCTCCATCCCCTCGTTGCATCAACTGTATGGGTGACCACGCTGCTTCCTCTCGAGATTGCCCCATTTTTAAAGACGAAAAGCTCATCCAGGAAATCAGAGTGGAGGAAAAGGTGTCGACCTTTGCTGCTCGAAATTTATTCGCCAGTCGAAAGCCCACTGTGCCTCAGACAGGTAAATACAGCACTGTCCTTGCTCTCCCCGGCCAAGAAAGGAGGCGGCCATGCAGACTTGCGATCTCACCTTTAGTGCCACAGTCGTCAGATCGGCCAGCGCAAAGATTGCCCGTTCAACCTCCCCACTTTCGACTTTCGCCTGCTCACTCTAAGGCTCGCCCTTCATCGGGTTCTGCTAAATCTTGAGCCCAAAAGTCAGACACCCGGACTTCCAAAAAAGAGCCTTTACATGAAGATGTTTTACGTACCCCAAATTCACAACCATCAGTTCCTCCTTCATATAAACATCCTGTTTCCAAGAAGGCTAATAAGAAACCCAGTTCCTCTCCTTCTCCGCCACGGCGTGTCTCATCTTCAGCACCACCTGGCGGTAGCCACCCTCGGCCGTCTTCTGTGTCGCCGAGGTTCACTGCTGGCGGCCGATCAACCGGCCAATCGCTGGTGGCAAGAGCTGCTCCTGAACAGCCTATGGATCAGGATCTTCTGCCTTCGGCTGACTGCCATTCCACGCTGTCAGTCGCAAGCTCTGCGCTGTTTTTGAGTTGAGGGCAACCTTGGTCACATTCTTCCATTTTCTGTCCACCCTATGTCCATTATCCATTGGAATATATGCGGCATTCGAGCCAATCGGGATGAATTTCGATCCTCTTACGATCCTACTCGCCAGTCATCTTCTGTCTTCAGGAAACAAAGCTGCGTCCCCATGACCGCTTTGTTTTCCTCCATTTTCAGTCAGTCCGATTTGATCTCCCCTCTGTTGAAGGCACTCCAGCACATGGAGGACTCATGATTCTTCTCCATGATACTCTCCATTATCACCCAATCCCCTTAAACACTTCCTTCCAAGCTGTCGCTGTCCGTCTTTCCCTTTCTGGATACACCTTCTCTCTTTGTACTGTATACATTCCATCGTCCACACCAATGGCACGAGCTGATCTCCTTCATCTTCTTGGTCTCCAAATCCTTGTCCACATGGCTCACTATTGATAGACGTCTTCCACCAAGCGGATCTTTTCTGCCTCAACACTGGGGACCCTACATTTTTGTCTGCCTCCACGACAAATTTCTCTCATGTGGAGCTTTCGGTCGGTACTGTTCCGCTAGCTCGCCACTTCGAATCGTTCGCCCTTGCTGATACACACTCGGGTGACCACTTTCCATGTGTCCTTAGATTGCAGCCACACCTGTCATATATGCGCCCGCGACACTGGACGTTTGCTCAAGCCGATTGGACACTTTTTTCGTCTCTAGCGACATTCGATGACCGTCACTTTCATAGCGTCGACGATGAGGTCACTCATATTACAGACATTATTCTTTCAGCTGCGGAACGTTCAATACCTCGCACCTCCGAATTGCCCCGGCGCCCCCCAGTTCCTTGGTGGAACGAGGCATGCCGTGACGCAATACGTGAGCGGCGGCGTGCTCTTCGCGTTTCCAGACACCATCCTACATTCGCCAACTGTATCCGCTATAAGCCATTCTGTGTGCGATGCCGTCGCGTCAACCGCGATAGCAAGGCAAGCTGGGACTTCTTTACTAGCTCATTTAACACCTTCACTCCCTCCTCGGAAGTTTGGAGTCAGATTCGACGGTTATCTGGCGCACCTAGTTTCTCCCCGGTCTCTGGGCTCACTGTCGCGCATGATACATTAGTCGACCCCATCGCAATTTCTAACTCATTGGGTCAACACTTTGCTGAGATTTCGAGTTCTTCAAATTACCCGCCAGCGTTTCTCCCGAAGAAACGCGCTGCGGAAATGCAACCTCTTGCCTTCTCCCCTCAAAATCGCGAAAGCTACAACACTGTTTTCTCCATGCAGGAACTCCAACATGCATTCTCTTCATCTCGCTATTCTGCCCCGGGACCGGATGGTATCCACATCCAAATGTTGCTGCATTTATCATACAATAGTCTGCGTTACCTCCTTCGCCTTTATAATCGAATGTGGACCGACAGTACTTTCCCCAGACGATGGCGGGAAGCTATCGTCGTCCCTGTTCCGAAACCTGGAAAGGACAAACATCTCCCCTCTAGCTATCGCCCCATTTCTCTCACGAGTAGTGTATGTAAGGTTTTGGAGCGTATGGTGAATTGCCATTTAGCTTGGTGGCTGGAGTCCCGCAGTCTTTTAACACCTGCCCAATGCGGTTTCCGAAAGCATCGTTCTGCAGTTGACCATGTTGTTGCCCTCTCCACTTATATCATGAACAATTTTCTCCAGAAACGCCAAACAGTAGCAATATTTTTTGATCTGGAGAGAGCATACGATAACTGTTCGAGGACAGGCATCCTCCGCACACTGTTCTCTTGGGGCTTTCGAGGTCGGCTGCCCCTTTTTCTTCGCGAATTTATGGCAGAGCGCACATTTAGAGTGCGGGTGAACACTACTCTCTCCCGTACTTTCTCCCAAGAAAACGGGGTACCCCAGGGCTCTGTGCTAAGTGTTGTACTGTTTGCCATTGCCATAAATCCCATTATGGATTGTCTCCTTCCTGATGTCTCGGGCCCCCTCTTTGTGGATGATTTTGCGATCTTCTACAGCTCTCAACAGACCAGCCTTCTTGAATGACGTCTTCAAGGATGTCTCGATCGCCTCCACTCTTGGAGCATCAAAACCGGCTTCCACTTTTCTCCCAGTAAGACTGTGTGTGTTAATTTTTAGTGTCGTACAGAGTTTCTTCCACCTTCCTTACATCTAGGACCTGTCAACCTTCCGTTTTCGGACGTCGCTAAATTCTTGGGTCTTATGTTTAACAGAAAACTGTGCTGGTCCTCCCACGTTTCCTATCTTTCGGCTCGCTGTCTGCGATCCCTCAACACCCTCTGTGTCCTGAATGGTACCTCCTGGGGAACGGACCGTGTGGTCCTTCTCCGCCTTAGTGCGATCGAAATTGGACTAGTGAAGTATAGTTTACTCCTCTGCTCGGCCATCTATTCTTCATCGTCTCGACTCTATCCACCACCGTGGATTACGTTTAGTGTCTGGAGCTTTTTACACCAGCCCTGTGAAAAGCCTTTATGCTGAGACTGCTGAACCTCTGCTGTCCAATCGGCGAGCTGTCCTTCCGAGTCGTTTGCTAGCCATCTGTCTTCCATGCCTGCAAATCCGGCCCATGACATTTTTTTTTTTTTGACGCCTCCTTGGATTTAGGGTATGCAGGCCACCCATCCTCCCTACTACCACCGGGAGTCCGCTTCCGTCAAATGCTCCATTCTCTTTCCTTCCGCTTTTCTAAAACTTTCTTGACAACTTGGGGTACAGCACCGCCTTGGCTCCGTCCCCGGACCTGCCTGCTCCGTGACCTTTGTCAGTTTCCCAAGGATGGTACCCCTTCACTTGTTTATCGTCGGGCATTTGCTGCTCTATGCACACAAATGAAGGATGCCACATTTATTTACACTGATGGCTCAAAAACATCGTTAGGTGTTGGGAGTGCCTATATTGTTGGCAACACCCCAAATCGATTTCGGCTTCCCGACCAATGTTTGATTTATACTGCGGAGCTTTACGCTGTTCTCTAGGCTGTCCAATACATCCGTTGCAATCAGCGGATACAGTATTTTACCTGTTCAGATTCTCTCAGCTCTCTCCTCAGTCTCCAAGCTCTCTACCCTGTCCACCCTCTGTTCCACCGGATTCAGGACTGTCTGCGCTTGCTCCACCTGGGGGGCGTCTCGGTGGCGTTCCTCTGGATCCCAGGACACGTTGGTATCTGTGGGAGTGAGGCGACCGATATAGCAGCCAAGGCGGCAGTCTCTCTTCTTCAGCCAGCTATTCGCATGATTCCCTTCGTCGATCTACGGAGTGTTTTATGTCGTCTTGTTGCTCTTTTATAGCACGCACATTGGTCGACACTTCCCAATAATAAATTGTGGGACGTGAAAGCTCTTCCCTGTGCTCAGACCTCGTCCCCCCGAACGCGTCGTCGGGAGGAGGTAATTTTAACTAGACTCTGGATAGGGCACAGTCTTTTTAGCCATCGACATCTTTTAAGTGGCGATCCTCCCCCACTCTGTCCCCACTGCTCTCAGCTGTGGACGGTAAGACAGCTTTTACTTGAGTGCCCCTATTTTGCTCCGTTACGCGTCTGTCTACAGCTGTCGACTGATCTATCTTCCATTTTAGCAGATGACGCGCGCTCAGCCGATAGTGTTCTCGAGTTTATTAGTGCCAGTGAGATGTCAGTCATTAGAAGGTCTTTTTGGGGACAGCCAGCCCCCTTCTATAGTGGTTTTTTAAAGCTTTCCTTCTGTTTTTAGTTTCTCCAATTTTTTGAGTTTTGTTGCCCTTGCTGCTGGTTTCCAGTTTCGTTTTTTTACCTTTTCCTGAGTCACAGACCGGGCGCTAATGACCGTAGCAGTTCTGTGCCCTAAAACCATAACATAAATAAAAGGCACCTAAATGGCCTCCGTTGCCTGAGCAACACCAACTGGGGTGCAGATTGCTCTGCACTGCTGCAGCTGTACAAAGCCCTTGTTCAATCCCACCTTTACAATGGGAGTCTAGTTTATGGTTTGATGGCACCCTCAGTGTTTCAGTTACTAGACCCAGTGCACCATTGTGGAGTTTGACTAGCTTTTAGGATGAGTCCAGTGATCTGCATACTGGTGGAGGCTGGGGTGGGGTCCCTCCTTTGCAGATCGGACGCTGAAAACTGCTCGCCAGATATGTCACACACATTCATATCTCCCTGGGGCATCCAAATTATCATCTCCTTTACCCAACCACAGCAGTTCATGTGCTGCATCGGCGACCCAGTTCAAGGATTAAGATTATGATGGCAATTCGTGTTCAGCCCCTTCTGTGTGACCGAGCCCTTTTCTTCACATCCTCTCCTCCAGGTCCATTCATATATATATCTCCATGGTGTATACCTAGGCTGCAGCTTAGTCTGGACCTTTCGCATGTCCCTAAGGACTCAGTTCCTCCCGAGGCTCTCCATTTCACTTTCTCTTGATTCTTGACACATCCTGGGGCTCTGAAGTAGTTTACCTCAACAGCTTGATGGCTGATGGTCACATTGGCTTTGCCTGTGCTCATGCCGGACATATTGAACAGCATTGCTTGCCGGATGGCTGCAGCGTTATTACTGCAGAGCTGGTGGCCATACTTCGTGCTCTGGAGCATATGTGTTCGTGCTCTGGTGAGTCTGTTCTTGTCTGTAGTGACTCCTTGAGCGGCTTACAAGCTATTTATCAGTGCTACCATTGCCATCCTTTGGTAGTGAGCATTCAGGAGTCTTGTCTCTGCACTGGAATGGTCTGGTTTTTCAGTGGTGTTTGTCTAGACCTCAGGACACATCGGACACTTCGGCAATGAACTTGCTGACAGGCTACTTGGAAACTGCTTCTGGACATCAGCATCTCTGCAACTGGGCTGCGCTCAGTATTATGCTGCAAGGTTTTCGGGTTTGAGATATGGAACAGCATAACCTTGTTACGCACAACAAACTGTGCGCTATAAAGGAGACTACGAATGTGCAGGGACTGTGGGGTTCGCTGCCAGCTCTGCATAGGCCCCTACTTTGGTGACCCATGGCTATCTCCTGCACCATGAAGAAGCACCTCAGTGTCGGTGTGGCGGCCAGTTGCCGGTGGCCCACATTCTGTTGCACTGTCCTACTTTGGCTGCTCTGTGTCATAACCTTTAGTTATTGGACTCATTGCTGTTAATTTTAGCTAACAACACCTCATCGGCTGATTTAGTTTTACGTTTTATGTGGGAGGGGGAGGGGGGTGGGGGGGGGGGGGCTGTTGGTGGTTATCTTTCTATGCAAGTTTTAGTGCATGTCGTTTGTCATTCTGTGTTCTCTGCCATAGCGATTTTGGGCTGGAGGTTTTAATGTGTTGCCGTGTGGTTGGCTTATCCTTTATCTTTTATTCTCTTTGTCATCCAGCCGTGGTCATCTGCTGTCAGGTGTTAATATCTTCTACCTGTTTCTTACGTCTCTCTGTGGTTTTCTTTTCTTATTTGTGGTTTTCTTTTCTTATTTGTGGTTTTCTTTTCTTATTTGTGGTTTTCTTTTCTTATTTGTGGTTTTCTTTTCTTATTTGTGGTTTTCTTTTCTTATTTGTGGTTTTCTTTTCTTATTTGTGGTTTTCTTTTCTTATTTGTGGTTTTCTTTTCTTATTTGTGGTTTTCTTTTCTTATTTGTGGTTTTCTTTTCTTATTTGTGGTTTTCTTTTCTTATTTGTGGTTTTCTTTTCTTATTTGTGGTTTTCTTTTCTTATTTTGTCCCTTGTAGTGTTTGTTGCCCTTCTGTTATTGTTGTGGTTTTTCTTTTCTCCTGGTTTTCTGCAGTAAGTCTCATTTGTTTTATTCTTTCCCTCGTGGACTTGTTTTATAGGAACAAGAGACCAATGACCAAGCAGTTTGCCCCCCCCCCCCCCCCCCCCCCCCCCAACCCACACGCATGCACGCACGCACGCACGCACACGCACACGCACACACACACACACACACACTCTCTCTCTCTCTCTCTCTCTCTCTCTCTCTCTCTCTCTCTCTCTCTCTCTCTCTCTGTCTCTCCACCCTTTCCCCTTAAACCAACCAACCAACCTGTCTGTGTATTTAACTGCACTTATAAGTTGTTGAAATCCTGAAACCACTGTTCCATGCAGTTGTAATATGCTGTTCAGGCTGAACATGTCTTTCCCTAAAAAAAGAAACAACTTACTGTAAGGCCTAGAGGAATTGAGGTTGATGCAAAAGTTTTATTGTTAGTGTAACTGCTACAGAAGTATTTCAAAGTAACAAAGTCGGTATTCACTGAGTATGGACTTAATAAATCTGTGGAAAAAGTTGGAGACATGGTTCATGACTTCCTCTGACTCATTTAGATATCAGCATGAAGGATAGCTATGACAAATGTGAAGTTTTACAAGAAATACATTAGCAGAGAAGCATCTAATGTGAAAGAGCTCTTGTACACACTTCCAGGAATCACTGATGTTAGTTGCTGGTTCGATGTTTACTTTATACAGGTCTGTAAAGGCCGCAGATGAGTGTTTTACTCAGTACATGGGAAAGTCACTACATAGGGAAACTTTTTGTTTTCTGGTTGTATCGCTTAACTGATTTTTATGCACTGCTCTGTAATTTCAATGATAGATAAATATGTAGCAAAACCAGTGTCGGTGGGGATGCGTTTGAAAACCTGGGATTCCTGAGATGTGGCCTGTTGAGTACTGTCGGCTCCGGGCATAAATCAGTGGCAACTGAGCAAAACAGTCGGGGCATCCTCCAGATCACTTATCACATTTCAGTGCCTTAGGCTTTTCAGACAATATGGGTTATTGTGTGGATTGATCTTTACTTTCCAAGCTATTTGTGGGTATACAGTTTTTTCTGATTCTTCAAATAACAGTCCCAATGGGATTGGTGTAACATGGAAGCAACAACTCCCCTCAACTAAGAGGACTTTAGGTAGCCTGCAGAGAGCTTCAGTTCAGAAAGGGGTTCAAAATTGTAACAAAAGATATTGTTTCTGATAAGATATTCTTGCTTATTAAAAGACGAAAAAATCATTTGTAAATGTGTCTTCATTTAGTGTACAAAAAGGTTTCCATTGCAGAGTGAGCACTCCAAAATTTGTCAAGTATCTGAGCAACTGCACACTGCTAATAGAGACAGCAGCCAACTGTCAGAACACACAGCTATTGTGAGAACATTCAGTAGCCATGGAATTTTAATAAAGTCTCATCTATTAAGGGCATTGTATTTTACAGAGACCTAAAACACATAGATATCAGAGAGTTGAATCATGAGTGGGAAGGGAAGATGTAACTCAAATGAGGAACAGAAAGAATAGTTAAATAGTGAGCTCAAGAATATACACAATACGTGTAAAATAATAGACGCAACACAGTGAGTAATAACCGACAATAACGAACATAGTAGAATCATTTTACTGTCTTATCACCTATAGTGTTGGTTTACACAACTCTTCCCTGCATTATACATTTCTTTAAAGAGGCCTACTTTTTGCTGAGGTTATTTCTGAAACCAGTGAAGGTAATTTTAAATCTGTCTTATGACTCCAAGGAAAAGCATATTTTTGTTACCAAATGTTTCACTTTATTGAAATAAAACATAATCAGTGATCTTAATGAAACATACACTGAAGCGCCATAGAAACTGGTGTAGGCATGCGTATTCACATACCAAGATATGTAAGCAGGCAGAATACAGTGCTGCCCATATAAGACAAAAAGTCAGTTGTTAGATCGGTTACTGCTGCTATAATGGCACATTATCAAGATTTAAGTGGGTTTGAATGTGGTGTTGCAGTCAGCCCACAAGCAGCGGGATGCAGCTTCTCTGAGGTAGCGATGAAGTGGATATTTTCCCATATGACCATTTCACGAGTGTACCATAAATATCAGGAATCCAGTAAAACATCAAATCTCAGACATCACTGCAGCCGGAAAAAGACTCTTCAAATCAGGGAAATATCAGGGAATTTCACTTGGGGAAACTTGTGGCAGAAGCAGATCCCTTTCTTCCTGTGGCATTAGGACTTCTGTCAATGACCATCTTACCAGATGTCCTTTGCTGTGGATGGGTGTTCCCTGTGACGAGTAGCTGGCATCGGGGCCACTGTTTTGCATGTGAAATGTATCAGATTACACCAAAACATGGGTCATTCTGACCTAGCCATTTTGTCAGAAAGGTCTAAGCATTTCGATATGGACACTTGTAACTGCACGGCATTCCCTAACCTGACTACTCCATGGAAAGAGGGACAAGCCAGGCATTTGAGTGCAAAACAATTTATCCAGTGCTTTGGATATATTTGATCTGATGGGGATACTTTTTTACAATTTTTTATGAAACATATTGAAAATAATGTTGGAGAAGATAAGCATTTGGTAAAAATGCACAATGGATTGCTATTGGCTAAAGCCTGTTTTCCTGCAAAATCTACAGCACCTCAGGTATGTGATTGTCTTAGCAACTTACTAGTGACCATTGCCCCACAAGAACCTTTGAATATGGTCCAAGGAATGATCTTCCACAGAGACCTTACACTCCAGACAAGGAGCTATGGGCTAATCTCAAGCGATGAGGTGTACATTTTGTCAAATGCTCCCAAAAAGCTTCCAAGGACAATTAAATAGTTAGAGGTGCATTTATTGTAGTTTTTGAGGGAAATGTCCTTCCAGAAAAAGTTAGTCATGGTGTACAGGTGTGATGTGAAACTTTGTTCCTCTCTTGTAGTTCCTGTGGTACCATCTTCGGGAACATCTGACACCAGCCAATGGCTGAAGGAACTGTGGCCTTTGGGTCAAAAGGCTGGCCTCTCCTCATCCATCCCCATGTTGTGAATAGGCCCTTGGAAGACTCTCAGCTGCCAAAGGCTATGGGGAGGGATGGAAGGGGGGGGGGGGGGGAGGAGAGGAGGAGGAGGGAGGAGGAGGAGGAGCAGGAGGAGCTACTCCTTTTACCCCAGAGGTGCCAGATTCCCCCCATGTAGTTGGGCTCTGAACTGATGAACCGAAGCCCATTGATGTGGCTCCATTCACATTGGTGACAGGCAGTGATCCTGTGACATGAACACTCCTGGCTCCTTCACACCTAAGCTGGACACCCGTAATGTGATCATTTAGTGAAACTGAATGATATTACTGTCACCTGCCAAAACTACATCACCTTATTTCCTTATCTTTTGCAAATTGTGTTGCTATGCAAGAAGCATGCTTCACTGATGACCGTTCCCCCAACACTCCATAGCTATCATGCATTCTGTTGGAACCATGCTGGCCCCAGGAGAGAAGTCTGCGCATTATTTCATATTGATTTAGTTTGTGAATGGATTCCCCTTCATATCACATTGGAAACAGCTTGGTGCAGGTGCAGTTGACCTCGGTGGTCATCATTAGCAGTGGTTGTTTACCTCTGGGCTGGCCACTTACATTGAGTTGACCACCTTAACCCAACAACTTCGCCTCCCTCCTCCCTTATCACCTATTCGTGGACTTCAATGTGCACAACTCCCTTTGGGAAGTACTGCACCACCAGTTAGAGACCTTCTAATTGACCAGCTTCTTACTGACAATGATCCGTCTCTTCTGAAAGATAGTATTTCTACACACTTCAATGCTGTCTATGACACCCTACCAGTTACTGACCTAATGATCTCTTCCCCGAATCTTGTGGCTTCACTACATTAGTCACTACATGAACAGTGACCGCTTTCTGTTGATCCTGTTGCTTTCTTGCACAGCCAGATGGACTGGCTACCATGTTAGGTGCTTTGAAAAGCCAACTTGCAATTATACACCTTTGCTATTACGTTCCCGTTCCCTGTCAGATAGCATGTCTTTGTTGTGACCTTCATCCCCTTCCTGACAGATTGCATGTTGCATGCCTTTCTTGTACTTTCACCCCCTGTCAGTGAGATTACATTGATGAGGTTGTACAAGGCACCTCTGATCCAATTACCCATGCCTCTGGAACTGCTATTCCCCTTTCTACAGATCCCCACCATCACCAGCTGGTACCATGCTAGACCAAAGACATTGCAGTAGCTGTTCAGAATCACCAAAGAGCCTTGCAACTTTTCCTGCAATGTCCTTCGCAGACCAACCTTATCACTTCTAAGTGACTTTCTGCTAAGGCTTGCTATTAAATTAAAAACACCAAGAATAATTGTTGGGAGTACTGCGTCTCCTTCCATGGAAGGTATGCCTCTTCTTCCAAGGTGTGAGTCAAGATCCATAACTGTACAGGGTGTCTTCCTACAGGATCGTCTCTATAAGGATGCATTGGCTCTTGCTTGAACACCTTTGTGTCCGGGAATTGCAGTGACAAGGTAGTATCATCATTCCAGTCATTAAACTGGGCTGAAATCCAACAACCGTAGACAGTTATTAGCCAGTTAGCTTCACAAACAAGCTCTGCAAACGGCTTGAAAGGATTGTTGTCCACTGATTATGCTGGCTTCTTGAATATTGGGTCTTTAAGAAACACTTAACCTTGAATATGTAAGGGACAGGAATGTGGCAAGCTGATACAATTTAAAAATAAGTAAAAAACAAATAGTGACTCTTTCAGGAAGTACATCTTGCGTTATTGACTGAAAGCAAGTTTGTTAAAGGGAAGTCGGTTGTGTCATATGAAGATACCTCAAAATGAGGAGGATATATTTCCATCTATGACCTATGAATTCTGTGCTTGATCAGTGAAATTGTTTGTTTAAATGTCTATCTTTCTCGTGCTGTGTAATTCCTAGTGTCATTTAGTCAGTCTCTTTTGTATAACAATTGTTTTGTTGTTGTTACTCATTAATGCTGCTAACCGTTTTTGGTGTGTCATGACAGATTGGATATACAGTACTGTTGTTGTACAGTTTCAAATCGCAAATTACTGCCAGCTCTGATTTACGCCATCTGACACTCCAGTTCCAACTTCAGACTGTACGTCACAAGGTTAAGAACTTTGCTCATTTTTGTTTACTCAAAAAAGGAATTGATGCTGATATCTACAGGGAGCGAAAGGCTATTTACAATTTGTACAGAAACCAGATGGCAGTTATAAGAGTCGAGGGACATGAAAGGGAAGCAGTGGTTGGGAAGGGAGTAAGACAGGGTTGTAGCCTGTCCCCGATGTTGTTCAATCTGTATATTGAGCAAGCAGTAAAGGAAACAAAAGAAAAATTCGGAGTAGGTATTAAAATTCATGGAGAAGAAATAAAAACTTTGAGGTTCGCCGATGACATTGTAATTCTGTCAGAGACAGCAAAGGACTTGGAAGAGCAGTTGAATGGAATGGACAGTGTCTTGAAAGGAGGATATAAGATGAACATCAACAAAAGCAAAACGAGGATAATGGAATGTAGTCTAATTAAGTCGGGTGATGCAGAGGGAATTAGATTAGGAAATGAGGCACTTAAAGTAGTAAAGGAGTTTTGCTATTTGGGGAGCAAAATAACTGATGATGGTCGAAGTAGAGAGGATATAAAATGTAGGCTGGCAATGGCAAGGAAAGCGTTTCTGAAGAAGAGAAATTTGTTAACATCCAGTATTGATTTAAGTGTCAGGAAGTCATTTCTGAAAGTATTCGTATGGAGTGTAGCCATGTATGGAAGTGAAACATGGACGATAAATAGTTTGGAAAAGAAGAGAATAGAAGCTTTCAAAATGTGGTGCTACAGAAGAATGCTGAAGATTAGATGGGTAGATCACATAACTAATGAGGAAGTATTGAATAGGATTGGGGAGAAGAGAAGTTTGTGGCACAACTTGACCAGAAGAAGGGATCGGTTGGTAGGACATGTTCTGAGGCATCAAGGGATCACCAATTTAGTATTGGAGGGCAGCGTGGAGGGTAAAAATCGTAGGGGGAGACCAAGAGATGAATACACTAAGCAGATTCAGAAGGATGTAGGTTGCAGTAGGTACTGGGAGATGAAGAAGCTTGCACAGGATAGAGTAGCATGGAGAGCTGCATCAAACCAGTCTCAGGACTGAAGACCACAACAACAACAACATCTAGATGTGACAGAAAAATTGTTTCTCCATATAGCATCAGTGAAAAAACTGTGTGACGTTCCTAAAAATATGGGCATTCGGCTAAGTTGTAACAACGATGACCAGTCATCCTTCCATGTCAGCTGCAGTTTTTTTGAGGATCTCATGACAGTCAATTCACATCAGATCTGTCAGTCAGAATAAAGTGTAATAACCCTTCAAGACCTTGAGAAATACTTAATCTTGAATGTGCAATAATAGTAGTAATAAAAACACGGCCTTCACATAAAACTGAAATAAAGATTTTATGGGATTTGGGTACATCAGTAACATATGAGATGTTCCACAAAGCAAGTTCAAAACCAAAAGTTTAATTAATAACTCAAATAGCGCTAAATCTGCGTACTGTAAATGGTACAGTAGTCTTGGTGAGTATTAATCAAACACCCTTCTTACACCTCACAAATAGTGTTTCTTCCTACACCTCAGCAAATGCTATTAATCTCCATCTTTTTTTTGATAGTGAAGTGTTAAAACTTAGTAGTAAGCAACAGAATTGCACACAGTGGTTAAAAAGAAAAACTGTTTCCTGTGTTCTTGGAAATTAATGCAGACTGTATAAATTTAAGCAAAAAGTGTTTGTAGGTGGATCAGTTATTTGCATCTTCTGTGATCTTTTCCAGTAACCAGACCCATATATTTGGCACACATCTTATATTTGAGAGGGAATTAAACGTCTTGTCCACAGTGATCTGTTCCATAGACATCTTAACAGCTGTTCCTGATGTGAATTATTACTAAATATGCTGACTAATACCAAAGATTATCGTTATCTTTTGCAGGACTGATGTGATTTGATCATCATGCTTGAATGAAAGATGCCTTTTGTGTAAATAACTGTGACAATTTGATCCAAAAATAAGTTGGGACTGACAGTCGCACACCATATCATCTTCAACTCATGTTACCCCAGTAATAGTACAAACCTGTATATTATTAACTGAGTGATTTACACAACATCTGCAAAATAAAATCAATTTCAGCTCCATCAAACAATTTCTACAAGTTGTTATTGGTATTCTACTAGGGGGGCCCCACAACTCCTTCATGGGAACGTGTGTGGTGTTGCATGGGCCCCGAGCTATTATAGTCTTTGTATTCCCTTTTCCATATCCATTCCTTCCTGTCCTAATTCCATCCCTTCCTGCCCCTCCCGCCCCTCCCCCTCACCTTTCTCTCTTGGTGTTCCCCTGATGCCCCCCTTTCCAAATAGTTTCAGTAGTTTCGGCCATTTGAAGAGGAACTCCCTCCCTAGTGTGGGTTGTTCTCCCCCTCCCCCTCCCCCTCTTCCTCTCTTGCTGTAGACACTCCCCCACATCTCCTTGCTACATCACCAGCTCTTGTAGGCAGCCTGTGTTGTGGGGTTGTTACATAGCCATGTTACTGCCACCTGACAACACAGGTATCACAAATCTGGTACCTGACTGTCACTGCCTCATGTATGCCTAGAAGTGGTTGCTTGTCTTTTTGAGACATTTGAACTCCTGGTAACCACTACCTGCCAGGCAGCTTTTGCATGGCTGGGTGGTGCCCACAGGGTGTATGGTACCAGGGCAGCAGAGGCACACTAAGCATGCTAAGCTCCATACTTCTGACTGCTCTTACACAGCCATGTCTTCAGACAAGAACAATTCTCTCTCTGCTCCTACTTTTCCTTTCTTGGCTTTCCCCTCCCTGGCCACCCTTTGGGAGAAGGACCAGGCCTGGCAACTTGGGGGTCAAACCCTTTGCCCTTTACTTTGTTCCAGGACAGACAGGGAGACTTCTGCTGCTACCAAACAGCTATTTTTTTGCAGAACATATCAAAGGTAATTTTGGTGAAGTTGACTCACTCAGTAAGATGCAGTCTGGTTCTCTACTGATTGAAACCTCCTCTGCCATTCAGTCAGCTTCCCTTTGTACTTGCATGTGCTTGGGAGACATCCTGGTGAGCATCACTCCTCACTAGTCCTTAAATATGGCCCAGAGCATTATCTTCCATGGGGACCTCCTTGTCCAATCTGACAAGGAACTCAGGTCTAATCTGGCATGGCATGGTGTTCATTTCATCTGGTAAGTCGAGAGAGGTCCTAAAAACGATTCTGTTGCTACCAGCACTTTAATCCTGGCTTTGAGGGGGTACCCTGCTGGAAAAAGTCAAAGTTATGGTTTACTGTTGCGATGTGAAGCCCTATAGCCCAACTCCCAGGCATTGATTACAGTGTCTCTGTTTTGGTCACATGCCTTTCTGATGTGTGTGACATGAATCCTATTTGCAATGACTGTGGATGCCCTCTCCATGGGGGGGGGAGTCCTTGTACCCCACTGCCCAAGTGCATGAACTGTTCCATCCCATATTCTTCTTACTCGCTGAACTGCCCAATCTTCAAAAATGAAAGAAAGATATGGGAATTCAAAACTCTTGACAGTCTATCCTACTCTGAAGCCCCTACTCTAAAGCCCGACAAATTCAACTGTCTCCACCAACTATCTAGAGTGCCTAGCTTTGTTTTTGTTGCTTCCTCTTCCTCTTCCTCTTCCTCTTTCTCTTTCTCTTTCTTCCTCCCTCCTTACCTCCATCCTGTCCCCCTTCCCTTTCCTCCTCCCTGGCGGTTCTTGTTCTCTTCCCTCATGGAACCACTCCTCCTTTTCTCCTTCACCAGAGAAGAAACCACCTTATCTGGCAAGGGTGGGACTCCCTCAAGGAAACCCCCCTCCCCTATGTCTCCAGGACAAGAAGGCTGTTACTTAAGTCAGATGTGGAACCCATGCTTTGCAGGCCGTAAGGCCACTCGTTCTGTTTCAGATTTTTGTATTGCTGTAAATTGCTCTCTTCCTGACAAGACCACCTATCACACTCTGAAGGAGTTGCATAAGTCTCAGAATGAGACCCCCAACATCCCACGGGGTGTCACCCCCTCCTTCTAAATCAGTGTCTGATCTTACATTCATGGACGTCACTATTTCCTTATCGATGATGGAGACTGAATCGGCACAATGACCAATTCTGGTCTGTTCCACGTCCATCCAGCCTCCTGTAATGCTCTCCTCCAGTGGAACTGAGTCTGCCCTTTTGCAAACTTCTGATGATATTAGTCCCCATGAAGTGCTGGAAGCGGTGGCCATTTGGATACATATAGACTCTGCATTAACAATATGCAGTCTTTAATTCTCCACAGACCGGCTTCCTACAGTTTCTGTTCTTCATGCACTCTTTCAACAGCTCCCTCCCTCCTTCCTTGTCCTTTGGGATTTTAACATCCACAACCCTCTGCGGTGTAGTACTGTAACCACTGATCGGGACAAGAGTGTTGAAGACCTGTTGGCAAGGCTTGATCTCTGCCTCCTCAACACTGGAGTCCCCACACACTTTAGTGTGGCGCATGGCACTTTTTAAGCCATTGATCTTTCCATCTGTAGCCCTTAATTCCTCCCCTCCATTCAGTGGAGAGTTCATGACGATTTGTGTGACAGTGATCATTTTCCAATTGCCTGATCTTTTGTCCAGCATC
Organism: Schistocerca piceifrons; assembly: GCF_021461385.2. Classification (NCBI taxonomy): domain Eukaryota; kingdom Metazoa; phylum Arthropoda; class Insecta; order Orthoptera; family Acrididae; genus Schistocerca; species Schistocerca piceifrons. The sequence continues at coordinate 310,916,544 of NC_060138.1, forward strand.
ATTCACCTTGGTGCCCTCCCAAGTAGCCATGCGAATTATGATGCCTTTTCCTCAGCTGCCATCTCAACCACTCTACTACACGATGTCACTGATGAGTCCATACAGTGTTTGAGTGATGCGATCCCTTGGGTAGCTGCTTCAGCGATTCCTTCTTCCTCATGTTCTCCTCGACAGAAGACCGCCTCTTCTTGGATGTCAAAATTGCTGCGGCTATTAAAGACCACTGTCGTGCTGTCTAATTCTACAAACGTCATTCTTCTCTAAACCATCTCCTGGCTGTTAAACAGCTTCATTCCTCGGATAATTATTTTCTTAAATGCCAGAAATGGATTTGTTGGGAACAATGTCATTGCCATAGGGCTGCATATTCCCTGTTCTCAGGTTTGGGCAAAGATCAATCACATTTTTGACCTTTGTCCTCCTACAGGTATCTCAGGACTCTTCCTGAATGGTGTTATCTTCGCCAGCCCAAACACTATCACTGACCATTTTGCTTGACATTTCACCTAGGCTTCAGCATTGGGCCACTATCCACTCGTGTTTGGTTTTCTCAAACACCATCTGGAATAACTCTCTATCTTCTGTTCCCTGTTGCGTGGAGTCTTATAACGCCCCATTTAGCCAATGGAAATTCACCATTTGTTCTTGCTCTCTGCCTGATGCTGCTTCTGTACCATACTAGTTACACACTCAACTGCTTCAACACTTTATTGATAGCTAGCCAATCTCATATACTTGCACTTTTTAACCATCTCTGGGGCGCGGGGAAATTGCCTTCCCAATTGCAAGAAACTGTCATTCTTCCAGCTTTGAAATCTTACAAACCTTCTCTTCAGATGGACGGCTATTGTCTGATCAGTTTAGCCAATGCCGTCTGCAAGAATGTATGGTGAGTCAAAGGCTGAATTGGATCCTTGAATCTCTGGACCTTTTGAGTTCAGTCCAGGGTGATTTTTGCTGAGACATCTCAACTACAGATAATTTAATCTTACCTGGAGTCCGCCCCCGGTAGCTGAGTGGTCAGCGCGACAGACTGTCAATCCAAAGGGCCTGGGTTCGATTCCCGGCTGGGTCGGCGATTTTCTCCGCTCAGGGACTGGGTGTTGTGTTGTCCTAATCATCATTTCATCCCCATCGACGCACAAGTCGCCGAAGTGGCGTCAAATCGAAAGACTTGCACCAGGCGAACGGTCTACCCGACGGGAGGCCCTCGTCACACGACATTTCATTTCATACCTGGAGTCTGCTATCCGAATGGCTTTTGCCCAGTATCAACACTTCGCTGCAGTCTCCTTCAATCTGCATAAAGCTTATGATATTGCATGGTGCCATCACATCCTTGTCACCTTGCATGAATGGAGCCTACATGACCCGATTTTTATCCAGAGCTGTCTTTCATGTAGTGCTTTCCAGGTACAAGCTGGTGCCTCCCATAGCACCTCGCATCTGCAGGATAATGTGGTACCGCAGGGTTCTGTGTTGAATGTCCCTCACTTTGTAGTGGCTATTGATGATTTTGTAGTGGCTACAGGGCTGATGTTTTTTGCATTTATTTGTGTTCATCTGTGGTGGTCATTGCTGAACAGAGACTGCAGGGAGCAATACACTGAGTGCTGTCTTAGGCTTTCACTCAAATCTTCCTCTCTCTTTTTTTTTTTTTGTCAAGACCTGCTTTATGCATTTCTGTCATCGCGATACAGTCTGTCCCCATCTGGATACATTGGTGGCCAATCCCACAATGTGGTGGACTCTCATCAGTTTATGGGAGTGGCCTTCGATGCTAGATTGACATAGCTTCCCCATCTTTGTCAACTAAAGCAGACACATCTCAAAGATCTTTGATGCGTCAGCAGCACCAACTGGGTCATGGACCGCTCTACACTGATACGGTTCTACACAGCACCTGTGTCCAGTCCTGTCTAGATTATGGTAGTCTCTCATGTGGCTTGGCATCACTTTCAACATGACAGATGCTGGAGCCCTTTGGACTAGCCTCATCATCAGCCTCCTAGCTGAGGCAGGGATTCCACCATTGGAGGTTCTGCACCAACAACAGTTGATAGCTTATGCGTTAAACATCTGTTGCTTCCCACTGTACCCCAACTACCATCTCTGTTTCCAGATATGGAGATCCACCACCTGCAACTGCGGCCTAGAGCTGGGGTTAAGATTGCAACCTGTGTCCGGTCCTTTTTTTTCTGAACTCCTTTCCCCTCTACAATGTCTTCTCCTGCCTGCTCACTAACAACTCCATGGTACATCCTTTGTCTTGACCTATCACAGGGTACAAAAGACTCAGACCATCCTAAGGCCCTCTGCCACCAGTTCTTCTCCATTCTTGGGTATTTCAGAGTTTAGAAGTAGTCTATACTGATGGCTCAGTGGTTGCCAGTTATGCTGGCTTTGGTTATGTTCATGTGGGATGTAATGATATCCACTCCTTACTTGATGGCTGCAGTGTTTTCACTATGGAGTTGGTAGCCATTTCTTGTGCTCTTGATCATATCCATTCTTGCACTGGTGAGTCCTTCCTCATCTGTAGCAATTCTTTGAACAGTTTACAAGTTCTTGACTAGTGTTACTCTTACCATCTCTTGGTCCTGATTATTCAGAACTCCCTTTTTGTCCTCGAACAATGTGGCTGCTCGGTGGTCTTTGGCTGGACCCTGGGTCATGTTAGGATCCTGGGGAATGAACTCACTGACAAGCCGGATAGATTTGTTACCATCATGCTGCCTCTTGAGATTGCTATTCTGGAACTGGACCATCAATTGGTGTTACATAATCAAATTATCAGGATTTGGACTGTGAAAAGACATACTCTGACTTTGCCAAACAAGCTGCAGGTGATAAAGAAGACAACGAATTTGTGGAGGTCCTCCATGCGGGCCTCTTGCGAGGACTCCCATTGTCCATTGCTGGCTCTGTGTTGGCCATACTTGGCTGACTTGTGGTCAGCTCCTTCAACATGAGGATCAGATCCACCCCAATGTTGTTCGATGTCTGTCTGATGGTGGTCCACATTTTGCTGGACTCTCCTAATCTAGACGCCGTGCGGCAGAATTGTAATCTGCATAACTCATTACCCTTGGTGTTAGTGAATGATGCCTCAGTGGCTGACCTTGTGTTATGGTTTATTTGTGTAGGATTATTTTACCACTATCTGAGGGAGGGCAGCTCAACCTTGTTGGCCCATTGATGGCTTAGTAGAATGCCCTGTTGCCTCCTCTACCCCTACCCCAAACTGGTAGTGGCGGTCTGGTAATGGTGGTCCGCCCTATCCACTCTTTTGCACTTCTTACCCCTTCTTGTGCATTCTGTTTGACTTGGTGTTATTCCTGTGCTTCTGTTGCCTTGTCCATGTCCCTAGTCTTCTCTGAGTATTGTTAGATGAGATGCAAGCTGTATGTCCGCTTTGCACTTACTGCTGTTGGGGGCCTACTGCTACACCCTGGACAGGGCACCTCACCCACCTTTCTTCTTTTTCCTGCTTTCCTTGTTTGTTTCTTTAGGCTTTGTTCACCTATAGTAGACCATGGGGCTTTTTGTCCTTGGGTTTAGCGCAGTAGGCCTGTCTTTGGCGTGTTTTGTTGATTTGCCTGTTCCAGATAGGGGGAACTATGACCTCGTACTGTGGTCACTTTAATGAATAAACCAAGCAGCCAGCCATTATTAATACTCTACTGAGTCTCTTATATTTCACATCTCCTGCTCCTTTCTCGCTCATCATTGGAAGAGCAGTGTCATTTTCATTAATGTGCCGTGTCATTTGAAGAGCAATTTGGGGCATTGACATCAGTCTAGTCTCATACATGTCACTAAAGCGTATAGTTACTCATTTTACCTTTCTTAGTTCTACAGCAAAATGTAGCTAGTTTGGATTGACTTAAACACACACATTCAGTCTGTGATTTTGGTTGATGCTCAGGTAAACATAATCAAATGATTGAAAGTTCAGGATGGAGTAACAGTAGTATGGACAGGGTAGGTTGCTACTTATCACGTAGAGGCACAATGAGAAAGTTTGGTAGAAATGTTCAACTTTTTATCCAAGCCCTTCATCAAAAGAAGTTAAAAACACACACACACATTCTTTTTCATTGTGCCTGTGTGTGACTTAGAATGCTTCTTGTATTTGTTGATCTGTGATCTATGTTTTCCATATTAAGGTAAGCATAATATTTTTTATACACTTTCCCATCCTTGCCAAATGTAGTCAGTTGTGTCTAATGTCTCTGACATTAATGGGATGTTAAAATTTACCCTATCATTCTTTCCACTTTATTGTATTAACAGTAAGACCCTTTGTTTGTGAATTAAGTGGCTTATTCATTTTGAAAATATGTTACAAAAGTATGTAGTTGCTCAATAACTCAATCTTTTGGAAACATTTTCTACAAAATGAGCTAATGTAAGTGGTGAAATAAGTAAGTGTGAGTGATACTTCTCTGATAATATCAAATATCAAATTCTTTTGATAATCAGCTTTACAAATAACCATGTAGACAATGAAATCAATTGCAGACAACAGTGCAGATTTTGTGCATGAGCTGAGAACAACAGATGTACCTGCATTCATTTTAAGACAGAATCCTGTCCAGATTTATTTGCAGTACTTAGTAATAACATGCTGAGCTGACAGTAAGGTTAAAAATATAAATAAGACTTTGGAAGTTAACTGATTTTCAGAAGAGAAGCAAACATTTTGAGAAATTGTAATATTAGTCATACTTTCAATCCCAGGTCCTCCTAGCTTCCAAGTATAATAAACTGGCTGAGAGGCACTGTCCAGGATTGTTCAGCTGCCAGCTGCAAAAGTATCTGTTTGACACTGTTTTGGTGACTTGCATGTTGTTGAAGATGAGGTGAAATGATTAGGACAACACAAAAACCTAGTCCATGACTGAAGAAACTCTCTGACCCACCTGGGAACTGAGCTCGGATCCCTTGCTCTAGAGGCAGTGACAGTAATCAGTAGACCACAAGTTGCAGACAAGCACTTCAGTAACAATTACATAGTAAATTTTAAGTTGTGCTGTTGGTTCAGAATGAGTGGTGACACATTTCATCCCCCTTTTTGGGTACTATGTTTAAATAGTTAAAAATTCAGTGTTAAAAAGATTCGCTAGCACAAAATACGTGCGCATTATTTGACATAACAAGAGATTTAAACCCAAGAGGTGACCCTCAAGCATTTTATCAATAGTATTAGTGTCAGAGCTTTGCTCATATGGCAGCTGCAGTAGCTAATCTTTGCAAAGAAGCTAATTGGTGTAGCAAAAGTGTTAAGGCACACATGAACCTGACTGAACTGATTGTCATTCATGTAGTTCACAAGTTGCATGGCATGGAAAAGACACCTCTTCAGTGTTAAACAAAAAAAAAAAAAAAAAAAAAGAGAGAGAGAGAAGTGTGGGAAACTTCAAACAACAAACAAGAGCTGCTATGGTGAATTTAAGAAACAATAAAGATCATTTGTTTAACCAGGAAGTTTACCAAAGTGCAGATGCCAGGAAACTTTAGTGAGGGGAAATCAAATTATACCTATATTTGGCTCCATATAATCAGTGCTGTTATTGTTCCATAAGCTGTTATTGGTTCATGTGTTACACTTGCTACCCAAGCCAAGATTATAATACCGTCACCCCATTCTCAAACAGATCTCTGGTAAACACTGAAAACTATCTTAAAAGTTTGCCTTAATATCAACTTGTATATATTTTCTGATAATTTAGTTTTGGGTTTTGAAAATCCACATTTGTGTTTAAATGGATAATAATACTAACTGTACACATATGTCTGTTCTCAAGTAATTAATAATTTTCCAATGTATACATAAAGCAAGTAGCAGTCTACATACAAACCTGTACCAGTGCAGACTGGGTAGGAGAGAGAGCCATGGTAGTTTCAGAAGGGAGGAACAGTAGTGTCTGTCCACTGAAACTAACCACAGCATGGTAGGGGAAGTGCCGATTAACAAAAAAAAGCCTTTTTTTTATGCAAATTTAATGACTTTACAGACAGTCTCATGTGATGGACAGTGAAGTATTCACCCTGCACCAATGGTGTTTGGTGACAGTGTTGCCATCCTATGTAGACATAGGTGGTAGTAACAATATTCATAGTGCTCTGCCATGTGGTTGTTGTTGTTGTTGTTGTTGTTGTGGTCTTCAGTCCTGAGACTGGTTTGATGCAGCTCTCCATTCTACTCTATCCTGTGCAAGCTTCTTCATCTCCCAGTACCTACTGCAGCCTACATCCTTCTGAATCTGCTTAGTGTATTCATCTCTTGGTCTCCCTCTATGATTTTTACCCTCCACACTTCCCTCCAGTACTGTTGGTGATCCCTTGATGCCTCCGAACGTGTCCTACCATGCGATCCCTTCTTTTAGCCGGTTGTGCCACAAATTCCTCTTCTCCCCAATTCTTTTCAGTACCTCCTCATTAGTTATGTGATCTACCCATCTAATCTTTAGTATTCTTCTGTAGCACCACATTTCGAAAGCTTCTATTCTCTTCTTGTCTAAACTATTTATCGTCCATGTTTCACTTCCATATATGGCCACAATCCATACAAATACTTTCAGAAACGACTTCCTGACTCTTAAATCTATACTCGATGTTAACAAATTTCTCTTCTTCATAAACACTTTCCTTGGCATTGCCAGTCTACATTTTATATCCTCTCTACTTTGGCAATCATCAGTTATTTTGCTTCCCAAATAGCAAAACTCCTTTAGTACTTTAAGTGTCTCATTTCCTAATCTAATTCCCTCAGCATCACCCGACTTAATTCGACTACATTCCATTATCCTTGTTTTGCTTTTGTTGATGTTCATCTTATATCCTCCTTTCAAGACACTGTCCATTCCATTCAACTGCTCTTCCAAGTCCTTTGCTGTCTCTGACAGAATTACAATGTCATCGGCGAACCTCATAGTTTTTATTTCTTCTCCATGGATTGTAATGCCTACAACGAACTTTTCTTTTGTTTCCTTTACTGCTTGCTTAATATACAGATTGAATAGCATCGGGGAAAGGCTACAACCATGTCTCACTCCCTTCCCAACCACTGCTTCCCTTTCATGTCCCTCTACTCTTATAACTGCCATCTGGTTTCTGTACAAATTGTAAATAGCCTTTTGCTCCCTGTATTTTACCCCTGCCACCATCAGAGTTTTAAAGAGTATACCAGTCAACATTGTCAAAAGCTTTCTCTAAGTCTACAAATGCTAGAAACGTAGGTTTGCCTTTCCTTAATCTTTCGTCTAAGATAAGTCGTCGGGTCAGTATTGCCTCACGTGTTTCAACATTTCTACAGAATCCAAACTGATCTTCCCCGAGGTTGGCTTCTACCAGTTTTTCCATCCGCGTCAATATTTTGCAGCTGTGACCTATTAAACTGATAGTTCGGTAATTTTCACATCTGTGAACACCTGCTTTTTTTGGGATTGGAATTATTACATTCTTCTTGAAGCCTGAGGGAATTTCGCCTGTCTCATCCATCTTGCTCACCAGATGGTAGAGTTTTGTCAGGACTGGCTCTCCCAAGGTTGTCAGTAGATCTAATGGAATGTTGTCTACTCCCGAGGCTTGTTTCGACTCAGGTCTTCCAGTGCTCTGTCAAACTCTTCACGCAGTATTGTATCTCCCATTTCGTCTTCATCCTCTTCCATTTCCATAATATTGTCCTCAAGAACATCGCCCCTGTATAGACCCTCTATACATTCCATCCACCTTTCTGCTTTCCCTTCTTTGCATAGAACTGGGTTTCCATCTGAGCTCTTGATATTCATGCACTTGGTTCTCTTTTCTCCAAAGGTCTCCTGTAGACAGTATCTATGTTGCCCCTAATGAGATAGGCCTCTACATCCTTACATTTGTCCTCTGTCCATCCCTGCTTAGCCATTTTGCACTTCCTGTCGATCTCATTTTTGAGACGTTTCTCTTTCATCAATTAAATTCAGTATCTCTTCTGTTACCCAAGGATTTCTATTAGCCCTCGTCTTTTTACCTACTTGATCCTCTGCTGCCTTCACTACTTCATCCCTCAGAGCTACCCATCCTTCTTCTACTGTATTTCTTTCCCCCATTGCTGTCAATTGTTCCCTTATGCTCTCCCTGAAACTCTCTGCAACCTCTGGTTCTTTCAGTTTATCCAAGTCCCATCTCCTTAAATTCCCACCTTTTTGCAGTTTCTTCAGTTTTAATCTACAGTTCATAACCAATAGATTGTGGTCAGAGTCCACATCTGCCCTGGAAATGTCTTACAATTTAAAACATGGTTCCTAAATCTCTGTTTTACCATTATATAATCCACCTGAAACCTTCTAGTATCTCCAGGGTTCTTCCATGTATACAACCTTCTTTCATGATTCTTGAACCAAGTGTTAGCTATGAATACTGTCAATAATAGTGCTCTGCCATATGGCAGAGTAACATCTGAGGTGACTACTCCTCTGGAAGAGAGAACTGAACCACCCAGTGCTCAAAATGAAGGTATGTGGTCTGTGTTGGGTGGACTTATCTTATGTAAGATCTATTTAGTATAATTCAAGAAATAGCAACTATTTTCAAATAAGCAAGATCTGTTCCAATCATATAAGATGTACATTAGTGGTATTTTCAGTCTCACATAATTTAGAACAGATTGTCAGTGAAGGTTTATTGAGATACAAAAGTGGCTTAGCAGCTGCTCTCTTTGTGAGATGAGATGTTCATTGACTAAGGTCTCAGTTTTTTTAATTGGCGCAATTTTCCAATTGCTAGATAACTGCAAAAGTCAGGTATGCCATTTGACCTCTTCAGCTTAGAACTGTGCACTGTCATTGTATAGCTGTATTGAGTTGTGCTTGTTTAATGTTTGCAGAAATTGAGAATGAAGAACTGAGCTGTTTCCTTCATAATTACATGGTTTTGCTACTAAAGCTGACTGTGTCATCTCCTCCTGTTGAAATATGTTCTTGGAGCAATGAAATTCTGTCTGAAGTGGCAGATTATTTAGAATAACAAAGGATTTACTCTCCTTGAAAATGAAATTACGACTTGACACGAAACTGTTACCATGGAGTTGTGAATAGTATAACTTGACTCTTCTCCAGTAATCTGTGGGGGCCACTTCCTGTCTGTCTTAGAAAATCAGTTCATCACCTTAACTGATCTGTGAACAGTTGCCATTGTGGAGAGAATGGAGGAATGTGTGTTCGATCTCTTTAATCATTTTTCGTGGCTTTTTGCAACGTAAAGTAAATAGGCTGTCGTACTGGGTGGTTATCATTAAAGGGCAGCTACTCACAGAGGTCCAGTGTGGGCTGTAATTATTGTATGGCAGCGAAACTTGGTGGATGTGCTAATGTGTTAATGCGGAACTGATTTATGCTGGGGGGGGGGGGGGGGGGGGAATAGTTAAAAGTTTGGCCACCGGGTGCAAATTGGGTGCTTTGAATGCAGGAAAGGCATATAGGAATGTTTCCATGATTAGGGACAGGATGTGGGGAGAAAAGGTGAAACGAGTGGAAAGGCATAAAGTTGATTTTATTATTAACTGCCACTTCCAATGCAGTGCAGTGCATTGTTCAATATGAGTGCTGGAGATATCAGCAAGATACTGTGTTCATAAAATGATGTGATCAACAGTCGGTTGCAGCAGTTCCAGTGGAATCTGAGCAACATGTTTCTGCATGCTGTCCTTTAAATCAGGTAGAGACCAATTGTGTCCTGTAAATGCATTCATTTAGATATCCCCAGAGCCAAAAGTTTCATGGGTTGAGATCAGGTGGTCTTGCAGGCCATGCATCTGGAGAATCTCTGGAGATAACATGTTTATGGAAGGTTGCATTAAGCAGATATTTCATTGGGTAAGCAGCTTGAAGTGTTGTATGAAAACTGTGGTTTCCACACAGTTGCGCTCATCCAAAGCAGGAATCGCATGCTGTACAAGGTGGTCTCGATGATGTGCAGACGTCGTGGTTTACCAGACAGGTCCTCTGGATGTACTCTCTTCAGGAAGAATGGACTGAGAATAAAGGTGCTTGTGAGTCCACACCACTCAGCCATGTGTAAGTGAAGTGCAGTGACTCTACATGCACAACACGCAGTTTAGCAGTATCCCAATTTTGACACTTCTGTGTATTTGCTGCACCCTTCAGTGTAAAATGTGCCCTGTCACTACACAGTGGGTTGCCAGGCCATGTCATCAACTTTGATCCATGCCAGAAATCGAAGAGCAAATCAGAACATTGCTGTGAATCAGGCGGTTTTAGTTCATGGACTGTCCGGATCTTGTACAAGTGTCAGTGGAATACAGACCTCAAAACTATCCATCCCATTGACCATGGGATGATACAAAACTTTCTAACTCCTCCCATGTGTCTTATGTGGCCACCTGCTGTATGTAGTCCCTGCTGTATGTGTCCTCAGCGATACTTCCTGGGGAGTAGATCGTACCACCCTCCTTTGTTTGTACCTGTCCCTTGTCCATTTGTAAATAAACTATTGGTGCTTCGTTTATGCATCTACATGTCCGCCCCTCTTACACCATTGTGACATCTGTTTGGCCACTGGCACCTTTCACACAATACCAGTTGAGAGTCTGTATGCAGAAGCTGAACTATCGGGGTCATACCACCATGATTTTCTCCTCAGCAGATAAGCATTCCGTTTGTCTGCCATGTCTGGTCACCTATCCTATGCCTCCTTGAATGACTCCTCTGATCACCATTATGGGATTTGTCCCTCTTCTCTGTTACCTCCTGGAGTTTGTTTTCAGCTATTTGAACCCTCACCACCTTGGCTTCATGCAGCAGCCCGTGTTCACCTTGGCCTTCATTCGCTTCCTAAGGACACTACTCCAGCCACCTTGTATCACCGTAAGTTTCATGACCTTTGCACAGAACTTCTCAATAGTACCTTTGTGTACACTGGTGATTCTTGGACTGGCCATGGTGTTGGGTGTGCCTGCACCATTGGCACTGATGATTTTCGGTACCGGCTTCCCCATCACAGCTCAGTATTTACAGCAAAGCTATTCGCTCTGTATCAGGCCACACAGCACATCTGGAGACATGGGCTTTTCAGTTGCAACATCTGCTCTGACTCCCTGTGCCCATCAGAGCCTCTGTGTGATGTACATTGTCCACCACTTAGTGCAGTGGGTCCAGGAAAGCTGTCACTTGCTCACTCTTGATGGAGCCACTGTGATGTTTATGTGGGTTCCTGTTCAAGTCGGTCTAATGGGAAACAAGACCACTGATGCTGCTGCCAAGGCTGCAGTCCTCGTACCTCAGCCCGCTAGTTCTTCCACACCCTCCAATGATCTATGTGTTGCCATGTGTCAGCAGATGGCGTCACTTTGGCTTCACCACTGGGGTCCTTCCTTCATGGGAACAAGCTCCAGGGAATTAAGCCTCTCCCAGCAGCTTGGGCGACTTCCTCTCAGCCTCCTCGCTGTGGGGAGATCATGTCAGCTAGGTTGTGTATTGGGAACTGTCTTTTTAGACATTGCCATTTGTTAAGTGGTGCTCCCCAGCACTTTGTGCTCATTGCCCTCAACCTTTGGTAGTTCACCATTTCCTGACGGCATACCCTTTTTCTAACTACTTGCATTCTGAGTTATGTTTGCCATCTAAGTTATCGGCTATGTTAGTGAAGATGTACGGGCTGTGGACCGCGCTTTACTTTTTATCCAACATAGCAATATGGAGGACATGTAATCTTTAGTTCAGAACCTCCATTTCTGTATGGCGTATTTCATGGACCTTTTTCCAGATCCCTGTTTTTAGCTGTCTTTCCTTCTGTCAATTGGGCTTAAAGTGTAGTCTTTCTTCCCCCTCCCCCCCCCCCCCCCCCTTTGTGTTCTACGGTTCTGTTATGGGTGCCTATGAACCTAGTTGTTTTTGCACTCTAAAACAAAACCATCGGATGAACAATTCTCATGACACTGATTGAGCACTAACACTACGTGGGACACATGCTGCATGGTCAGTTACAGTAACAGCAACCTCGTTAGTAACTTTCATCAGAGCAGGGTGCTTTCCTCTTCCAGGTGCCACAGCAAGCTAACACATGTTTGCAGATTTGAGTGTCATCTTCTTTAAACCATTTAATGAAACCTGGCTTCTCTTCAGACCTTTCAGTTGGTGATACTTTCTCAATGCAGCACTGTAACTTCTGTCGTTCACATAAAACAGTTTCACTAACAGTGCACAGTATCTCCTCAATAGCCATGTGGTTTGCTGAAGTTACATCTTGTCAGCTGACGGTATGGATGTTTACAGTCATACTAACAGTGTACAGCACCAGATTTGCACGTGATGGACAAAATTTGAACTAACTTTTTTTGTACATAAACTGTAATTCCCAAAATGAAGTAACGGTAATGCTGGAGTTGGTTTAATAATGAATAAATAAATAAATATAAAAAAAAACGCGGATAAGCTACTATGAAAAGCATAGTGAACACATTATTGTTGCCAAGATAGACACGAAGCCCGCGCCTACCACAGTACTAAAAGTTTATATGCCAACTAGCTCTGCAGATGATGAAGAGATAGTAGAAATGTATGATTTGATAAAAGAAATTATTCAGATAGTAAAGGGAGACGGAAATTTAGTTGCCATGGGGGACTGGAATTTGATTGTAGGGAAGGGAAGAGAGGGAAAAGTAATAGGTGAATATGGACTAGGGTAAGGAATGAAAAGGGAAGTCGCCTGATAGAATTCTGCACAGAGCATAACTTAATCATAGCTAACACTTGGTTTATGATCATGAAAGAAGGTTGTATACATGGAAGAGCCTGGAGACACTGGAATGTTTCAAATAGTTTATATAATGGCAAGTCAGAGATTTAGGAATCAGATTTTAAATTGTAAGACACTTCCAGGGGCAGATGTGCACTCTGACCACAATTTTTTCGTTATGAGGTGTAGATTAAAACTGAAGAAATTGCAAAAAGGTAGGAATTTAAGGATATGGTACCTGGATAAACTGAAAGAACCATAGGTTGTGGAGAGTTTCAGAGAGAGTATTAGGAAACTATTGACAAGAACAGGGGAAATAAATACAGTAGAAGAAGAATGGGTAGCTTTGAGAGAGGAAATAGTGAAGGCAGCAGAGGATAAAGTAGGTAAAAAGACGAGGGCTAATACAAATCTGTGGGTAACAAGAGATATTGAGTTTAGTTGCTGAAAGGAGAAAGTATAAAAGTGCATTAAATGAAGCAAGTGAAAAGGAATACGAATATCTCAAAAATGAGATCGACAGAAAGTGCAAAAGAGCTAAGCAGGGATGGCTAGAGGACAAATTTAAGGATGTAGGAGCATGTATCACTATGAGTAAGGTAGATGCTACCTACAGGAAAATTGAAGAGACCTTTGGAGAAAACAGAACCACTTGTATGAATATCAAGAGCTCAGACAGAAAACCCATCCTAAGTAAAGAAGGTAAAGCAGAATGGTGGAAGGAGTATATAGAAGGTCCATACAAGGGCGATGTACTTGATTATAGAAATGGAAGATGATGTAGATAAAATGAAATGGGAGATATGATACTGTGTGAAGAATTTGACAGATCACTGAAAGATTTAAGTCAAAAAAATGTCCTGGGAGCAGGCACCATTCCATTAGAACTACTGATAGCCTTGGGAGATCCAACCATGACCAGACTCTTCCTTCTAATGCACAAGATGTGTGCGACAGGCGAAATACCTTGAGACTTCAAGAAGAATATAATAATTTCAGTCCCGAAGAAAGCCGGTGTTGACAGGTGTTAAAATTTCCAAAGTATTAGTTTAATAAGTCACGGCTGTAAAATACTACTTGAATTCTTAACAGGCAAATGGAAAAACTGGTAGAAGCCGTCCTTGAGCTAGATCAGTGTGGATTCTGTAGAAATGTTGGTACACACAAGGCAATACTGACGCTAAGACTTATTTTGGAAGTTAGATTAAGGAATATCAAACCTACATTTTTAGCATTTGTAGACTTAGAGGAAGCTGTTGACAATGTTGACTGTAATACTCTCTTTAAAATTCTGAGGGTGGCGGGGGTAAAATACAGGGAGTGAGCTGCTATTTACAATTCGTACAGAAATCAGATGGCCATTATAGAAGTAGATGGGCATGAAAGGGAAGCAGTGGTTGAGGACGAGTGAGACAGTGTTGTAGCCTATCCGCAATGTTATTCAGTCTGTATACTGAGCAAGCAGTAAACGAAACAAAAGAAAAATTTGTAGTAAGAATTAAAATCCATGGAGAAGAAATATAAACCTTGAGGTCTGCTGATGACGTAATTCCGTCGGAGACAGCAAAGGACCTGAAAGAGCAGCTGAATGGAATGGACAGTGTCTTGAAAGGAGGGTATAAGATGAACATCAACAAAAGCAAAACAAGGATAGTAGAATGTAGTCAAATTAAATCGGGTGATGCTGAGGGAATTAGATTAGAAAATGAGACACTTATTTACATGAGTAGATATTTATTTACATGAGTAGTAAATGAGCTTTGCTATTTGGGGAGTAGAGAGGATGTAAAATGTAGACTGGCAATGGCATGAAAAGCTTTTGTGAAGAAGAGAAATTTGTTAACATAGAGTAGAGATTCAAGTGTCAGGACGTCTTTTCTGAAATTATTTGTGTGGATTGTAGCCATGTATGGAAGTGAAACATGGACGATAAACAGTTTAGACAAGAAAAGAATAGAAGCTTTCAAAATGTTTTGCTACAGAAGAATGCTGAAGATTAGATGGATAGATCACATAACTAATGAGGATGTATTGAATAGAATGGGGGAGAAGAGGAATTTCTGATATAACTTGACTAGAAGAAGGGACCGGTTGCTAGGACACATTATGAGACATCAACAGAGGGGAGCGTGGAGGTAAAAATCGTAGAGAGAGAGAGAGACCAAGAGATCAATACACTAAGCACATTCAGAAGAATATAGGTTGCAGTAGGTATTCGGAGATGAAGAGGCTTGCACAGGATAGAGTAGCATGGAAAGCTGCATCAAACCAGTCTCTTTACAGAAGAAGACGATAACAATGACGACGACAATGATGACGATGACGACGACGACAACAACAACAATAATAATAATACTGGTTCCGCATTAACAGGTTAGCACATCTACAAAGTTTTGCTGCCATATGATAATTAAGCCCGTACTGGACCAATGTGAGTAGCTGTACTTTATTTATAACCCTCCATTACATTGTGATCATTTTCGTTTACTAAATTTCAGTAAGTTCTTACTGGCCTCTCAACCAATATGCCGCCTCATTCGTTGTGTTGAAACTTCCAGGAAGTGAAGGGTTTTCCTTATTATTGATGAGCCTCTTCTTGCTGAACCTTTTTTTTGTATATTTTCCTTTGAGTTGGGGGGAATAGTCTTTTTCGTACTTGGATGACAGTTATCACAAATGTCATTTTCATGCAGAAGGGCAGAGAAATAAAAATGATTGTAGAAGATGTGTTGCCAGTCACTGGTAGACTGTATTAGACTTAATTTTGTGTAATGATCCAGAAGAAAAATTGTATTTGTTCAGGGAGTGAAGTAGCACGGGGATTAACACACTGGATGGCATTCAGAAAGAGTGGTACTCAAGTTCATGTCCAATGATCCAGATCTAGATATTCTGAAATGTCTCTCAATCACTTCACATGAATGCCAAGAAGGATCTTCTGAAAAGGTTGTCAATCTTTATTCACTTCCATACCTTATGTATCCTACATTGGCAAGATGTTAAAACTTGATTTTCTTGATTCTCGAATCTAGCTGCATACATTCATTGATAGGGTTGTCATAAAATAAAAACCAGTTCACAATGCTGTTATAATATATTTTGGGGTAGTTGAGGAGAATAAAGCAATTTATTTCCTGTCTGGTGGAAAATATGGCTTTGATATTTATTTACATATTATTTAACACTCATAATTACAGCTTGAAGAATTGTGGTTATAAGAATGATTTTGCATGTATGATGTGTATTGCCCTCTCTTCCTTACAGAGTTATAAAGTTTCTTCTAGTTGTGAATACTATCCATTTACGTATCAGTTCTGCTCTTTCTCTGGTTTTAAGACTGACTAGGAAACCTTGTACCATAGCTTTTTGGCAAAGCGTAGCATTTTTGATGGATACTTTTTCTAAGTTTGTATCAATATGTTGTTGATGGTATTACTTTGAGTGCAACTTGACTGTGGCAGTAGTCTAGCTTGTACACACATACAAAACCACCACTTGGAGTACTATGAAAAATTGAATCACAAACTTGGTTTTAGCTGAACAGATGCCATCAACTAATTAATTTCTTCTGTGATGCAGGATCTCTTATTCTCAGTTAAATTTTCTCATTTTCAGGAGTTGTCATGGCTTACTGCTGAAAGGAATACTTGGCGCCTTGTTTACTGTCTGTACCAGAATCGCTTGAGTTCTCACGAGCGTGAAATGAAAGTCGGACCACCAAGGAAACTTAGTGAGAAAGAAATAGCTGAACAGCTGTTTGAAAATGACCCAGTGATAAGAGAGGTAGTACAAAAAAATTTCAGTAATGAATAATGCATTACACAATCAAAACAAGCCATTTTTGTTTTCCAGCGCACATCATTAACTAGTGATAATATTCTGAAGCTTTAGAGGTTGTAGAACGATTCAGTATGATCCTTGAGAATTAACCTTTTCATTTACTTAATGGTGTCAAACAGCATCGTGAAGTGTCATTTTAACAGTTGTACTAGACATTTCGTCAATTTGAATGAGTTTATTTCTTGTGAATGTATTATGTGGGGAAAAAAAAAAATTCTCTTGTGTTGAAATGCATTAAAGAGACTCACAGCAGTGGTCTCTTAAAACTCCAGTTAAAAATGAGATGATTTTTCTTTCTGTGTAACAGTGTAGTGCGAGTATGTTGATACACACACAAGTATAAATTTAAAACACAGTGAGACAAGTCCTACCTGTATCAAAAACAAACCTCAAATAAATTCATATTGAAAGTGTGGTCAGTTATAAGAATTAGAAACAAATGTAGAGAGAAGAGATGCACATACAAATAGGTTGTCTGGGATGACAATTTCTGTGTTTCATATTGCCTCTTCTAGCTACAATGCATTTTTGCAATGGTGGAAAGAGATGGTCTTAGTGATATTTGATGTAATTTTGGGAGATAATGTTCCACATTACTTCCTCTTGTAGTTGTTACTGTTGGTGTTGGTAATACAGACAAGATCACGTTGTTGCAGCTTTTCAGATGATGGTGACAGCAAGGGAAGGTGACGAATATGTAGGAGAGTATTTTGGATGTTGTGAGAAGTGTGTTTGCAGCCATTGTCCTGCTGGAAAAGCACATGGAGAACGAACTAGATGAAAATTTAGATGTAATCTGTGCTGTTCAACATTCCCTTGACGAATAGCAAAAGTGTTTAACCATTTTAGGATATTAATAGTGTGCTTTTAGGTGTTGTGAGTTGTTTCTCTTTTACGACCAAGATTTTGACTACCAATCCAGCCATCTTCTTCAGGTGCTGCAAGTATTGCTGTTATGTGTACTAGCTGTCTGTCCGCCAACAAGAATGTAACCTATTGTTGGTCTCACATTGCTATTTATAGCAGAGCTCATTTCCAAATGCCTACCTACACCCTTTGATGTTCTTCTGATTTTTCAGAGCTCGTATTCTGTGAAATGCAGATTTCTTTAAATGTTTTACAATATTGCTTTAAAGAGGTTAATTCTTCATTTTCTGCTGGCATGCAAGATGTTATTGATGGCAAATAAGGAAAATAACATATGTAAAATGTTTTATTTCTTGGTAAATGAAACTGTTTGAAAGTCTTTGAATTTTGTGGTTCCACTGAATCATCAAGTTGGGTCAGTGTGGGCATATTTTAATTCTGTATTTATTAATTACTTTTTACAAAATTGTTAAGGCTTTCGTGGCCACTTGTTGACAAACTGCCTATTGGCTTCTGTCTCGGGTTCTTCGGCCGGCGTTCATCTAATGATTTTTCTGACGTTTCGCCAGCACGAGTGGCTGGCATTGTCAAAGCTTCACCCTCCATTGCCGGTGGTGAACTGGAGCCGAGCTCGCGGGCACAGACTATATGTACCTGGCGCGCCAACATCCGGCAATGGAGGGTGAAGCTTTGACAATGCCAGCCACTCGTGCTGGCGAAACGTCAGAAAAATCATTAGATGAACGTCAGCCGAAGAACCCGAGACAGAAGCTAATTACTTTTTGTTAGAGCCCTCAATATTTTCTTTATGAATTTTGCTTTAATGAGTTTATTTGTAGTAATTTAGGATGGGTTTTCATAATGTAATGTGTATTTGATGACTGTGAACATGCATTTATTGAGTTGATGCCATATAAATACAATTTTGTCAATTAGTTGACTGCAATTTCCTTACAACTCAGCACAGCAGAAATGAAATGTAGACGTATTATTTAACGATAGAAACTGAAGCAAAAGTAGTTGATCTCCTCGGGTACCTGCAAAGTTTTAAACGCTGCACTGGCAGCTAATTTCTTGCACTCTAGTCCTTTGAAAAGCAATGACTCTTGCTGTTTATCATTCTTATTTTACATGGATTCTAGGTCACATTTTAACAAACTGGTGTGGTAAGTTTGTTTTGGAATACATTGCACCCCAAAACTATTGCTATCATTGCATAATTTTAAGTCAATGTCGAGTTATACACATACATCACACATGCAAAATATTTTATCCTGCTCCTTCAGTGATTAGCATCTTTCGGTTTTTCATTGTCGAAAAGATGGTGTCCTTTGAAGAGTTGGCTTCACTTGCTGAAAGACTTGAGTCGCTTGGTGCTTGCTGGCTTGTGTATTGGGTGTGATAGAATGTGGTAACTTTCTCTTTAATGTTCAGAGAATTTGTGGCCTTTCATTATCTTGTAAATGAACATCATCACATGATTTACTGGTGTATGCCATTAAAGTTGTAGTACACATTGATTTTTCCATTAATTAATAAATACTAGGGTTATCTTGGGTCCTTTGTTCAAGATGTTCACCAGAATCACTCTAAAGTGCGTCTCAGATAACAGAAGCCCATGATATTTCTCACTAAGAACACCGTTTTGAGTTTTCTCTGTCTTGACAAATTTTTGCTTCAGGGAAGTAAATAGAGATCTCATTACGTACCACAAAACTCAACAATTACTTTCCTGATTTCACCGTACAACATTGGAAGAGATGTGCAGCTATTGTTTTCTGTAAATATTTTCAGGTTTTGACCAAGATTGTGGTTAACTCAGGTGTAAAATATTTGTTATACTTTCTTTACCATTTTACAAGAAGCATAATTCATGTATTTTTAACTTGCACCATCACAAATAGTATTACAGATATATTGGGTGTGATGAGAGTTACTACACTGTGTAGAAACACACTCCAGCGTGCATAATTAGGTCATCATTATATGCTGTGTACACCACCTATCAATCCCTACATACATTGATTCAGTCCACAAACATTCTGCAAGTGTTCTTGAAAGTGAGCGATTGTTACACTCTTCACAATTCAGAATTCTATCACCAAATACTGTTTCAATCACATTCATCAGGTACTTCATTAACCACGAAATTCTGGCCCTTTGTGAACTGAGAAAAAGGTTAACTGAAATCATGGGATGTAAAAGAGTGCTCAAAGAAAAGTGTAAAATAAAATGTATATGATGGGGGGAGGGGGGGGGCATTATTTTCTGACAGTTTTTAATGTATTTTGAACTAATTAATTTTAATTTGTGTTTAAAGTATCAACTTGTGGTGGACTGGCTGGAACAGAATGCAGCAGATGATAATGTAGAAGACAGAAACAAAGCTGTCATGATACATTACTTCACAGACAAGACAGTGAACTGGGAAAATACTATTCACTGCTTACAGGTAACATCAGGCATAATTCATTGATAAAGACTAATCTGAATTTTAATATTTTCTCTCTCTCCTTCCGTGTATGTTTTATGTTTATTGATTACTAAGTTTCTTTCTCTGTTGCTGTCACAGCAGGTTTAAGGATCATTGTCTAAATTTTATTCTTAATTCAGTGTAAATAGATTGTGTTAATACAACAACAAAAATAATCAATTTTTAACAATATAATGTTACTGCGCAGATAAATCTACTAAGTGGCGGCAGGGGGACATACATAAAAAAAGATTTTACTTATGCAAGCTTTTGGAGCTAATGACTCATTCTTTTTGGCAGAAGAGTTGAAGGGGAAGGAAGAGGAATGAAGGAAAAGGACTTTGAGTGGTTTAGGAAAAGTCACACAGAACCCCAGGTCAGGAATGACGGACAGACGGAATGAGAACGAAAGATTGATTCTTCTTTTTTAGACCGATTCTTTCTTCCTCGTCCTGCCTGGTAAGTCTTCCCTGACCTGAGATTCTGGGTGACTTTTCCGTATTCTATCCCTTTTCCTAAACCTCTCCAGTCCTTTTCCTTCACTCCTATACTCCTATTCCTTCCTCTTCAAACTTTGTGCTAGAAGAAGGAACCACTGGCTCTGAAAGCTTGCATATGTAAAACCTCTTTTTATATATGCATTTCCTGCCACCATTTTATGAGCAGATTTTTCTCTCTCCTTACTTTGTAAATAGATTGTGTGATATATTGATAGTGTACTAATCCATCAAAACAATTTATAGGACAGGTGACTGTATATCAACTGTATTTTGAGTTTTTGTGACTATTGAAATGTGCTAACATTCCTGCCAGTGTCACAATCACTGACAAAAGGCAATAAAATTTGTATTTACCCCAAATACATGTCAACTGTGTGAAGTTGCTAAAATTTCCAGTGATGAGTTCATGGAAGTGGTGGATGTTTGCTTTGGATACAAGTCCTCTGTGATTGAAATTGTTACTTGTCTTCTGTGTCTCACCGCAACACTTTCCAGTTAACTATCAGCCCTAAAATAATTTTGGACAGAGAATAGCAGTATTTGTGATATCCTATTGCTTTATATCTCATTCTAACAGGTTCTTACGTACCTAGCCAGGTCATACTTATGTACACAGATAAAAGTGTGCTCAGCCTAACAACTAAAGGATGTTTACAGGGCAGTATTTTGGAACATAGCCATAGAGTGCCTATTACAAAATATGACAGTGGCACGACCAACAACCCGCTAGGTGACTTAAGCAGATGATTGTAGCTGGGAGATCCAGGACAGAGACCAGACAGGCAAGAATTACAAGAGAAGAACTGCACAAATGGTGTTTCATAGAGTATGTGAAAAGTTGTTGCCCATAAAATAATTCACAAGTGAAGTGGATGACTTTAAATTACAGGAAACCCGTACAATCAAGACTGTGCAAGAGAACATACGAAGAGTACTCACATTTCGATATTTAGGCATCATGTTGAGTGGGGAAAAAAAAAAAAAAAAAAAAAAAAAAAAAAAAAAAAAAAAAAAAAAAAAAAAAAACATTCCTAGTTTATCAATAAATTTTCTCAATTTACAAAACATGTCACTTAAAATAAAACACTCCAGCTTTCAGTAGCTGTCTCCTACATAGTCATCAGGTGTTCAGTTACTGACTGCCAGGGCTGACATGGTGTTCTAGTTATATAGCTGCTATGTCAGCATTTGGAACATTCCAGAGGAGCCGAAGTGAGTCATGTGTGGAGGGCAAGTTGGGTGGCTCATAGATGCTCTAGCCTTCCATGGAACTGAGTGACATCAGGTGACCCAAGGTGCCATCACCACATTTGAAACAATTTCTTCCGCATCCCTACAATCATCAAGCCTCTGTCTTTGCTTTAGCTCAGTGTTCAAAGCTCCTGCCTCCATGCTCTACTAAGTATACACCTCTGGTCTCTCTTAAAAACGGTGCTATTTATACTGATTTTGGCCACTTATTTTGTAGCAGAATCCCAATATGATTATGTATGAGCAAAAACTATCATCATTTTAAACAGTACATTGTGT
Source organism: Schistocerca piceifrons (assembly GCF_021461385.2). Classification (NCBI taxonomy): domain Eukaryota; kingdom Metazoa; phylum Arthropoda; class Insecta; order Orthoptera; family Acrididae; genus Schistocerca; species Schistocerca piceifrons. Next base: position 310,938,492 of record NC_060138.1, read on the forward strand.
TATTTTTCTTGGAGATTTTCAGACACGGCTGACTTCTCAAGTTCGCATTGTTTATTATGTTGTGAGTGCTCTGCACAATGCTCATCAGCAAGCAACAGTGTGAATAGTTTGTCTTGAGCAAATGCTACTCCATTCAGAAGGGACGCTATACATGCCATGAGCTTAAAGACCTATGTTATCTGTAACCAGGAGTAACAACATACCTCGCATCTTGGAGGTGGGACAGAACACTGGTCTCAGGCCACTTCTCTTCAACAAGCATCCTCTCATGCTAGTCAATGCATCGCAGTATGGAAGGAATGCAGCCAGAATGGCCACTTCCACTTCACAAGTACATGAAAGCTTCGCAATTTCTCCTTTGCTGTAACCATTTTCCCCAAACACTCACTTCAATGCCGAAATGCAGACTCTAGATGGTAGTCAAAAAATAATCTTTACCCTGTGTGCCAGAATGTTCAGGGCTTCTTTCTTGTGTACAGGATGGTGAAAACTGTTGGTGTGAAAGTACCAGTCAGTGTGCACAGATATCTGTCGCACTGAATGACCAAGCTGGCCTCCTGCCTTCCGCTCAGCTGAAACACCCAAGAAAAGTGTTCATCCCAACATTAAATTTACTGTCAAGATGGAGAGCAATAGTGAGCTTCTGTTCTTGGAAGTAGTATATTTACATAGGACAATCTATTTGCACTGTTCGTGAGTGTTGTACAGAGCACTCAACACATTAAACAAATGGAATTAGAAAACAGACACAAAATATAATTTGGAAAGGTGACAGTTTTTGTTCATTTATCATCATATTGGGATTCTGTTACAAAAGAAATGGCCAAAATTAGTATGAACAGCACCATTTTTAAGAGAGATCAAGGGTGCACACTTAGTAGGACAAGAGGTGGTGGCTTTGAGCGTCGAGTGAAAGCAAAGACAAAGACTTGATGATAGTAGGGAGGCGGGAGCAGCAGTTTCAAATGTGGTGCTTTTGCCACCTGACGTCCCTCGGTCTCGTGGTGGCATGGAGCTGCCACGAGCTGCTGAACTTGATTTTCACACATGCATCCTTTTGGGCCCCCACTGGAAGGTTCCAGATGCTGTTGTTGCATCTATATAAGCAGAACATCGTGCCAGCTCTGATGACAATGACGACAGAGATGGCTGTTTAAATTCACGCAGCTGGTAAAACAATATGATATTTTTGAAGCATGCCATTGTCAGACACCCAGTGGATTCAGAGTTTGTTATAAATGCCAGCAGCTAAACTGTGGACATAGTGCAGGAAATAGTCCAAAATAGACTGAAAGTGCCATTGAAGGTGAACAGAATATATCACAAATACACCTATCTGTCATTGTGGCACACAGAGAAGGTGCCTGTGCTCACAGACGTGCTGGTAAGGGCAGTTGTTCTGTGCACAGGGAGGAGTATTGCTTCGAGCTACAGAGGCTTACTGAATACCACCAGACTGACTCTCGTTGTTACTGTAAGATATGACCCTAGGTTAAGAGTAGTGGTGTCATGGCTTTGCTGTTAACTAATAGAATGAGAAGTAATGAGAGGGGAGGCAAGAAGCATGTAAAGAGACTTGTTCCCAACATTGAGTAAATATTGCTGATTGGGAATGTTTATCCATCTCAGGATACAGTCCACTTTTAGATATTATCAGACACCATGTCTTAACATACAGAACAAGGCGTAAGAAGCAAAAGAGAGGTGTATGTAACTGGGACAACTTGGAGCAACAGAACATATAATCATGAAGTATGCAATGCATGGCCATGTGACAGAGGATGAGCAGTACCTGTTGAGAGACAAAAGTATACACAATATATTCGAGGATAGAATATTGTACAATGTGATGAACACTGTATCTCAGAAAGTGCCATTACATGAGTTGTCATTGTTTCTATCAGAGACCCAGAGCAGTATGAGAGGTGAAATGAAGAGAACAATACAGGAAGAGAGAAAAAATTTAAACTCCACATTGATGTTCCCTAAAAGTAGCGACTATCAAGTATATTGAATACTGCAAAATAAAAATTAAGACAATTAAACAATGTTCATGTTTGATAGGAATCAGTTGAGGTATATGACAAGTGTGGATAAATTGAGAATTTTTTTTAGTCTAATAATTCTTACATGTCTCAAGAAGCATCTTGACATCAAAAGTATTAAAGACAAGTCTCTTTAAATATGTCTGCTTGTGTCTGTATGTGTGGATGGATATGTGCGTGTGTGGGAGTGTATACCTGTCCTTTTTTCCCCCTAAGGTAAGTCTTTCCGCTCCCGGGATTGGAATGACTCCTTACCCTCTCCCTTAAAACCCACTTCCTTTCGTCTTCCCCCCTCCTTCCCTCTTTCCTGATGAGGCAACAGTTTGTTGTGAAAGCTTGAATTTTGTGTGTATGTTTGTGTTTGTTTATGTGTCTATCGACCTGCCAGCGCTTTCGTTCGGTAAGTCACCTCATCTTTGTTTTTATATATAATTGTTCCCACGTGGAATGTTTCCTTCTATTATATTGATATCAAAGTATGTAAATTGTTAAATTAATTATCTCTCTAGCTTTAGATGAAGATCTAGCATCATGTGAAGGAAGCAATGCATAGGGGATGAGGAGAAGATTGTGCTCATGAAGGTTTGTTCCAGGTTTAAACATCCACTTAGGTAATATTTAGTTCAAAAAAGTGAGTGTTTATAATTGCAATACAAAAGTAACCCTCCAATCACAGATGATTTTCAGATTTTTCTGTCTAAAATTGTGGAACTGTATTATTCTGAAATTAGAATAGTAACAAGAATTGTAGTAAAGGACTGTAACAATAAAACTTAGAATTGAAATTAACAGTGACTTTTAATTGATGTTTAATATGCATGATGTGGAAAATGCTAAAATCATGTTCGATGTTACAAACACAGGAGAAACTTATCGATAATTTTTCTGAGTGCTTGGAACATCATGGACTGCTGGAAAAGTGACCCTTGTTGTGACTTTGTGTACCACAGCAGCAGACACATGGGCGCCGACACTGGTGTGTCCAGCAACGACACTGAACACAAGTGTGTCCGCACTTCGTCTTTTCAGATGAGTCCTGATTTTTATCTGCAACATAGCAATGGATGTATATTTGATTTGGCTGCTCTGAGAATCGTCATTTTGAGATTATGGTTCGCAGCTTGTGGTCTAGTGGCTGTTGTTGCTACTTTTGGATCACAGGGTCTCGGGTTTGATTCCCACCCGGGTGGGGGATTTTCTCCACTCAGGCCTGGGTGTTCATGTTGTCCTCATCATCATTCGGAAAATGGCGAGGTTGGGAACACACACAGGCACTGATGACCTCAATGCCGAGTGCCACCAGATTGTTTTTGTCATTGTCATCTTGAAGTGAGGTAAAATAAACAATCTCTTAAAAATGGTTACAACAATTCTGACATGAGAAAGTATATGAGTAAACTTTTGGGTGAGACTTGAGAATGAGCAAAATGCAACTCCCAGTGTCTAGAACAACATGTAAAAGTTTGCATGGGAAAAAAGTGATCCCGGTGTACAAGTAATCCTTTAGTTATATCCAGTGTGATAAGAGTGTGCCCCGTGGAATCATACAAAAAGAACTAAATGCGCATGTGTGTCTCACCTGCAGATGGCAGTTTAATGTACGGAACATTAAATTTATAAAGTAAATGCAAGGTAGGAAAAAAAAGAACTGGATTAATCCTCAATTTTAGTATTGTAGACTGTTTAAAGGGATTATTAGATGAATGTTGTTAATGATAATTATAAAACCAGTGGCAGACAAAATGCAGTCAAAAAAATTAAGCGGTGGGTGTATATATCTGGTTGGCTGATATCAGCACACATGAAAGGTCAGAAAGGTTTAGTAATAGTTTGTTCGAAATTATATGTGGGATTAATGAAACTCAAAGAATAAATTGGCACTGTGTTATGCTAGAATTATACATCATACATCTACATATACAGCTATAGTCTGAAAACCACTGTGAAATGTATGGCAGGGTTATGTCCCATTGTACCAGTTATTAGGGTTCCTTCTCACGTATGGAGTGTGGGAAGAATGATCGTCCGAATGCCTTTGTGTGCAGTAATAATTCTAATCTTATCCTCATGCGCCATATGTGGTAATGTATGAGGGGTTGTAGTATATTCCTAGAGTCATTATTTAAAGTCTGTTCTGGAAACTTTGTTAATATACTTTCTCGGTATAGTGTACATCTAAGAGTCTTCAAGTTCAGTTTCTTGAGTATCTCTATGGCTCTGTCCCATTGATGGAACAAATATTTGATCATTTGTGCTTCCTGTCTCTATATGTCTTCAGTATCCCCTGTTAGTCCTATTTGCAATGGACCCTACACACTAGAGTTATATTCTAGAACTGGTTGCACGAGTGATTTGTAAGGAGTACCCTGTGTAAACTGATGGCAGTTCACCAGTATCTACTAACAAACTGAAGCGTACCACTTGCTTTACCTACAAAGGATACTATGTGATCATTCCATTTCATATTCCTAGAAATTGCTAGCCCCTGGTGTTTCTATGAGTTGACCAATTCAAACAGTGACTCATTGATATTATAGGCGTACGATACAACATTTTTTTCGTTTTGTGAAGTGCACAGTTTTACATTTCTGAACATTTAAAGCAAGTTGCAATTCTTTGCACTACTTTGAAGGTTAACAAGATCTGACTGGACATTTATATACCTTTTTTTTAGATAGTACTTCATTATAGATAACTGTATCATCTGCAAAAAGTCTGAGGTTACTATTAATATTGTGTGTAGGGTCATTAATAAACAACATGAACAGAAAGCGCTCCAACAAACTTCCCCAGGCCACACCTGAAGTAACTTCTACATCTGATGATGTCTATCCATCCAAGATAACATGCTGTGTCCTCCCTGCCAAACAGTCCTCAATCCAATCACAAATTTCAGTTGGTAACCCGTATGATCATACTTCTGACAATAAGCATAAGTGTGGTATTGGATCAAATGCTTTTAGAAAATCGAGAAATACTGCATCTACCTGACTGCCTTGATCCAAAGCTTCCAGTTTGTCATTTGAGAAAAGTGCAAATTGGATTCCACATGATTGATGTTTTCAGAATCCATGTCGGTTGGTTTGAGAAGGTCATTCTGTTCAGGATACCTCATTATGTTTGAGAATATGTTCTAAGCTTCAACAACAAGTTGATGTCAAGAATACTGGGTGGCAGTTCTGTGGATCTCTTGCTACTACCTTTCATGTAGACAGGTGTGACCTGTGCTTTTTTGCAACAACTGGGAACAGTCTTTTGTTTGAGAGAGATACAATAGATTATAGTTAAAAGAGGGGTTAACTCAGCTGCAAATTTAGTATAGAATGTGACAGGGATTCCATGAGGCTCTGGAACTTTGTTCAGTTTTAATGATTTCACCTGTTTCTAAACACGCTGACACTCCCTGAAGGGGGCTCATCACTCTGTGGCAGGTTCGTGCTTGACTACCATGGGGTCCCAGCCTTTGCATGCATCTTTTCTCTTCCATGTTGCTTGCCTATCCCTCCCTTGGAGAACAAGTCTGGGATGTTTTGGAAATGTGTTCTGCATATTCAGTTGCTGGTATCAGAACAGTCTCTCCACTGCCTTCCGTTCCTTCTCCTGAAAGGATAGAAGGAATACTCCCACGAAGACTTCTTACGTTCCTCCAGCCAACAAGCATCTCGGCATTCCTCTGCCAACTGAAAAGGCTCCAAGAAGTCAAACAAAGGGAAGTGGTCTTCTCACACACCACCAACTGTTTTTCTGCCCTGGACTCTGCAGACCGGCAGAATGAGAATGTCAACGCCTCTGCAGACACCAAGGAGCAGAATCATCCTGCCTCTGTGGACTGTAGCAGTGAGGCTTCGAACACTGGCACTCGGCAGCTTCCGAGGTGACACCTCTTCATTTTTTTGTACATTGTGACTCTCCTCCAAGGGAATGTTTGCAGCCTTCAGTTCAGCAAAGAGGACCTACGGCTGCTCTTAGAATTGCAGTGTCCACCTGTACTCTGCCTCCAGGAAACAGAATTGTGTCCTCACGACTGCTTTGATCTCTCTCGTTTCTTCCAGGTTTGCTTTGACCTTCCCTCTGTGGACAGCATTCTGTCTCATTGGGGGAGTCGTGCTGCTCATCAGGGATGATATTCATAGTCAACTCATCTCCCTGACTATCCTGCTCCAAGCTGTTGCAGTCCGCATTTTTCTTCCTCGCTTGATCTTTTTCCTTTGTACCATTTACAGCCCTCCGTCATTCAGTGTCACCAGGACAGACTTCCTCCTGCTTATGGAGCAACTCCCCCACACTTTTCTGCCGCTTGGTGACTTCAGTGCGCACCATGTTCTTTGACATTCTCAAAGAAACTGTCCAAGTGGAGCCCTCTTGGCTGACCTCAATCAACCTAACGTCATCTGCCTTAGCATGGGAGCACCCACATTGGTTTCACACCTATTCCCATTTGGACCCCTGCTTCTTCAGTGTCTGGCTCACCCGTTATTTTGAGTGGTCCATTCACTCTGACATGTACTCAAGCGACCATTTTCCGTGTGTCAGCTGACTCCTACGTCCGACCTCTGTGGAAAAAAATGGCACTTCCTAAAGCTGTCTAGAGGCTTCACTCCTCCCTGGCGACCTTGGATGAACGTCATTTCTCCAGTTGCAATCACCAGTTGGAAGCTGACCGGACTGATCGTGTTGTTGGATGTGCCTTCGTCATTGACACCGATGTTTTTTGGTATCGGCTTCTGGAACACTGCTCAGTATTTACAGCAGAGCTCTTTGCCCTGTATCAGGCCACACAATACATCCTGTGACACAGGCTTTTTAATTGCATCATCTGCTTCGACACTCTGTGCCCTTCAAAGCCTCTGTGTGCTGAAACTTCCTGGCAGATTAAAACTGTATGCCCGACCGAGACTCGAACTCGGGACCTTTGCCTTTCGCGGGCAAGTGCTCTACCAACTGAGCTACCGAAGCACGACTCACGGCCGGTACTCACAGCTTTACTTCTGCCAGTACCTCGTCTCCTACCTTCCAAACTTTACAGAAGCTCTCCTGCAAACCTTGCAGAACTAGCACTCCTGAAAGAAAGGATATTGCGGAGACATGGCTTAGCCACAGCCTGGGGGACGTTTCCAGAATGAGATTTTCACTCTGCAGCGGAGTGTGCGCTGATATGAAACTTCCTGGCAGATTAAAACTGTGTGCCCGACCGAGACTCGAACTCGGGACCTTTGCCTTTCGCGGGCAAGTGCTCTACCAACTGAGCTACCGAAGCACGACTCACGGCCGGTACTCACAGCTTTACTTCTGCCAGTACCTCGTCTCCTACCTTCCAAACTTTACAGAAGCTCTCCTGCAAACCTTGCAGAACTAGCACTCCTGAAAGAAAGGATATTGCGGAGACATGGCTTAGCCACAGCCTGGGGGACGTTTCCAGAATGAGATTTTCACTCTGCAGCGGAGTGTGCGCTGATATGAAACTTCCTGGCAGATTAAAACTGTGTGCCCGACCGAGACTCGAACTCGGGACCTTTGCCTTTCGCGGGCAAGTGCTCTACCAACTGAGCTACCGAAGCACGACTCACGGCCGGTACTCACAGCTTTACTTCTGCCAGTACCTCGTCTCCTACCTTCCAAACTTTACAGAAGCTCTCCTGCGAACCTTGCAGAACTAGCACTCCTGAAAGAAAGGATATTGCGGAGACATGGCTTAGCCACAGCCTGGGGGACGTTTCCAGAATGAGATTTTCACTCTGCAGCGGAGTGTGCGCTGATATGAAACTTCCTGGCAGATTAAAACTGTGTGCCCGACCGAGACTCGAACTCGGGACCTTTGCCTTTCGCGGGCAAGTGCTCTACCAACTGAGCTACCGAAGCACGACTCACGGCCGGTACTCACAGCTTTACTTCTGCCAGTACCTCGTCTCCTACCTTCTGTGTGCTGTACACCGTCCATCCCTTAGTGCAACAGCTCCAGGAAAGCTGTCACTTGCTCACTCTTGATGGAGCCACTGTGATGTGTCCAGGAACCCAGTCTGGCAGGAAATACCACTGACACTGCTGCGAAGGCTGCTGTCCTCATACCTCAGTCCACTAGTTCTTACATTCCCTCCGATTATCTGTGTGCTGCCGTCTGTCAGCAGGTGGTGTCACTTTTGACATCACCACTGGTCTTCCCTTATGGGAACAAGACTTGTTTTATTAAGCCTCTCCCAGCAGCTTCAACAACTTCCTCTCGGTCTCCTCGCCATGAGGAGATCATTTTATTAACTACATTGCATATTGGGCACTGTGTTTTTAGCCATTACCATTTGTTAAGTGATGCTTCCCTACCACTTTGTGCTCATTGCCCTCAACCTTTGACGTTTCACCATTTTCTGACAAAGTCCTTTTTTAACCACTTGCATTCTCATTTGTGTTTGCCATCTGAGTTATTAACTGTTTAAGCGAACGGCACGTGGACTGCCGACCGCATTGTACTTTTTATGCGTCATTGCAATACGACAAAGAACATTTAATCTTTTTATCGATGGTATATTTTATGGACCCCTCTCCACATCCCTGTTTATAGCTGTCTGCCCTTTCATTGACTGCGATTAGTGTGCAGTCATTTTTAACTCCTCTCTTTGTCTTTGTCTTCTGCTGTTCTGACATGGGTGGATATTTGAACATGGAGTTGAGCATTTTGGCTTTTGCTTTGATACCCTCATTATCAGTTCCTCTCTCGTTCACTTGGTTACTGTACATTAACTTTGGTGCCACTAACAGTCTTTAGAAAGAACCAGAAATTCTTTGGTTTTATTGAAATACTGTTTGACAATATTCTGCTAAGGTACTCACTGAAGGTGTCGTGCGTTGTTCTCTTCAAAGTCACAGGTTTCATTCAGCATCTATCTTATAGCCCAACACTTTCTTTTACACCTACTATGCAGTAATCTCTGTTTCTTTAGAAGCTACTTTACAGTGACTGTATACCATGGAGGTTCTCTCAGATTGTGAACTGTCCTACTGGTTACATATCTATCCAGTACATGGTCAACTATTTCTTTTGAACTTGAACAATGTAGGAAAAGATGGATTACTACTTACCATACAGAGAACACATTACGTTGCAGGCTGGCACAAGTAGACACTTATATAAAGCTTTCAGTCAGAGCCTTCATCAGAAAAAGAGAAACGCACACCATTCATACATATTAGCAAGCATGCCTCATGCACACATGACCACCATCTGACAACTCAGGACGGAATGCTACTATCATGTGGGATGCTAGCAGTAATCTGGAGGGACTGAAGAAGAGGAACGGGGAGAAACAAATGCACTCTGTCTGGCGGAGCATGCAGAGACTAGAATGGCAACAGGCACAGTATCAGGAGGTTGTAAGGCTGGAAGGTAGGGAAAAAAAGGAGTGAAAAAGGGAGGAGTGGGGAAAGATGGATGGGTGTGTTGGCAGAAGGTGGCAAACAAAGGTCAGAGAAGAGAATGTGGAAGAGATGACAGGACAGGGGGTGGAAACTGTAGGATGGAGGGTGTGGGCAGTATATTACCATAGTTTGAGGCTGAGCTAATTATGGAAGCAGAGAATGTGTTGTAAGGATAACTCATACCTATGCAGTCCAGAAAGACTGGTGGTGGAGAGGAGTATCCAGATGGCTCAGGTAGTAGTGAAGCAGCCATTGAAGTCGTGCATTTTCAGCTGCGTGTTGTGCCATGGGGTGGTCTACTTAGCTCTTGGCCACAGTTTGGCAGTGGCTGTTCATACTGATGTAAAAAGCTGTGCAGTGATTGCAGCAGAGCTGGTAAATGACATTGCTACTTTCACAGGTGGCCCAACCCGTGATGGGAGAGGATAAACTTGTTATAGGAGTGGAATAGGAAGTGGTGGATTGGGCAGGCCTTGCACTTGGGTCTTCCACAGGGATATGATGCATGTGGCAAGGGGTTGTGATTGGGATTGGGAGTGGCATAGCGATAGACTAGGATGTTGTGGAGGTTTGGTGGGCAATGGAACACTACTGTAGGAGGGGTGGGAAGGATCTTGGGTAGGATGTTTGTCATTTTAGGGCATAGTACACAGAACAGGTCAGAATACTGTTGCAGAAACAACGAAAAAAGCATGCCAATTTGAATAGAACACAAAATCTCCAAGATTGGCGATTTTTGACAGAAGCTTGAAAATTTAGCTTGGACTTCAGTGCGAGATGGTGATAAGTTTCCACAACGAAACTTTGTCTCAAAACCTAGCAGAAAATCCATAGAGATTCTGGTCGTATGTAAAGTATGCTAGAGGCAAGACACAATCAGTGCCTTCTTTGCGCAATAACAGTGGAAATACTATCAATGACAGTATTGCGAAAGCAGAGTTACTAAACACAGCTTCCAAAACTCCTTCACCAAAGATGATGAAGTAAATATTCCAGAATTCGAATTAAGAACAGCTGCCAACATGAGCAACTTAGAATTAGATATCCTCAGAGCAGTGAAGAAACTTAAATTACATAATAAAAAAAAAGTCTTCTGGTCCAGACTGTGTACCAGTTAGGCTCCTTTCACATTATGGTGATGCAATAGCTCCATACTTAACAATCAAATACAACTGCACGCTCAACAAAAGACCCATATTCAAAGACTGAAAAGTTGCGCAAGTCACACTAATATTCAAGCAAGGAAGTAGGAGTAATCCACTAAATTGCAGGCTCATACTGTTTACATCAATTCGCAGCAGGACTTTGTAGCATATATTGTATTCGATCATTCTGAACTACGTTGAAGAGAATGGTTTATTGACTCAGTCAACAAGCATTTAGAAAACATCATTCTTGTTACACGCAGCTAGCTCTTTACTCACACAGTGTTGAGTGCTATTGACTTCAAATTGATTCTGTATTTCTAGATTTCCAGAAGGTTTTTGACACTGTACCACACAAGCAGCTTGTGGTGAAATTGCGTGCGTATGGAATATCGTTGCAGTTATGTAACAGAACTCATGATTTCCTGTCAGAGAGATCACAGTTCTTAGTAATTGCCGGAAAGCCATCAAGTAAAACAGAAGTGATTTCTGGCATTCCCCAAGTTAGTGTTGTAGGCCCTCTGCTGTTCCTTATCCATATAAACGATTTAGAAGTAAGTCTGAGCAGCCGTCTTAGGTTGTTTGCAGACGATTCTGTTATTCACTGTCTAGTAAAGTCATCCAAAAATCAAAACAAATTGCAAAATGAGTTAGAAAGGTATCTGCATATTACAAAAATTTGACCCTAAATAATGAAAAGTGTGAAGTCATCAATATGAATGCTAAAAGGAATCCATTAAACTTTGGTTTCACAATAAATCAGCCAAATACAAAGGCTGTAAATTCAACCAAATACGTAGGAGTTACAATTATGAACAACTTAAATTGGAAAGAACACACAGAAAATGTTGTGGGGAAGGCAGCTGGTGGGAATTGAACCTGGAAACCAATGATTGTGAAACAGTTATGCTAACTGGATGACTGCAAGCTGTTCATGCAAATTGTATCTCAACAAAGATGTTATAAAGTGCACATGACGCTCAGTGGCTAAAATGTGACGGGTTTGTGACTGACATTTGTATGGAAGTATGGATTAAACATGTAGAGGTTTCTATAATCATCATATTCAGTACATTGAATCGCATTGTGTAGACTGTATCGAACAAAAAAAGCTTTTACATGACTGTGATAAAGTTCAAAAGCCAAAGAGTGAATAGCATTTTCAAAAAGTAATTATTGTTTCTTATTTTATGTTATATTCTTCAAACCAACAAATACGCTGTACTACACACTTTCTAAAATAGCCTATGTTCTTCCTCAGCATTCAAGCTATCTTCATACCAAATTTCTTCAAGATCGGTTCAGCAGTTTAGTTGTGAAAGTGTAACAGACAAGTTACTTTTGCATGTACAATGTTAGTATGTGTCGTAAATTATATAGTCTGAACAACACAGTTTTATTTATGAACCGTAGATTTTCTCAGCTTTACTTTGTAACTTCAACAAACTTCAAAGAGATTATATAAAAACAAGAATATGTCAAAAATAACAAGGAATAATATTTTACAGTAAATGCTAAAACATTTTTCCTTTTGTCACAACATTTCTCCAAAAGGAAAAAAAAAAAAAATCGGTCAAAAAAACAGTCAAACAAACAAATAATGAGTTATGCTTGACTGCCTGCACACCAATCTCTGCATGCAGCAAATTAAAGCGAACTTGCTCAAGTGGCTTCGTCAGAAGATCAGTCAACTTGTTCTTTCCATATATGTGTTGCAACATAATTTCATCATTCACAAATCTTTCATGGACATAAGTGTCAGATGTATTTGTTTTTTTGACAATGATATTATTCGTGTGGTGTCTCCCCCCCCCCCCCCCCCCCCCCCAATTTTAATGCACTAACATTGTCATTATAAAGTGTTGGAGGTTTTTTCGGCATTTCAACTAATTCACTTAACAAACAATGTAACTAAATTAATTCTTTGGCTCCTTCACTTGCAGAAATAATTTCTGCCTCAGTTGTAGATGTGGCCACAGCCTTCTGCAACTGACTTGTACGTGATGTTGCCACGATACCAGTTGTTGAATGTCTTCCCCAGCTAAATCAGAATCACATAAATTCTGAAATTTTCTTCTATATCATAGATAATATCTATAATTAAATGTACCTTTCAGATATTGAAATATGCATTTCTCATGATCCCAGTCCTCACTGGTTGATTTTTCCATAGCTTGAGCAGATTTATTCACTGTTTTGTTTAGGAACAGTATATTTTCCCAGGATACAGCTTTACTTCATAACTTCAATGAACATGAAATATTACTCACCACAACAATATCAGCAATTAGTTCTCGTACCAGACCAAAACACCAGCTTCATACTTTAACCTTTTACTTACTTTTAATAATATTTTCAGTTATTTTCTGCCCGTCACCAGGTTTTGTTGGTAATTAAATCTCTGGATTGTAGCGCTGGTGCCTTCCAGTAGGAACGTAACCGAATCATCTTTTCTTTCCTCGACGTGGACACATACAGTCCTATTTACTCTTATATTAATCCTAACCAAAATCCAATGTATATGTATATAACTACTCGTCTTTTCTGCTGCTTCACAAGTAAACAACTGAACAACCTGTAATGGTTTTCTTCAAACTATGAATTTTAATTTATCTAGCAAAAAACTAAGGGAAAAATTGCCTAAAATGTAAGCTACTGTGAAAAAGTGTAATTTGAAAAAAGTGTAATTGGATAAATAAAAAAACCTACTAACCAAGCTGCCACTTACATTAATTATTGTTTTAAGAATGTAATATTTTACACCCTGTGCTTCATCTTGTAAGTTTTAAAGTATAAAAATTTTTTGACTCACCTAACTGGGAAAGAATATAGTGTTGCATAATGTTTTGCATTTTATATTGTGAGGGAAGCAGGCAGTATTAAAAAGTGAAGGGAATATGTAAGTCACAACCAGGCATCTGGCATTGATAAATGATTAGAAGTAAAAATTTAAAAGGCTGTCATGCTAAGTGTCCGAATATGAAGCCTTTGTGCTCTGACATTGACTGTTAAAAAAAAGAAAAGTAATAATTTGGGAGCTTATTGACTGGAATGCTTTATTTTGCTAAAACTTCAACCTTTTTATCCGAAAACAGTCTTTGCTTGTTTTCTTCGTTTCTTCTATTTAAGCTTTCAACGAATGCTTGTTTCTGTTGGGAAGCAGCACCATTTTCCATCTTTGATTTAAGATGTTTCTCGACATTCTTTTTCTTTTCACAACTAGTTTGAGAAATACAATATCTGCAGAATATTAATTTCGATCTTTCGTGGGCATTTATAGCTGTTCAATCCATAATTGGCAATGCTACAGACAGAACTGACAAGATACTTAGCATAGAAGTAGAACCGAAAATAACTCTATTCGCACATTAGGGCGAAGACTTTTGGTAAGGCTAAAATATGTTACCAGGTTTTGTTTTCTGGTTGCACTGTAGTGCAGAGTACAGAAACTATAAATTCCCAATACGCTGCGAGCATAAACAAACTGGAATTATGTCGACCAGAGGGTTGAGGAGTGGTGAGGGGGAAATGAGCCCTCTTGCAGGGCAATGCATGTTCTGTGTTTCTGAGAAATCAGAACTTGAAACATTGTTGTAGGAATCAATAATTCCTTTAAGTGTTTTGTGGGCATAATTGAACTCTATGATGGACCAGGAATAGTTTCTTCACTCATTTCAAAATATGAGAATACACAATGAGCAACATACAATGCGAAGTATTTGTTAACAACTACCGTGCAGTTGTCTGCTAATGTTGACAGTGATGTGAATAAGGTAGTTCAGGCCCAATCTCTAGCATTATCTGACACAACCACAGTTCAAAACACCCGCCACCTCTAAAACTACCATGTTAAAAGTGTCTGCATTATGCCAACTTTCTAACTTAAGCTAGCAGACACACACATGCATCTTTTTGTTCTTCGATGCTATATCCCACAGTTGTGACCACACCCACAATGCTCACACCATCCCCAATAATCGTCTACAAATGTGATCCCTTCATCACCCAGGATAGGAGCAACTGAACCATGTGCTTTGCCAGGTCTTCGACTATCTATCAACATGCCCAATCATATATCCACTCTACTGTAACTTTTGCAACTACCAACCAGCTGTCCTCCACAATGAATGGCCACTGTCAAAATGTGGCAAAGAACAAAGTTGACTGCCCACGGGCACAACACTCTGCCAAGCAAGACATGGTAGAGTTCAGTGACTGCTTCACAACTGTGCCATTTGGATCTTTTCCTCCAGCACCAGCTTTTTTTTTTACTACCCAGATGCAGTGGCTGCTTCATAACCATGGCATTTGGATCCTTGCCTCCAGCACCATCTTTTCTTTGTTATACAAATGGGAGTTATCCTTACCACACATCCGGTAATCCTCCTGGCCTCAACCTCTACTAAACCCCTGCACCCACACCCTCTGCCTAACAGTTTTTCTTTCCTCTGCCCTGTCGCCCCATCCCAGTTGACACCTCCATGTAATTGTCATTCTGTGTTGCAACAACACGCCAGCTGGGGTGCCCTTATGTCCCATTCCTAGTCCATGCACTTGCCAACCCTCCCCCTCTCGCATTCCTATCTTGCAAAAGCTGCTGCCACTGTACGAGCTGCTAGCTAGTCCCCAACCTCCCCTCCTCTGTCTCCCTCCCTCTCCCTACTTCACCCAACACAAACCTGCAACTGTGGCAATGTAGGTGCATGCGTGCGCACACGCACATGCACATTTTGGCTGCTGGAAGGATTTGTACAAAAGTAGCAGTTTTCATTCTTTTTTGTGAGCCCATTGGCACTCCATTCTTCTATTATTTGGTGTGTGTGTGTGTGTGTGTGTGTGTGTGTGTGTGTGTGTGTGTGTGGTCTCTTAATTTATTTAGATTAATAATTCATAATATTGCTCACCAAGAATAACATGGACAGCATTGCACCAGTTGGTAAGATTCAGTGTGATTTCTTGTGTTTCCTAACTATTTTCTTCAGAACTTTTTTTTTTGTGGTACTTAAAATTTATCCCGATAACATACATTTACTGTTGTGATAGCTTAAATACAAAACGTGTAATTGTCAGGATAGTTGCTGCTCACCATATAGTGGAGATGCTGAGCTACAGATAGGCACAACACAAAGACTGTCAGAAGGTAAGCGTTTGACAAACAAGACCTTCATAAGAAATAGAAAAGCGCGCGCGCGCGCACACACACACGCGCGCACACACACACACACACACACACACACACACACACACACACACACACACACTCTATAATCTGTGGCCACAGTTATTAAAATGTTCTGTTGATTTGATGCTGGCATTTCAATATTACTTTAATTTTTCAGAATAAAGAGCAAGACATACCGTACAGTGGGCCAGAGGATCTTGTCACAGAAATTGACCCAGATGCACCCTTTCGGCAAAAGAAGAAACTGCACCCCCTTGATGAGGTTAGTATTTTGCTCACAATCCTGTTGGTATTTCTTTTCTGTTACTATAGTATTTGGATGCATTGGCAAAAGAATTTTTGAATTAGCAAATGGTGTACCAGATTTCCTGACTCATTAGTGTTATTTGAGTTTTTTTTTTTTTCATGTTCTGTGGTATATATTGCAATAACTGGACATTATGTGGAACATGTCTGTATGTTTGGAAATATGATACATTTTTCTGTGAAAATGTGCCTTCCTTCTTTTATTTTATGCAACAAAAAATGTTTCTCAATTTTTAAACTTAATGTACAGCAAAATTTGAGAAGCCTAGCCCAATCACATAACGAATTTGCATTCAGAAGTTGTTCTATGTAGGTGAAGTAGTTCTCGAACAGGAATGATTTAGATTAGTTCTCAAAACTTTCATTATCTGCCGACACACCTTTAATTCAGGTGAGAGGTGGTCAAATAAATTTATACTGTAGCTACATACTGTCTTTTTCTGCACAAGAGTGAGGTTAAGTTGTAGGATGTGGAGGCTACTTTTCTTCCTAAGGTTAAATTGACAAACACTACTGTGCGCCCGATTCTCCAGAACAAACTTCATAAGAGACTAAACATGTAGTGAACCTGCTGTTAGTATGTCCAGCTTTCTAAACATTCGTCTACATGAAGTTTGATGATGAATTACAGACCTATTGCAAAGAATACTTTGTGGCTGTATGGAAATGCCTCAGTAAATTATTTTATATGATCTCAAGGAATCCAAGTATGCAAAGTAGTTGATATTCTAGTACTTTCGCCGGCTGCTGTGGCCGAGCAGTTCTAGGCACTTCAGTCCGGAACCATGTGACTGCTACAGTCGCAGGTTCGAATTCTGCCTTGGGCATGGATGTGTGTGATGTCCTTAGGTTAGTTAGGTTTAAGTAATTCTAAGTTCTAGAGGACTGATTACCTCAGATCTTAAGTCACATAGTGCTCAGAGCCATTTGAACCATTTTTTCTAGTACTTTCATCATCAAAATTAGCAATTCCACACAAAGCAAATCTTGATAAAATCCAACATTAGAAATGATCTATAGTATGTTCTATACAAGAAAATTTCTGATCTACAAACAAACCCGGGAAAAATCAGTTCTGCATATGTCCTTTTTCTCATGCTGTACTGTTATTGAGAGGGGTCTGAAAATGTAGCCTCCGTTAGTGTCGAAATTAGTATGTCTAATTTTGGCAAAATCCGCATCTAATATTTTGTTGGTTTGCAGATGAATAGAAGTAAAAGTTTGAGAGTTTGTCATGCAACCTGTCTGAAGCAAAGCCTTTGTGGATTGAAATAGACTGTTAAAGGAAGAAGAAAAGTTATGATTGCTGAACTTCTTGACTGAAATGTTTGCTTTTCCAAAATTGACAACAGTTTTCTTTTTTCTTTTCTTTTCTTTTCTAAAATGGCCTTTGTTTTCTTTCTTCTGGTGCTATTTAAGCTTCAAACAAGTGAATGTTTATGTTGATAACGAGTAGCATTTTTCAGCTAGTGAACACAGTGCTTCTCTGATTTAAAGTGTTTCTTGACGTTATTTTTCATTTCCAACCCACTTTGATAATTACAAAATCAGTAGCACAATTATTTTGACCTTTCATGGCCACACTTAGCTGCACAACCAATACTTGATAATGCTACAGACAGAACTGACAAAGTACTTAGTGTAGAGCTGGGAAGAGACTTTCAGCGAGGTCGAAATACATTGCCAAGTTTTGTTTCCCAGTCGCTGTAGTGCAGAGTGCACACACTACTAACTGGCGGACTGGCGGTTGCAAGCATAAACAAAATAGAATTGTCTGCCAGAGAAAAGTGGGTACTGTCTACACCTACATACGGACTCCACAAGCCACTATGCATGACAAGTGGTACCTTGTACTGCTACTAGCTGTTTCCTTTCCTGTCCCACTTGCAAATGCAGTGATGGAAAAATAAGTGTTTATATGACTCCATATGAGCCCTAATATCTCTTATCTTGTCTTCATGGTCCTTACCGGAGATGTATGTTGGTGACAGTAGAATCGGTCTTCAGTCAGTGGCAAATCCCAATTCTGTAAAGTTCTTCAGTGTTGCACAAAAAGAATATTGTATTCTCTCCAGGCATTCTCATTGGAGTTCACAGAGCATTTCTGTAATACTATATGTAGATTGAATCAACTGCTAACAAATAAAGCAGCAACCCTCTGAATTGTTTTAATGTCATCCTTTAATCCAAAAAAGGTGGAGATTACAAACACACAAGCAATACTCTCCCCCCAGGGGATCCACAACTTTTTTGTGGATACGTGCGTAGCGAGCACGGGACCCCGAGCTAATGTGGCCTTCCTTCCTTTCCGGGCTGCATACCTTCCCTTTCCGCATCCTTCCCCATCCCCCATCTTCGCCCCCCCCCCCCCCCCCCCCCCCCACCTCTGGCTCTTTCCTTCCCTTTCTCCCCGTCTGGGAGTATGGTTTGTGCCTACGTCCGGAGATGGATGCTTGTAAATGTACCGCATTCTTCGCCTTCCTTGCTTGTATGTCTTCATCCTTCCTTTGTCCTTCTCTTTTCGTTACCTCTTCTCTTTACCCTTTTCTCCGCTGCGGCGTTTGAGACCTCTCTTCTCTTCTTTCCTTTCCCTTTCTCTTTCTTCCTCCCTGTGCGTGTCTGAAGGCCAACCCACACACTTCAATGCGTAGCCGGTGACAGGGTAACGCGTAATTCCCCGCCCCGGGTAGACAGGTAGGACACGTACGTACCCCCTGGTAACGGCCAGGCCCAGGGAGGGGTGATTACCCGAGCTGATACCTTCCGAAAGTGCCGATTGGTCCCTCCGTCCGTTTGTCGGGAGGTGTGACCTGAGGTGTGAACAATCACCTAAGGCGGGAGTGCCCTCAGAGAGGGCCCCCACAAGGGAGGAGCGCCCCATCGGAGACGCCGGTAATCATGGGGGATTCTTCCGCAATGGTTTCCTCACCTTCCACTATGTCTGCTCACAAATGTAAGTTCACTGAGTCTCAGCCACAGTCAGTTCTTCCATCGTTGCCACAGTTCCTTGTTGTTTCTCGGTCTGACAAAGGTCACGACTTCTCCATGGTCAACCCTTTCATTATTCAGAAAGGTGTCGACACAATTGCAGGTCCTGTAAAGTCTAGTTCCAGATTACAGAATGGCACCCTGTTGTTAGAAACAGTCAGTGCCCTCCAGGCACAAAAATTGCTACGTACCTCACTACTACACACCTTCCCTGTCCGGGTGGAACCGCACCGTACTTTAAATTCCTCGCGCGGAGTCGTTTATACACGCTCCCTCGATGGATTGTCTGACGAAGAAATTCAGCACTACCTGTCTGACCAGGGCGTAATGGCTGTTCATAGGGTTATGAAAAGGGTTGACACGAACATCATTCCAACTCTCACTGTCTTCTTGACATTTGACAAAGTTCAACTCCCATCGAAAATCAAAGCAGGCTATGAGATAATTTCCGTTTGCCCTTACGTCCCAAACCCTACGTGTTGCTATCGGTGTCAGCGGTTCAATCACACCAGCCAGTCCTGTTCCAATCCGGCCAAATGTGTTACATGTGGCAAGGATGCCCATGAGGGTGCTTGTCCACCTCCATCCTCTCGCTGCATCAACTGTATGGGTGACCACGCTGCTTCCTCTCGAGATTGTTCCGTTTTTAAGGACGAAAAGCTCATCCAGGAAATTAGAGTAAAGGAAAAGGTGTTGACCTTTGCTGCCCGAAAATTATTCGCCAGTCGACAGCCCACCGTGCCTCAGAAAGGAAAATACAGCACTGTCCTTGCTTCTCCTCGGCCAACAAAGGAGGCGGCCATGCAGACTTGCGACCTCACCTTTAGTGCCACGGTCGTCAGATCGGCCAGCGCAAAAATCGCCCGTTCAACCTCACCACTTTCACCTGCCCACTCTCTGGCTCACCCTTCGTCGAGTTCTGCTAAATCTCAAGCCCAAAAGTCAGACACCAAGACTTCGAAAAAGAGCATACTCGTGAAGAGTTTTACGTACGGCAACTTCCCAACCATCGGTTCCTCCTTCCTCTAAACATCATACTTCCAAGAAGGCTACAAAGAAACCCAGTTCCTCTCCTTCTCCGCCAAGGCGTGTCCCATCTACAGCACCACCTGGCGGAAATCGCCCTCGGCCGTCTTCTGTGTCGCCGAGGTGCACTGCTGGCAGCCAATCAACCGGCCAATCGCTGGTGGCAGGAGCTGCTCCTGACCAACCTATGGATCAGGATCTTCTGCCTTCGGCTGAATGCCATTCCACGCTGTCAGTCGCAAGCTCTGCGCTGTTTTTGAGTTGAGGGCAACCTTGGTCACATTCTTCCTTTTTCTGTCCACCTTATGTCCATTATCCATTGGAATATATGCGGCATTCGAGCCAATCGGGATGAATTGTCGATCCTCTTACGATCCTACTCGCCAGTCATCTTCTGTCTTCAGGAAACAAAGCTGTGTCCCCATGACCGCTTTGTTCTCCCTCATTTTCAGTCCGTCCGATATGATCTCCCCTCTGTTGAAGGCACTCCAGCACATGGAGGACTCATGATTCTTCTCCATGATACTCTCCATTATCACCCAATCCCCTTAAACACTTCCTTCCAAGCTGTCGCCGTCCGTCTTTCCCTTTCCGGATACACGTTCTCTCTTTGTACTGTATACATTCCATCGTCCACACCAATGGCACGAGCTGATCTCCTTTATCTTCTTGGTCAGCTTCCACCACCATATTTGCTGGTTGGGGACTTCAATGCCCACCACCCGCTTTGGGGATCTCCACATCTTTGTCCACGTGGCTCACTATTGCTAGACATCTTCCACCAAGCAGATCTAGTTTGCCTCAACACTGGGGTCCCTACATTTTTGTCTGCCTCCACGACAAATTTATCTCATTTGGACCTTGTGGTCGGTACTGTTCCGCTAGCTCGGCGCTTCGAATGGCTCACCCTAAATGATACACACTCGAGTGACCACTTTCCATGTGTCCTTAGACTGCAGCCTCAACTGCCCTAGATGCGCCCGCGACGCTGGACGTTTGCCCAAGCCGATTGGACACTTTTTTCGTCTCTAGCGACATTCGATGACTGTCACTTTCCCAGCGTCGACGATGAGGTCACACATATTACCGGCTTTATTCCTACAGCTGCGGAACATTCAATACCACGCACCTCCGAATTGCCCCGGCGCCCCCCCAGTTCCTTGGTGGAACGAGGCATGCCGTGATGCAATACGTGAGCGGCGACGTGCTCTCCGCGTTTTCCGCCACCATCCTACTTTGGCCAACTGTATCCGCTATAAGCAGGTCCGAGCGCGATGCCGTCGTGTCATCCGCGATAGCAAGAAGGCAAGCTGGAAATTGTTTATTAACTCATTTAACACCTTCACTCCCTCCTCGGAAGTTTGGAGTCGGCTTAGACGGTTCTCAGGCGCGCCTAGTTTCTCCCCGGTCTCTGGGCTCACTGTCGCGCATGACACATTAGTGGACCCCGTCGCAATTTCTAACTCGTTGGGTCAGCACTTTGCTGAGATTTCGAGCTCTTCAAATTACCTGCCAGCGTTTCTCCCGAAGAAACGTGCAGCGAAAGTGCGACCTCTTGCTTTCTCCTCTCAAAATCGCGAAAGCTACAATACTGTTTTCTCCTTGCGGGAACTCCAACATGCACTCTCTTCTTCTCGCTCCTCCGCCCCAGGACCGAATGGTATCCACGTCCAAATGTTGCTGCATTTATCAACCTATAGTCTGCATTACCTCCTTTGCCTTTATAATCGAATTTGGACCGACAGTACTTTTCCCAGATGATGGCGGGAAGCTATCGGCGTTCCTGTTCCGAAACCTAGAAAGGACAAACATCTCCCCTCTAGCTATCGCCCCATTTCTCGCACGAGTAGTGTCTGTAAGGTTTTGGAGCGTATGGTGAATTACCGTTTAGCGTGGTGGCTGGAATCCCGCAGTCTTTTAACACCTGCCCAATGCGGATTCCGAAGGCATCGTTCTGCAGTTGACCATCTTGTTGCTCTCTCCACTTATATCATGAACAATTTTCTCCGGAAACGCCAAACAGTAGCAATATTTTTTGATCTGGAGAGAGCATACAATACCTGTTGGAGGACAGGCATCCTCCGCACATTGTTCTCTTGGGGCTTTTGAGGTCGGCTGCCCCTTTTTCTTCGCGAATTTATGGCAGAGCGCACATTTAGGGTGCGGGTGAACACTACTCTCTCCCGTACTTTCTCCCAAGAAAACGGGGTACCCAGGGCTCCGTGCTGAGTGTTGTACTGTTTGCCATTGCCATCAATCCAATTATGGATTGTCTCCTTCCTGATGTCTCGGACCCCCTCTTTGTGGACGATTTTGCGATCTACTACAGCTCTCAACAGACCAGCCTTCTTGAACGACGTCTTCAAGGATGTCTTGATCACCTCCACTCTTGGAGCATCGAAACCGGCTTCCGTTTTTCTCCCAGTAAGACCGTTTGTGTTAATTTGTGGCGACGTAAGGAGTTTCTTCCGCGCTCCTTACATCTAGGTCCTGTCAACCTTCTGTTTTCAGATGTCGCTAAATTCTTGGGTCTTATGTTTGACAGAAAACTGTGCTGGTCCTCCCACGTTTCCTATCTTTCGGCTCGCTGTCTGCGATCCCTCAACACCCTCCGTGTCCTGAATGGTACCTCCTGGGGAGCGGACCGAGTGGTCCTTCTCCGCCTATATCGCACCTTAGTGCGCTCGAAATTGGACTATGGAAGCATAGTCTACTCCTCTGCTCGGCCGTCTATTCTTCGGCGCCTCGACTCTATCCGCCACCGTGGATTACGTTTAGTGTCTGGAGCTTTTTACACCAGCCCTGTGGAAAGCCTTTATGCTGAGACTGCTGAACCTACGCTGTCCAATCGGCGAGCAGTCCTTCTGAGTCGTTATGCTAGCCATCTGTCTTCCATGCCTGCTAATCCAGCCCATGACATTTTTTTCGACGCCTCCTTTGATGTAGGGTATGCAGGCCGCCCCTCCTCCCTACTACCACCGGGAGTCCGCTTCCGTCAACTGCTCCATTCTCTTTCCTTCCGCTTTCCTAAAACCTTCTTGACAACTTGGGGTACAGCACTGCCTTGGCTCCGCCCCGCATCTGCCTGCTCCGTGACCTTTGTCGATTTCCCAAGGGTGGTACCCCTTCTCTTGTTTATCATCGAGCATTTGCTGCTCTATGTGCACAAATGACGGACGCCACATTTATTTACACCGACGGCTCAAAAACATCGTTAGGTGTAGGGAGTGCCTATATTGTTGGCGACACCCCAAATCACTTTCGGCGTCCCGACCAGTGTTCGGTTTATACTGCGGAGCTTTACGCTGTTCTCCAGGCTGTCCACTACATCCGCCGCCATCAGTGGATACAGTACGTTATCTGCTCAGATTCTCTCGGCTCTCTCCTCAGTCTCCAAGCTCTTTATCCTGTGCACCCTCTGGTCCACCGGATTCAGGACTGTCTGCGCTTGCTCCACCTGGGGGGCGTCTCGGTGGCGTTCCTCTGGCTCCCGGGACACGTTGGTATCTGTGGAAATGAGGCGGCCAATATTGCAGCCAAGGCTGCAGTCTCTCTTCCTCGGCCAGCTGTTCAATCGATTCCCTTCGCCGATCTACGGAGCGTTCTATGTCGAAGTGTTGTTCATTTATGGCACACGCATTGGTCGACACTTACCCATAATAAATTGCGGGACATGAAAGCTCTTCCGTGTGCTTGGACCTCTTCCTCCCGAACGCGTCGTCGGGAGGAGGTAATTTTAACTAGACTCCGGATAGGGCACTGTCTTTTTAGCCATCGACATCTTTTAAGTGGCGATCCTCCCCCACTCTGTCGCCACTGCTCTCAGCTGTGGACGGTAAGACACCTTTTAATTGAGTGCCCCTATTTTAATCCGTTACGCTCCCGTCGACAGCTATCGCCTGATATATCGTCGATTTTAGCAGATGACACGCGCTCAGCCGACCACGTTCTCAAGTTTATTAGTGCCAGTGAAATGACGTCAGTCATTTTAAGCTTTTTTTGGGGACAACCAACCCCTTTCTGTAGTGGATTTTTAAACCTTCCTTCTGCTTTTAGTTTCTCCAATTTTATGACTTTCGTTCCCATTGCTGCTGGTTTTCAATTTCGGCTTTTTACTGTTTCCTAAGTCACGGACCGGGCGCTAATGACCATAGAAGTTTTGCGCCCCCCCCCCCCCCGCCCCCCCCCCCCCCCCCCCCCCCAAAAAAAAAAAAAAAAAAAAAAAAAAAAGAGGCAATACTCAAGAACGGGTTGCACAAATGTTCTGTAGGCGGGCTCCTCCGTGAGTGAATGCCAACGTGACGTCCTCATTCCATTTCTTATCATTTTGCAACATTATGCCTACAAATTTAATTAACGCATGTGTCCTGCAGCACACCACTACACTACACTACACTACCACCATTACACACATGTGGAGGAACTGAAACTTATAGCACATGAATACCCTAGAATGCCCCTTCTGCTTATGTTTGCAGGAAATGCATTTCAAAGTGTCTGATGTCCCTGTACTACGTGGCTATATCTTCTATTGCATGGATAAGCTGACTGAGGAAAGGGTCAAGGGAGGGATCATTGTGTTCGTCAGTAATGCACACTACTCCTCTGCTCTCCTTCTGGCTAAGGACTTGCAAGCAGTTGTCGTTGAAATTCATGTGTGTGTCAGAAGATCACTATTTGCTCATTTTATCTACCTTCATAAGATGCAATAGATTCTGAGGCTCTCACAGATCTTATAGAACAGTTGTCGAACTATTTCTCCTGCTGGGAGACTTTAATGCCCATCGTGTCTTGTGGGGCTCAATCTCTACTTGCCCTTAGTCGGGTTTTAGAGAGCCTCACGATGTTTTACGAGCTGTGCATCCTCAATACAGGTACTCCCACTCATTTTTGTACTGCTAATCCATCAACCATTCCACTTGTTCTACAAAAGTATGGGATGCTATCAGGAGCCTTTCTGGTAAATACAGTTGCTTACCAATAGCAACAGTGCTGAAACAGTGATGTCTCCAAGCAATGCCCGGAGACATCTTTCTGACGTTGGTAGAGCATTTTGGAGCAGCTACTACCTATGCTAGCAAAGATCCAGCTTTAGAGAGGAGCAAGTTAGAATTCAGATTGCACAATTGAGTCTTAAAATTGCTCTTTCTCCATGTGAGTCTTGCAACTGCCCTTTCTCCCTATGGGAGCTGGAATTGGTGCTGTCTGAGATTTGTGATGCTGTACTCAGTAATGACCAAATCTGCTGCTGGGTGCTTCTATGTTTTCCAGCAGTGTCAAAGGAAATCCTCCTCAAATTGTTTACTTTTATATGGTAAACAGGCAACTTTCCCAACTCATAGAGAGGCTATTCTGATACCTCTCCTCAAACCAGAAAAGGACCACATATGTCCCAGTAGTTGCCAGAGCATTGCCTTAATGAGCTTTGTTGGAAAGATCCTGGAATGAATGGTTAACCATTGTCTGGTCTGGTTGTTAAAGATCAGGCAACTCCTTAGCCTCTCTCAGTGTAGATTCCAGAGAGTTCAGTCTACTGTCAACAACCTGACCCCAACTGGAGGCGTCTTCTGTCCAGCAGGCTTTCCTACATAAACATCACTGTTTAGGTATGTTATTTGACATCAGTAATGTGTGTGACATCACTTGGAGACACAGTATACTTACGCAACTGCATCAGTGGGGCTTTTGTGGCTACCTTCTCATCTTCATACGGTCTTTCCTGTCTGAGCAGTTTTTTAGGACATGAGTTGGTGACACACTGTCAGCTCGCTTTGAGCAGGAGATCGATGTTCCTCAGGAGAGTGTTTTAAATGTTACTCCCTTTGCTGTAGCCATTAACAATACCACATACACAGTAGGGAGTCGAGCACAGTGCTCCTTATTTGTGGACAATTTTGCTGTTTTCTGTTCCTCCTCAAGTGTCGCAACAGTGACCCGTCAGTTGCAATTTACGTTACAGAGGTTTGAGGAGTGTGCTGCAAAGATGTGTTTCCAGCTTTCAATGTGTGTGTGTGTGTGTGTGTGTGTGTGTGTGTGTGTGTGTGTGTTTCATTTTAATCATTCCCATTGTATTTTTAATTTATGTGAATTGCGAATGAGGGACACTGTTCTACATTTTACGCTACGGAGCCATGCGTCGATAGGAGTGTGAGTGGCTGGAAGTGACAGATAACACGCTGCATCTAGGAAAGCCCACTACACGGCTGTATCGTATCTCTTTCCAGTGACATCAACTGGTTGAGGTCCTCATCATTCATTTTTGCATAGACCAAAGCCCTATGACGCATGGATTTTTGATCTGGCAAGATTACTTTCCAATGTGTGGTGCTTGTGGTGCAGAGATCACTATGTGCCACATTTTACTGGACTGTGAGAGCAGTGGAAGATTTGCCGGCAGATCTTCCCTCTTGTTTTAAGTGACATTCAAACTCATGTGGTGCGCCTTTTAAGATTTTGTGATTTATCCAACTTGTTTCCAAAAATTTTAGTTAGATATTCTTAATGTACTAACAGGACGACTGTCTCACCTATGTTTTTTGTAGTGGTCAGGTGGTACATATACTTGTGCTATCGTTTTAGCTCCCCTGTCATTGTCCTTCTGTTTTATTCTGAAGTGAAGTGTTTTTGTGGGTCAGCATGAGTGAGCCAGCCAGCATTTTTTGCTCTTTTAACCATATTCTTTTCTTTTGATATTTGAAAGGGCATTGATAAACTCGCCATTAAGTGCCTGTACACCCTAATAACAGCAGCAGCATCAGAACATAATAGAATTGTTTTTCCTACTCATCTGCATTGACTTACATTTTTTTCTACATTTAAAGCAAGCTGCCGTTAATCAAACCAAGTAAAATTTCTGGGCGAGTCGCCCTGTATCCTCCTACAGTCACTCAATGAAACTATTCCATACACTAGCCGTTCGGAACAGAATTTTGCTAAATTGGGATGAATACACAGTATCCTGGAGATGTTGGTTGCATTGTTGATATGTGGAAGATCTAAAGATGCCAGCATGATGATTATCCTTGTGTTCTACATAGTTACATGTACATCCTGTTCCTGTCATAGCATAGCAGGAGCTCCCTTATGTCTGAATAATTCCTGTTGCTTTTACATCAACAGTGTTTACTCACATCATTAATGAACACTGCTACAATGCTAGTCCATTCAGTAGACTCTTTGCTTCATGATCTTACTTATGTTGATGTATCACATATGACATAATGTTTGGTATAAAGTTAGTGAATCTGTTGATATTTCTCTTAAATAAAATACAAGTACACAATGCAGCAGTTAATTACATTGTGAAGTGTAGCCTATTCACATGATTAAAATTACAATGAATTACTGTACATTTGATAAACAGACTATGTAGTTAACATTAAACAGTATTAATGATGTGAAAAATAGTAAAATGTCAGTGTCTCAGTCTTGACAAAATATTGTCAAAAAAATTTCACAAAAAGCATTTCAGTAATGAGGACGAAGTTGTAACATAACTAATTTGGAAAAATGCCAGGTTTTGTTATATTAAAATATGTTTGTGGTTAGGATTGTATATGTTGAGCCTGTGTTAAGTAAATTATGAGGTCAGACTTCCACAGAGAAAAATTAAGGCCAAGTGGAAACCACGTGTCAGAGCTCTGGTGTGCCATAAGAGGTTAACGTGGTTTACATCATTCTCGGATGTGAATAAAGGACTTGGGTTAAGACTGTTGAATGTGGAAAATGGAAGTGTGGATGTCGTGCGGATGAAGATGGCAGTTTTCTTATCCATAGAGATATCTAGTGATAGATAATTTAATCAATAATACTGTTGAATCTTTCATTTATTGCTCTTTCTATTTTTGCATTGCTGACAACAATGCTTGATTATGATACTTTCTTCATTAGCAAAGAACACAATTCTGCTTTATCAATGTGAGATGGGATGTCATTTCTATATTATGAGAATTGAACCTTATGGAACACCAGTAGTAATTTGTTTCTACCCATATCATGTTTTGTCGTGAGCTACATGAGCTGTCGAACATGACCCTTTACTGCCTATCAGATAAATATAAACAACTTGCCCTGGTGCCTTGAAAGCTGTAAACTTCCTGGTTTCTCCAAACGCAAGCTGTGATTTACAGATATCTTAGACAGACCACAAGAAACACATTAGGATACAGCTTGTCATTCAGGTATTTTAATAAATAGAATATCAATTATAGATGCCTTGTCCACCAGATACATTCTTCTGGAATCCAAATTGGGAGTAACTGAAACTTAAATTTGCATATATGCTCAGCCATTCTTAAATATGTTTACATTACTTTTATCAAAACTTTTGAAAAGGAAGTTAATAGTAAAATTACCCAATAGTTACTAATATCTGTCGTAGTATGCATTTTAAGTAGGGGTGTAAGAGTGTCATACTTGAGTATGAAACTTTTGTTGTTGTTGTTGTTGTTGTTGTTGTCTTCATGCTATTCTATCCTGTGCAGGCCTCTTCACCTCATAGTAACTACTGAAATGTACATCCGCCTGAATCTGCTTAATATATTCATCTCTTGGTCTCCCTCTACGATTTTTACCCTCCATGCTTCCCTCCAGTAATGAATTGGTGATTCCTTGATGCCTCAGAGCTTGTCATACCAACTGATCCCTTCTTCTAGTCAAGTTGTATCGTAAGTTCCTCTTTTCCCAAATTCTGTACAGTACCTCATCATTAGTTACGTGATCTACCCATCTGATCTTCAGCATTCACCATGTTTCAAAAGGTTCTATTCTCCTCTTTATCATCCATGTTTCAGATCCATACATGGCTACACTCCATACAGATACTTTCAGAAAGGCTTCATGACACTAAAATCTATACTCAATGTTTACCATTTCTCTTCAGAAATACCTTCGCTAATCTACATGTTATATCCTCTCTACTTTGACCATCCTTATTTTGCTGCCCAAGTAGCAAAGCTCATCTACTACTTTAAGTGTCTCATTTCGTAGTCTAACTCCCTCAGTATTGCCTGATTTAATCCAACTACATTCCATTATTCTCAATTTGCTTTTGTTGATGTGCTTCGTGTAGCTTACTTTCAAGACACAGTCCATTTGATTCAACTGTTCTTCCAAGTCCTTTGCCGTCTGACAGAATTACAATATCGTCAGCAAGCCTCAAGGTTTTTATTTCTTCTCCCTGGATTTTAATTCTTACTCCAAATTTTTCCTTGATTTCCTTTACTTGTTCAATGTACAAATTGAATAACACCTGGAATAGGCTACAACCTTGTCTCAGTCCCTTCTCAACCATTGCTTCCCTTTCATGCTCCTCGACTCTTAAAACTGCTTTCTGGTGTCTGTGCAGATTATAAATAGCCTGTATTTTACCCTTCCACCTAAGTAGAAACAAGGCCTCGGGAATAGACAACATTCCGTTAGAACTACTGATAGCCTTGGAAGAGCCAGCCATGACCAAACTCTTTCATCTGGTGAGAAAGATGTATGAGACAGGTGAAATAGCTTCAGACATCAAGAAGAACATAATAATTCCAATTCCAAAGAAAGTAGGTGCTGACAGGTGTGAAAATTACCAAACTATCAGTTTAACAAGCCATGGTTGCAAATTACTAACACAAATTCTTTACAGACAAATGGAAAAACTGGTAGAAGCCGACCTCAGGGAAGATCAGTTTGGATTCCATAGAAATATAGGGAACACGAGAGGTAATACTGACCCTACGACTTACCTTAGGAGCTAGGTCAACGAAAGGCAAACCTACGTTTATAGCATTTGTAGACTTAGAGAAAGGTTTTGACAGTGTTGACTGGAAAGACAATATTATGAAAAGGGTAGATTGCTACTCATCAGTGTGTTGCAGATAGGCAGAAGAAAAAGACTGCTTCACATTTGAGCTTTCAGCCAAAGGGTCGTCATCTAAAGTAGATAAAATGCACACATGTACACAAGCACAACGCGTACACACAATGACTATTTCTGGCTGCTGAGGCTAGACTGCACTAATTTTGCTTGAAATGTTATGAACCCTATGCAAAAATTTGCTCTTAAGGGAGTTAATTATTTTCCTGTTTTCCATGGAAAAACTTGGAGTGAGCTCACAATCGATAGATTGTTTTTAGTACTAATTGCACATTTTATACTGCAATGGTTTTTCTGTTGAGCTGATTGTACAGAGTTTCTCAGCCACATTTGGAAAGGGATTGTTAAACAAGTCCATTTTGCTCAAATTTTTCTGCCTTTGGCTGCTCAACTCTTTGAAATATGCAATGTGGGATTCTGTTGTGACATATTGTAGTGAGAAAATGGATTCCATATTAATGTCAGTGGAATTGACCTATAGTAATTGTTGTAATACAGTGTATTCTGTGGAACATCTCCAGTAAGTCTCAATAACTGTGGCACATGCTAATAAGTCTGGCTCACTGTTTCATCATTTTCTGTGTCTGAATACGTTCCGAAGTTGAAAATGTGTACAGATATGTTAAATAATAAAAACAGTTTGAAATTTGTTTTGTCCTGCATCTCCTCTAAGAAATGCAGAAGTTGTCACAACCATGAGACAGTTTCAGGATAATTCAAGGCCACGATACCTTAAAAAATTGGGATGCCCAATGGATTTTGTTAGTCTCTCTCGTATCTCATACTAGCAACACTTCCTATTGTGAATATACCAATAAATTTAGTTATATATTTTGAAGTAATCAGCCACGAGGAGCATAAAGGAAGTTTAATTTCTTTACCAGATTCAGCCACTTTGTACCCTTCCTCAGAAGGTTGTAACTATTGCATTATTTGTGTCAACAATAAGATGCATGTAGCATTTTGCTGTGTCATGAGGTACATAGTGCCTGTACAACAATGGCATAAAGAAGACAAACAACAAATACAGTTATGGCTTGATGTTTGCACTTGTTGTTTGGCTCCTTTGTACCATTGGTGTACAGGCAATATTAACCACATTGCTGCAAGTGTCTTATTGTTGATACAAATAATGTGACACTTACAAGCTTCTAAAGAAGTGTTCTGAGTGCCTGACACTGGCTAAGAAATTAAATTTCTTTTATGAAACTGGTTGCTGGTTTCTTCGATGTATACAACTACGGATGCTGAAGCTGGATAAAATACCAAATTTGGTTATATCAGATGGCAGTATGTTTATTGACCTTTTGGGACAAACCTGGACATTATATGGGGAACTTCCCATATTTATCAGTCCATGCACAAAATAATACCAAAAAGTTGTAAGGACTTTGCAAAGATGCTATACCCTCAGAAAGCACCTTGTCACTCGTCATCTCATGTGTTGCCAGTATTTGTTTTCCTCCACAGAAACTTATTTTCTTGAAAGCCTTCTTACTCATGCTGTACATATTAGACTTGGGCCTACTATCTGTTGCAGAAGATATCCCAGGGTATGGAAATGTGCCAGCTAAATCACTAGTACTTTGTGGTAACTGATTCGTTTAAGTCATCCAACTACTTTTCAGCATCACTATTATGTGTATCTGTACCACTGATTTTGTCTACTGCACCAAAGTGAATTACTGCAGGGTGTTAAGGGAAAAAAATTTTCTTCAAATGTCTGCATGAATATATTGTTAGAATGTTTGGCAGTGCAGTTAATGCATTTATTATTTTTGTCTTAAATAAACTTAACTACAAAATAATTTTCAACCACATGAAATGCTTGAAACATATTGCTACAATAGCTTCAAGTGTTTTGTTGATATTGGAATTCTCATTGTTTGTGCATATCCTATTAAATGTTTGATAGGTTTCAGGAATCTATTATGTGATTGTGACTGGAATAATGAAACAGGGTGTATACACCCCTGGAAATCCAGGAAGAACCTGGGAAATTTGTTCATTTGGGAGACATACAAGAAAAGGAAAAACCTGGGAATTTTAAAGAATTCCAGAAATTTTTCATTAGTCTAGTTTTCATATAAACTTCTGTAATTTTGCCTAGTAAGAACTGATGCTCTAACAAAGAATTTCGCTTTAGCCTGTTACTGCAGCTAGAAAACAAAAATGAGAGAATAAAACCAAAATAAAACTTCAATTGCAAAGAAAATGTGCCATTTACAATAACAAAACACAGTGCACACATTAGAGTCTGCCGACAGCAAAATGTGAGAGAGACTATGCAATACTTCAGAGCAACAAAGTGCATAAAATGCGTCTTTCTCATGGGGTCACATTCTGATGAATGTGATGTCACAACTGTTTGCATTCCTAACATGTCGCAGGGAAACATCGCGAGTGGTGATTTGAGAAAAGTTTCTTTCAAAGTAATTTTCTTTTTACATGAGATGAATTATTATAATTGTGAGAGAACATGATCAATTCCTTATATCACAGAGCATTAGACTCCCATTCAAAACTTAATACTGAAGAGTAGCTGCATAGAAAAATTTCAAGCCTAGAAGATAAGACATTTATGCCATTATTTAAAATTTTACTGGCACATTTCGAAATGCTATAATGGGTAACACTCACTGAGAAAGAGCAAGTTTCAAGGTTAGCCTTTCATACTTATTTTAGTT
Source organism: Schistocerca piceifrons (assembly GCF_021461385.2). Lineage (NCBI taxonomy): Eukaryota > Metazoa > Arthropoda > Insecta > Orthoptera > Acrididae > Schistocerca > Schistocerca piceifrons. The sequence goes on from NC_060138.1 coordinate 310,971,137, forward strand.
TTTCATAGATTACAAATTATGCAGTAACAATGGCAAAGTGAACAATTGTACTTAAAAAGAACCACACCCTTAGAAAAAACAGGAAAAAATTTCTGGCGACCAATATTATATGAGAAAGATTAGCTTTTCTTATAGCTGTTCTGTATGTATATTAATTTAAACTATTAACTTTTTCTGTTTGTATGTTCTTCCTGCTTAACAGTGTGTTGCAATCAGCTGACTACGTCACACATCCTATGCTCTGAATATCTGCCATCATTGGCTGGCAAGTTTCACAGCTCCAGGGGAAATTACAGTGTCATTGAACACAAAAAAAAATTGCTTTCACACTAGTGATGTGTGCATTTTCGGCTGGGAAAAGTGTTTTAAACTTAAGGAAAAGTGTGCGTTTAATCAAGAAGTCTGGGAAAAATCCAGGAATTTTTTTTACTTGTGTGTGTACATACACTGTGAAACAGGTGACTAATGACAGGCCAATTTTGATGTTGTCCCTTTTGACAATTTTTGTACTAGTTTCTGATGCATTTTTAAGGTACTGTGTTTCTTATTTTTGTCTTCATTGTTTTTCAGTCTTACATTGAAAAGTTATTTTCAGAGACTTTATGACATTATTGTATCAACTCTTGCCTTAGCATATAAACAACAGCCCACACTATATTTAAACATGAATGACAAACTGCCTTCAGCACAGTATGAGGCATTTGACAATTCTAAGGAGGACTGGGTCCACAGCCTTGTTGAAATTTCTGAGTACACTTGCTGACATTTTTGCCAATCATCTCAAAAGCCATTCTTCGAGAAATTTCCCATTATAGCTAACAAAATTGAATATTACAGTGGGTATTATTTAGAGGCTCCCTCAGTGTGTTGACATTATATTAGCAGAACTTAATAGAATGAGCAGTACATAAATTTCACCATGGACTTCGAAAAACAAGCACACAATTAATTTTTTGGATTTGACTATGAGTATAAAGAACAGTAATGTGTTTATAGATGTCGCATCTTTCATTTGCCCAAATGCACTGGTAATGTGATCCATAATAATTCTTGCCACCCGTGAGCCCTTTAGAAGGCACTTGTCCAGTTTATGACTCAGACTAGTCAGCCTTCTCCTGGAGCAAAACAATGTTGATTTCACAGTACATTCTTGTTGAAAGTCATACATTGTTGTCTGAAGTTATGTGACAGCTAGATCCATAAGTACACACACACACACACACACACACACACATATATATATATATATATATATATATATATATATATATATATATATATATATATAATGGAAGGAAACATACCACGCGGGAAAAAATATATATAAAAACAAAGGAAAATATGTGTGTGTGTTTGTGTTTGTTTGTGTGTGTATCGACCTGCCAGCGCTTTTGTTCGGTAAGTCACCTCATCTTTGTTTATATATATATATATATATATATATATATATATATATATATATATATATATATATATATATATTTCACAGTACATTCTTGTTGAAAGTCATACATTGTTGTCTGAAGTTATGTGACAGCTAGATCCATAAGTACACACACACACACATATATATATATATATATATATATATATATATATATATATATATAATAGAGGGAAATGTTCCATGCGGGAATTCCCCACCAGGCCTCAATCTCCGCTAATTTCAAGTTGCCGCCACTCACACCTCACCAGTCATTCAACATCATCTTTGCCTCTGCACTTCCGCCTCGACTGACATCTCTGCCCAAACTCTTTGTCTTTAAATATGTCTGCTTGTGTCTGTATATGTGTGGATGGATATGTGTGTGTGTGCGAGTGTATACCCGTCCTTTTTTCCCCCTAAGGTAAGTCTTTCCGCTCCCGGGATTGGAATGACTCCTTACCCTCTCCCTTAAAACCCACTTCCTTTCGTCTTTCCCTCTCCTTCCCTCCTTCCCTCTTTCCTGATGATGCAACAGTTTGTTGCGAAAGCTTGAATTTTGTGTGTATGTATGTGTCTGTTTGTGTTTCTATCGACCTGCCAGCGCTTTCGTATGGTAAGTCACATCATCTTTGTTTTCATATATATATTTAATCGCAATGGAGAAGTCATTTGATAAAAATGAAGTGACTTAATTTTACCATTTAATGTATGAGTTAGATCTACTTGTACTGATGTATTTAGGTATTACCCATTCTTGATTTGTGTTCCCAATATTATTTATTGATTTCATTTTTATTTAAAACTTATTTCTATCACTTTTGTCTGTTCTGCATACACATTTTACTAACATGCAATTGACTCTAACTTTACGACCACCCACCTAATAGCCGGTATGTCCATCTTTGGCTTGGACAACAGTGGCGACACTTCTTGGCATGGAAGCAATGAGGCCTTGGTATGTCACTGGAGGGTGTTTGCACCACATCTGCACACACAAGTCACCTAATTCCTGTAAATTCTGGGAAACGGGCAACGAGATCGGACACCACATTCAATCTCATTCCAGACATGTTCGATCAGGTTCAGGTCTGGGGAGTTGGGGGAGCCAGCACATAAATTGGAACTCGCCACTGTGTTCAACAACTACTGCATAACAGTCCTGGCCTTGTGATGTGGCACATCATCTTGTTGAAAAATGCCACTGCAGTTGGGAAACATGATCATCATGAAGGGGTGTACAAGGTCTGTAACAAGTGTACGATACTGCTTGGCCATCATGATGCTTTGCACGAGCTCCAGTGGATCCATGGATGCCCATCTGAATGTTCCCAAGAGCATAATGGAGCTGCTGCCAGCTTGTATCTGTCCCACAGTAGAGGTGTCAAGGAAATCTTCCTCTGGAAGACGGATTTGTGCCCTCTCATCGGCTTGGCGAAGATACTGGGATTTATCAGACCGTGCAAGGTCTGCCACAGCACCAACGTTCATTGCCGATGGTGACATGCCTATTTCAGTCATAGTTGCCAATGTTGTGGCGTTAACATTGGCACATGCATGGATTCAATAGTAGTCATAAACAAACAGGAATACATTCACAAAACATTAGAATTCATCCAAAGCAACATCATCACAGAATTAACAAGTGACCCAACAAACTGATACCAAAGTAAGTTACAGAAAACCCTGAGAAACACAGAAACAATTTTCACAGAGACACAGATTTAAAAAATGATACAGAAAAATCCCAAGACCCCCACCCTAAAATCATTGCCTAAAGTTCACAAACCTGGAATACCCATACGTCCATTAATAAACTTCACCAAATCACCAACATACCACTTAGCCAAACACACACACACACTCTGCTACAGACAATATACAGGGTGATTCAAAAAGAAAACCACAACTTTAAAAATGTGTATTTAATGAAAGAAACATAATATAACCTTCTGTTATACATCATTACAAAGAGTATTTAAAAAGGTTTTTTTTTTTTTTCACTCAAAAACAAGTTCAGAGATGTTCAATATGGCCCCCTCCAGACACACGAGCAATATCAACCCGATACTCCAACTCGTTCCACACTCTCTGTAGCATATCAGGCGTAACAGTTTGGATAGCTGCTGTTATTTCTCGTTTCAAATCATCAATGGTGGCTGGGAGAGGTGGCCGAAACACCATATCCTTAACATACCCCCATAAGAAAAAATCGCAGGGGTATGATCAGGGCTTCTTGGAGGCTAGTGATGAAGTGCTCTGTCACGGGCTGCCTGGCGGCCGATCCATCGCCTCGGGTAGTTGACGTTCAGGTAGTTACGGACAGATAAGTGCCAATGTGGTGGCGCTCCATCCTGCTGAAATATGAATTGTTGTGCTTCTTGTTCGAGCTGAGGGAACAGCCAATTCTCTAACATCTCCAGATACTGTAGTCCAGTTACAGTAGCACCTTCGAAGAAAAAGGGACCAAAAACTTTATTGGCTGAAATGGCGAACAAATGTACAACTAAATGAAACTTTATAGCTCCCTTAATTCGCTGACAGATAGTGCTTAGCTCTGCCTTTTGTCGTTGCAGAGTTTTAAATTCCTAAAGTTGTGGTATTCTTTTTGAATCACCCTGTACAACAGGGTGTATACGACCCGGGACAACCGGGAAATCCGGGAAAAACCCTGGAATTTTTTCATCCGGGAGAAAACCGGGAAAAACCCGGGAATTTTTCGGAATTCTGGGAGTTTTTCATTGTTTTAGCTTTCAGTTAAATTTTTGTAATTTTGATTCTCTAGCAAAGGATGTTATTGTATCCTGCTACTGGAGAATGATACTGCAGCAATAAAATATAAACGAGAGGGGAAAAAAAACCTTTAGTGGCAAAGGAAGTGTGCAATTTACAACAACAACAAACTGTGCACGCACAAGCCTCTGCAAATAGCAAAAATATGTCAAAGGCCATACTGCGCAGACTGTAACTCTTCGTAACAATAAACTGCTTGCTATGAGCATGACGTCACAACTGTTCACATTAGGTTCGATTGACCAATTGCCAGCGGTCTGTTGCACATGCGCATTTGATTCTCGTATTAAGCTGTACCTTCTCCCGCTACTTGAAGTTTGGCTGTTAGCTGTATCGGTAGTAGCAGCAAGCAGCCAGATGCAAACGAGAAAAATTTTTCTCGCGCCCCATAGCTGCCAGATTCACGCTTGCACAGAGTTGTCTGAGTTGTAGTGGGGCGGGGGTTAACCTCCACGTGACCCGTGATTTCGCTTCACTTCGTGTACAGCTCCCACGTCAAATGAAAACAAAACGGATTTCTGTGGCCGGGAGCTATCAAGTGAACTAAAATACATTCACATAATTACGGAGGGCAAAAATATATTATTAATTTCAGTTTTTTGATTTTATTTTATTTCCAAGTTAGTAGCAGTCAAGCATTAATCGCCTTGCAGAACAGTGAAGTCATTTGTGCAAGTTTGCTAAAGAAATTTGGCTTTATTAATCTTTCCGCCGAGGCAATCATTTTATTTGATTCGAAGTGTTTCATTCTACACTATTGGCTAGTTCCAACTGTTCGCTGAATTTCAAGTGCACTTTATCATCTTCTGCCATATATGGCATTATGCCATAATAAAGAACCAAAAATGAGATCGTAGAGTACTGGTACTCCAAGAAAATTTACATCCCAAAAACCACACTGAAAAGCTTAATATCAGATGGGACCTACTTCATTGTGAATCTGGAAAAAGCCAATTTACACTGCAAGCCGAATTACGCATTTTAGAATCATTTACGAAATTCCGATGCTCTTAGGAGTATCCTCTGATGCACTGTTTCTTTTATGGTGTAATGTAAGCTCTCTTAGTGCTTTATACACACGATCATGCGGGCTTCTTACACCACTGCAGTTGCACACGCACAATAGTGCCTGTTTTCTGGCGCTCTCTGGCAACTGGTAAATAGAACCTATTTCTAACAGTCTCCGGATAGTATTGCGAACGGTAGTTAGAAAAGCGTTACTTTCAAAGTAAATTTCTTTTTACGCAAGATGAATTATGTCACGTGTGAGAAAGTGGGATGTATATCTAAATCACAGAGCGTTCGAAACTGAACAGTTTGAGGACCAGCCACTTACAAGAATTTGGAGCCGAGACATTTATGTCATGATTTTAAATTTACTGGCACATTTGTGTGGTGTGTCTTAAAGTATAACACACGCAAAAAAAGATCAATATTACATGTGAAAGCTTAGCTTCTGTTGTAGCGTGTTAATCTTAGAGACTTAACATTATATGTGAGAACTTAGCTTTTCTTGTAGATATACGGTACTGTGTACATTAATGTAAACCGTTAACTTTTCCTCTTGCGTGTTTGCGCTATGTAACCAGTGATCTTGCTATTGGCTGACGATAACACGTGTCCTATGCTCTGAATAGCTGCTGTCATCGGCTGACGAGATCTCGTGGCTTGAGATATGACTCGCTTACAAAAGGACATCGCAACCTCGGTTTCAACGCCCCGGAAACTAATGCGCTGTGTTTGGTGCAATTCGAATTTATACTTTCGTAATACGAAAAAATGCAACGTATATGTTGCTGCAAATCAGAGGTCTTTCTAAAACTTCTCTCCCTTTTTTTAAAAAAGTCCCTCCAAAACTTCTTTGCCCCGTCTTTTCTTTTTTTTCCGGGAAGTTCTATGCGATTGTATAAAACATTAACCATTGAAAGGATTGATAAGTTTTACAGTTCCGAGGGAAGATCTATGGAAAACCTACTGTCACTTAGCACAGAAAAAGTGTATTTTCGCCCGGGAAGAAGCATATTTTTTAAACGGGATATCCGGGAGAAATCCGGGAATATTTTTTCCTTGTTCCCGTATACACCCTGTACAAATACACTGACAACAGAAGTCTAAAGAACTCAAGTGACTTAATAGAAAACATAAGAAATGAAAACATACCAAACACAGCAACATTGGTTTCATTTGATATAATTTCAATGTACACACACATCCCAACAGAAGAAACCATCAACATAATAGAAAGAAACCTCCAACTGCAAGGAAACATACCCACAACAAACATACAAGAAATATTAGCCATACTCTGGCTCATCACAGAACAAAACTACTTCACATTCAACAACAGATTTTACTCTCAACAAGATGGACTACCCATGGGATCCCCAATCAGTGGCCTCCTAGCTGACATTTTCCACAATCAGATAGAAAAACAAATCTTCGACAAAATAGTAATACCAAAACAGTAAAAAATAGTATATTGGTACAGATACGTAGATGACATAATTTGCTTAATAGATAAACCACTGTCTCGCATAAAAGAACTTTATGATAACATAAATTCCATCCACCCACAAATACAGTTCACCATAGAAACACAAACAGATGAAAAACTTAATTTCTTAGATCTCGCTATACACAAGAGAAACAACAAACATGAATTCACAATCTATAGAAAACACACTCTCACCAGCACCATTATTCATAACAAATCCAATCACCCCATAACTCACAAAGAAGACAGCTTCAGATATTTACTTCACAGGCTGAGCAAAATACCCATGAACAAGCATGACTACACACAAGAACTGAACATGATAAAACAAACTGCACAGGAGAATGGATATGATGCAAAGAGAGTAGACAAAATAAACACAAAATACAAAAACAAACAGCACATAACCATCAAACACACACACATACAAACACAACTCATCAAACAACAAATCAGCAGACAGTAAGCAACAAATGACACATAATTACTTACAACAACAAAGTCACACACAGGTTGGGTAATATACTAAAGAAACAAGGACTCAACATAGCATACAGAACCAACAACACAATACAGAGCAGACTTGGAAGAAATACCACCAACACTGACAAATAAAGCCAGCCTGGCATCTACCAACTTACTTGCAGCTGCTGTCAATCTGTATATGTGGGCCAAACATGCAGGACCTTCTGAACCAGGTATAATGAACACCTCAGAGCACTGAAAAGCAATAGCACACACTCAACATTTGCAGACCACCTGGTAGCACACAACCACCACCCAACAAACATTGAAACTGACCTTCACATCCTAAAATCTAGCAGCAGCCTATACCAAAAATTAACTATAGAAGAAAACTACCACATCCAAAAATCAATAGCCAAAGGAAAGAAAGTACTCAATGAATGCACATCACTGTGCAACAAAACCCTGTTCGCCACAATAGAAGAGCTATACAAGTAAAACACACACACACACACACACAAACCCCCCCCCCCCTCTCTCTCTCTCTCTCTTTTCTTTCTTTCTTTCTCTCTCTCTCTCTCTCTCTCTCTCTCTCTCTCTCTCTCTCTCTCTCTCTCTCCCCCCCCCCCCTCTCTCTCTCTCTCTGCCCCAGTACTCATCACACACACGCAAACCCACACAAACCACACACCACTAACACCAAATACAATTCAAACTCGTGGCGCCTCACCCAGCAGAACACGCTACGAAACAAATGAACGCCACACAGCCACAACAACATGTAATGGCAGCGAAAACTCCACCTATGTTTTGAGTAATCGGAAAGACTGCATTGCCACGTGAACACAGGCAAAGAAGTAAGCCTATTTACTTCGCCAACAACACAGAAAAACTTACCACAAGTTCAATACTGTAAGTTACAGATAGAAAACGTAATACAGTCTTATTTCCGTTCGTAAATGCATAACAAACAGAAAACAAATTACGTTTTGCTGTTTGCAGATGACAAGTTGTGTATTATGTAGCAGAACAGCTACCAAAATAAGTGGACAATAGCATCATGTAAGGTATGTTACTTATGATTACAACCACTTTTCACCAATTAAGTTATAAATGCAACTTTTACATAATGTTGTAAATGACACAAATGTTAGTATGTTAACAACAAATTTACAGTTAAAAATAAATATAGAACCCACTGACGATAGCACAAAAGTGCTGAAACATGTATGGGTGAAACAAAAGAAAAAAGTAGTCTTGCATAAGGCGGAACTTCTCATCCCATTTTCTTAGCAATCACGGAGACAAGAAGAAGAACTGCACCACAAAATGACCCTGAGAAAAATTGTCATAATTCAGTTTTGAACATTTGATAACTGTCAGTTACCAATATTAGTGAACTACTGCATTCAGATTTGACATTTTATCATAGGAAAAATCTCGAATTTCACAACATTGGCCATAAACTGCAGATTTATCATTTTGTCTGCAAAAACTGCCAATTTTGTATTATTTTCCACATTATCACTTATGCAAATTTTTCTTGTAATAATGTATTAACTGTAACTTTGTGTTTAGTTCGTTGTTAGTGGAAATTCAGGTGGATGCAAAACAAGGATGTGTGCCTAGCTTTCAGAGCCACAGCTTTCATTCCTTGAGATAGGAATTAAAACCAGAGAATGGAAGGTTGAAAATCCTGAGAATCTTTGTAATAAAACATGTCCTGTTTTTAATTGTACATGATCTTCATTTTTCAACTCACTTGTGATGATAATTTTGTATCCTATTTGTTATTTAACTCCTCTTGCAACTCCTCTAATCTATTAAAGGATCCAAAGTCTGTCCAGTTTCTTCTCTGCAAACAAAAGATATGTTAGAAATACTGATTTTCTAAGTCTACATCTACATAAACAGCAGTACTATACTAGCCATCACATGATATGTTGTTGTGGGTACAGTGTGTACTGGTTTCGTTTGCTCCCGCCACCTACTTTTCAACTGGCAGATGATATGCTGGAGGAGAGACTGTCATCACTCTGCTCTACAAACAGAATTTTTCAAGTTCTGACATAGTTCATCTGTACTTGAGGAAGTAATACGTTTGTTGACTCATTCTGGAATATGAGCTCTTGGAATCTTGTAACACCTTCCGAAATGTATTTTATCTTCCTGAAATGTTTGCCACTGCAGATTATTAATCATTTCAGTGACAAACTCATGTTAACTAATTAAATTAATAAAATATTGTGCAGGGACCCCCTACATCTGTCTCCCCTCACCCCTCCCCTTTCTCACCACCTGTCTCTACCCTCCCTCTTCCTCTCCCTCCCACACTCCCCCTCCCTGCCTCCCCCGCACGTACTCCCCCTCCCTGCCTCCCCCGCACGATCGCCTCTCGGCCTGCCTCCCCCGCACGTACTCCCCCTCCCTGCCTCCCCCGCACGATCGCCTCTCGGCCTGCCTCCCCCGCACGTACTCCCCCTCCCTGCCTCCCCCGCACGTACTCCCCCTCCCTGCCTCCCCCGCACGTACTCCCCCTCCCTGCCTCCCCCGCACGATCGCCTCTCGGCCTGCCTCCCCCGCACGATCGCCTCTCGGCCTGCCTCCCCCGCACGATCGCCTCTCGGCCTGCCTCCCCCGCACGATCGCCTCTCGGCCTGCCTCCCCCGCACGATCGCCTCTCGGCCTGCCTCCCCCGCACGATCGCCTCTCGGCCTGCCTCCCCCGCACGATCGCCTCTCGGCCTGCCTCCCCCGCACGATCGCCTCTCGGCCTGCCTCCCCCGCACGATCGCCTCTCGGCCTGCCTCCCCCGCACGATCGCCTGCTCCTGCCTGGCTACTTCCCTACTGCTAATCTAATTTGGTTTGGGTCCCAGACCTACTGTCAGTACTAAAGAATTTCTCAAAAAGGGCTTTGTTAATATCCTCTTTTTGTGTGTATTACACTTCCTGAGGATTCTTTCATTGCATCTGAGCCTGTAATCTGCCCCTCCCATAATTATTTTTATGTGGGCATTCCACATTAAATCATTCCTGATAGAAAAGCTTAGGTACCTGAAGCTTGTGACTGATTCCAACGATCAGGTTGTCGATTATCGAGTCAAATTATACTGGATACTTTCATCTATACATGCACATCATCTATATTTATTCTGATACCAGCTTCCAATCTTTTCACGAAGCACCCGGAAGGGGAGGAGGAAATCAAATACAATGAAACTTCGTGGGTTGAGAGTGTGTATGATGTTCTTTTAGTGAGCAGAATCCAGTAATATTTACAAACAGCTTTGCAGTATGAACCCTTTTATCAGTATGATGCTCCAACCTCTCTGGCCTGGATGCATGCACTGATTCCTGTTATATCCTCCGGTGAGACAAGCTGTCCCACAACTGTTGCAACATCATCAATATCCTGGTTACTAGCCCTTGGACTGATTTTATGTCCAAGCTGGCTCCACATGTTTTGTCAAATACCGATCTGCGAATCTTAATGGCCAAGGGAGTTCCTCAACATTAAGCAGACAATTAATAGAGAAATATACGATGTGTGGACAAGCATTGTACTCTTGAAAAATGGCATCATAATACATGTCAGTTAATGCATGAGGATGCAGGATGTCCACGACTTATTTGATCACTACCAGGCGGCTTGAAATGCTTCTTGACAGCTTCCCACATCATGACACCAGGAGTAACACTATTTAGTGAAGTGGAAGTTTTAATGTACATGGAGATTTTCAAAGCCCGCCAAGAATTTTATGGAAAGTTAAATTTTCTAATTTGAATGTTTTGTTAACCAACTCATTTTGGGAAGGTTTTAAATTTTTGAAAGTAGAAGAATTGGGGCTTCAAAACTGTAAAGCTGGAAGTCTTACAATCTCATTTTAAGATTCAAACATTCTGGAATATGATAATTTTTATTACTAATAACTGTTACAATATTGAGCTCTCAGAAATAGTATGATGATCATTGGAAATTCCAGAATGAGGGCTTTCAGTGCAGGTGTGGTAATCTTAGAACACACAACTATTTCCAGGATTGAATTTTGACTAGCATGTGCTTTTCTTGACTCATAAATTTATAACAATTCATCAAATATAGTGTTTCCTCAAAAAGGAATTATACTGTCATCACCGTTGGGCTGAAAACTATACATTAAAGAATAAAGTTTAGCAGGATACAGTATAAATAAGAATTCAGCGGTTTATATAGCTACAGTAGCTGTCTTTTGCGTAGAAAATATATCAGAAAAGAACTAAAAATGTTTAAGGAGTAGGATTACAGCAAAGTGGAGCTTTTCCACCTCACTATGTTTCACTTTCTGCTGTATGTTATCATTTAAATCTGTAGGAGCGAAGAGACAGTTAGGACACTGAACAAACTCGGGCAGCTATTCAGTGTGATACTGTTACAACCCACAGTTCTGAGTCAAACAATCCAGGTTTATGTTTTCTGTGTTTTCCCTAAACTGCTAAGGCTAGTGCTGTAACAGTTGTGTCCTACTCGCGTCCACAGTCTGACATTGTGGTCAGTTTCAGATAACTCTGACATCAAAACCTAAGGTTGCTTCATTTTGACAATCATCTGTCACTCAAGGTAATCGCCTGAAGAAAACTGTCCATATTTTTCAACAAACTGAGGGCAAAAATAAGTAATAGTGCCCTATTGTTGTACTTCATTTAATATTTTTTAATAAAAAAAGCAGATACTGTAAAACTTTGTCCTTAGAAGTACTTGCGTGTAAAGGTACTTACTTTCAAATAAATGATAATTATGTTAAGGAAGCAAGGAAATATACCAGAAATATCTTATCATCATTAGATCTCAAGTTTAATATGGCACTGAATTAGTTTAGTTTCAGCAAAACTAATGTAACTCATTTAAATGCATTTGGAATGCATCAACGGCTTCCTCTCCCCCTCCCCTCCCCCCTCCTTCTAAAGAACATTGAGCCTGTTGGAGTTTATGAAAATGCTGGTTTGCCATTTGTACCACAATATGACTCTTACATCCACTCATGCTTGGTTGATAGTATTGTCTTCCTAGTAAGAAAACGGTTTCCTTTAGATATAAAACTTGTGATGAGCAGAAATCTCCTGGTCATCCTTGTTCTGCAGGAACACTGAAAAATGTGGCAATTGTTCCAGCTTAGATTTAAAAAAATTCCATGTGATATTCTGCATGGAAACAGTATAGTTGTCTGATGGAAATATTCTTTTATTGCATCACATAACAGCAAGTATCTTGTCTGCTGCTTAAACTTGGTTTCTCCTCATTTCAATTTTTCTGCAGTTTTGGCACATGTTGTGCCTATTCTTACAATTAGTGCCACATGTGGTTGTTCATGACTGTGGAGCCAGAGAAACGGGTTTGAGATGGAATACCAGTTATCAACATACTGAGAGTATACCTGTTTCAAATATGGTCCCATAGATGCTGCAACTATGCTGCCACTTTTCCTAAATTGTGGAAGTGAATTGTTGCACCAGTACAGTAAATCCAAAATATATCCACTCAGACTGTCACACAGCACAAATGTCATCAATATGGAATGTACTGTTTTTGGATGAAAAAAATGTTTATAAGATAATCAGCCTTTAAAAAACGAGACTTTCTTCAATGCAATGCTTCTAATGTGGACTAATGCACTGCAAAATGAACTTTATCAACAATATTCCTAATTTTAAACACACTATCACCTCCAGCACCTGCAAAGTTGTAATGAAATTGCAGCACTGTTAAAAGTAAAAGAAAATATTTGTGGGACATAATTTTGGTAGAAACTGGAGTGTTTAAAAGTACACCTGTGGACCAATAATCACTTACTTTCAAATTTTTAATTTGAGCCATTAGGAGAACACTAACATCAAAGTAATAAAGTTCCTGAAATCTAGCATCTTTCCACTTTGACAGTAGAGAATACACACATTCTGGAATATTTGCCTTGATGTATACACAAAATAGATTTGTTTTGCCTGCTAGAAACTACAACAGATCTTCTGACAGAACAGTCTTCGCTGCAGATTTCTAGACCTGCATTGTCGTGTGGGGATTTGTGGGCCTCCCATTGGTAGGTCAGGGGTGCACTACACAAAGGAAGCAACTACTTGTGTAACAGAGTACTTGACGAGTGCACATGAGGATTTTTCAGCCTAGGCAGTAGCTTGAGGTGCTCTGATAAACACTCCCCAGTTGATGTGCAGCAAGGGAAGTCAAACAGCGTTCAAAATAAAGATACTTAGACTGTCACAATTTTATCAGTAAACTGCCGAAGCTTTCGTAATAAGGTTCCTAAATTTACTTCCCTCCAGGTAAGTCATCGCACTCAAATTTTCCATGAGACTGAGAGCTGGCTGAAACATGAAGTGGAAAGCTCAGACATATTTAGCTAGTCATGGAATGTATATCAGAAAGACAGATCAGAGGCCATAGGAGGGGGAGTGTTCATTGCAGTGGACAAAAATATTGTCTCTGTTGAAGTTGACTGTGACAGTGAAGACTCTGATTGCTTATAACAGGTGAGGTGAAACCAATTTAATTGTTGGATGTTTTTACTGGCCACCCAATTCTGCTGTGACAGTTCTAGAATCATTCAAAGAAAGTCTACGGTCAATAGCGCGTAAATATACAGACCATGCAATACTGTTTGGGAACGACTTTAGCGTGCCAAGTGTAGACTGGGATGTCTATGGATTCATTGTGGAGGGTACAGGCACAGTCATGTCAAATACTTTTGAGCATGTTTTCTGAAAGTTGTCTTGTGCAACTAGCTTGTCAGCCCACAAGCAATGGAAATATCTTGGATCTTGTAGCTACAAATAGGTCAGACCTTATTGACAATGTCGGGATAAAAGTGGAGAGCAGAGATCATGTCATTACAGCAACTATGAGTATGAAAGTTAATAAATCAGTCAAGATGGCTAGGAGAGAGTTTCTGATAGATAGAACAAATAAGCATATATTAACATCTCACTTAGACAGTGAATTGGCATCGCTCAGTTCCAGTAAGATGGATGTAGAGGCATTATTGGCAAAGTTTAACCAGATTGTAAATCGTGGTCTGGAAAGTTATGTGCCTAATAAGTGGATAAAACATGGAAACGACCCACCATGGTTAAATAATGAAATTCAGCAGATGCTGAGGTGGTCAAGGCTGTTACGCATTTGGTTCATAAGAGGAAGCATAAAGGACGACAAGTGAAGGTTAGTAGAGATTCCTGTGACTCTGAAAAGATCTGTGCACGAAGCATACAACTACTACCTGCGTCACATCTTAGTAAAAGATCTGGCAGAGAACCTGAGAAAATTTTGGTCATATGTAAAATCTCTAAGAGGGTTTAAAACTTCCAGTCAATCTGTTGTCGACCAGTCTGGTGTGGGCCGTTGAAGGTAGCAGAAGGAAAGCTAAAGTTTTAAATTTCACATTCAAAAAATTGTTCACCTAGGAGAATCATACAAACTTACCAACATTTGACCATCGGAGAGACTGCCATATGGACGACATAGTAATAAGCATCTCTTCTGTAGAGAAACAACTGAAGGATTTGAAAGCAAATAAGTCAAGAGGTCCAGATGCAATCCCAGTTAGATTTTAGAAAGAGTACTCTGTGACATTGGCCGCTTACCTACCTTGCATTTATCATGAATCTCTCACCCAGCGCAAAGTCCTAAATGACTGGAAAAAAGTGCGGGTGACTTCAGTATATAGGAAAGATAAAAGAATAAACTTGCAAAATTACAGACCAATATCCCTAACTTCTGTTTGCTGCAAAATCTTTGAACATTTTCTTCATTTCAATATAATAAACTTTCTTGAGGCTGAGAAGCTTTTGTGCACAAATCAGCATGGTTTTAGAAAATGTCACTCAAGCAAAGCACAGCTTGCCTTTTTCTCGCATGATATACTGAGAATTGTGGATGAAGGGCAACAGGCCAATTCCGTATTCCTAGATTTTAAGAAAGCAGTAGACACGGTTTCCCATTGCAGGCTGTTAATAAAGATATGGGCATATGGAATAAGTCCACAGAAACATGAGTTGCTCGAAGACTTTTTAAATAGTAGAACCCAATGTGTTTTCCTCAACAGCGAGAGTTCATCAGAGACAAGGGTATCATCAGGAGTGCCCCAGGGAAATGCGAAAGGACCATTGATGTTCCGTACATAAATAAATGATTTGGTTGACAGGGTGGCCATCCATCTACTGTTATTTGCTGATGATATCATGGTGTATGGTAAGGTGTCTAAGTTGAGTGACTGTAGGAAGATGCAAGATGACTTGGACAAAATTTCCAGTTGGTGTGATGAATGGCAGCTAGCCCTAAATGCAGAAAAATGTCAGTTAATGTGGATGAGTAGAAATATCAAACCTGTAATGTTCGGATACAGTGTTACTAGTGTCCTGCTTGACACAGTCAAGTCGTTTAAGTATCTGGGCATAACATTGAAAAGTGATATGAGGTGGAACAAGCGTGTGAGAACTCTGATAGGGAAGGCAAACGGTTGACTTCAGTTTACTGGGAGAATTATAGGAAAGAGTGGTTCACCTGTAAAGGAACGAATTATAGGATGCTAGTGCATCATATTCTTGAGTACTGCTCGATTGTTGTACCAGAGCGGATTGAACAGACACATTGAAGGAATTCAGAGGCAGGCTGCTACATTTGTTACACGTAAGAGTTACAGAGATGCCTCAGGAACTCAAAAGGGAATACCTGGAGGGAAGGTGACGTTCTTTATGAGAAACACCACTGAGAAAATTTAGAGAACTGGCATTTGAAGCTGACCGCTGAAAGATTCCACTGTCACCGACAAACATTGCGCATAAGGACTACACAGATAAGATACAAGAAACTGTGGCTTATGTGGAGGCATACAGACAGTAGTTTTTCCCTTGCTGTATTTGTCAGTGGATCAGGAAAGGAAATGACAAGTAGTGGTACTGGGTACCCTCTACCACGTACCATATGGTGTCTTGCGGAGTACCTACGTAGGTGTAGAATATCATAAAAAATGGCAGAATGCTTGAGTAATTTACCAATTGATATTTGTGTCCTAAAGCTGTGTCGTCAAATGAATAGTTAAACGACTGGAAATTGGTTTGTTTGCAATTGTGTCCCTAAGGTGCACTCTTTTTTCAGAAGTGTTTTGCTATAAGTTTCATTCTTCAGATTCTGAAGGGTACCGACTGCACCTCTTGTAGTATCATCAAACTGATGTGCTATACCAGCTGATGTACAGGGCTGAGGATTATTGATTCAAGATTCCATTGAAGGCTCATCACTGTTATCAACATGAGGAAATACACAGTCACTGTCACTCCTCGCAAGTATTTCCAGGATCTCTCTCTCTCTCTCTCTCTTTGTAATCACAGTGATGTAACATTTCTTTCATAGAATAGAACAACGCAAAGATAAAACTGCTGAAAACATGCAAAGCAGAGTAGTAAGGGACTACAGCAGCAAGCATAGTTGCATACTTGAACTATGAAACTGGAACTCTAAAAATCTTTGGAAGAATGGCACAGAAATTCAGCTTTGCATGTCAACACATCTAGAGAACACATGCAAATGTAGGTCAGTGTGCTTAAACTTATTCACAGCTGTGAGAGGGCTGGTGGAGCGGGCCACAAAATTCATCAGTAGTGCAAGAGGCCACATTTAAAAGCGCCTGCAGCATGACGAGGCACCTCTTCCACTGCAGTGAGAAGGTTAATATCAAATGAAATAATAATAATAATAATAATAATAATGGAAGCAGCTGGTTTTTCAGCGAGTATTGTACTAGACGTTAGAGTACTGTAAGGAGTTGGTCAACATATTGATGTTAAAGGAGGAGTCCTCTACATCATTTCTTGAAAGAGTGAAATTTTTGAGAGACCTTTTCACTTTCCAGCACAGAAGTTGTAGGAGGAGATGGAACTCTGCATCAACAAAGACATACAGGTTTATTGTGACTTGGAAGTTTATATATAGGAGGTCATAATTATTAATAAACAGTGACCAGAAATTTATTTAGAAGTATAGCACATGAACGAAGAAACAATATACCTACAAATTGTCAATAATTATATATAAGAATGTTAACTCAGTTCTGAACTTCAAACTTTCATTGTTTATTTATATTATTGTACATATGGTAACATACTGCTTTGATAAATGGGTGTGTTGCACATTATCTACCTAATTGATGAATGATGATTGTCACCATACACGTTCTATTTATTTAATTAATTAGTATAGTACCAGTAAACTGCCAATTCTTCAAATAATTGAACTTCCATGTATAAAACAGCTTCAAATGTCTTATCACTTCACAAATGAGTTAATGTGGTTGATATTTGCCTTTAAGCTTGTGAGTGAGAAAAAATTTAGAAAAGATTTGAAATTATTCTTGAAGTTTGTTGGAAATCACTAAGTGCTCTCATTATGAAATGCTGGATGAATATAACCGGGTAATTTTCCCCCCATTTTAAGCACAAACTATTTTTTCACACATTTTAACATTTATGACAATATATCTTCTGAACTGTGTGTCATACAGTGGTATAATGTTGTGCAGGTACATCAAGTGCTGTAATATGTAGATACTGTAGGCAAAGTACATTGTGATTAGAGATAATAGTAAAGAAGTAATAAATTAAAACGTCATGCCTGACACTGAAGGTTAACAGTATGAACAGTGTTCATGATTTTGTCGGGGGTGTCAGTGAGAAAAATGTATTTTAATGGTTTGAAATTATGTGTAATCTTTATTGGAAGTCGCTAAGTGCTCTTGGCAAATGCGGAATGAATGAAGTCCATGGATTTGCATGCTGTTACACTCTCTCAAGAAAACACAGTTTCTAAATATAGTACTTATCTTATTGTGTTAAAATTTTAACGTAATATTATACTTCTTAATGAGCAGATTATGAGAGCATTTCAGATTTTTAAATTAGGTCAGTAATAATGCAAAGTATTGGAAATTGAATTTTTGTTGCCCCTTAAGTGGCAACAGTACTGGGTGAGGCTCCAGTAGGAGCAGGGAAGCACATTAGATAGAGCTGAAAGATAGGAGCTATCGAAGGTTGAGAGCAGGGGGGTTACAAGAATGTTGGATATGCTGCAGGAGTGTTTCCACCTTCACATATCAGAAAATCTTGTGTTGTTGCAAGGAGTCCAAACACCATGGCCTGTAAAGCTCTAGTTACAGGTAAGAACAGTGTGTTGCGTGACATGCTTGGCAAATAGGTCATTTGTCTATTATACAGTTTGGCCATTCAAACAGACAGCTGGCTTGTTAATAGTTATGCCCATGTAGAGTGACTCAGTAGTGTTTGCAGATAAATTGGTGGACCACAAGGCTGCTTTCAAAGGTGGTCCTGCCTTTGATGGGGTAGGAAATGCTTGTGGCAGGCCTGGAGTAGGTGCTTTTGAGAGGATGTATGGTGCACTTCTTGCATCGAGGTATTTTACAGGGATATGAGCCATGTGGCAAGGGGTTGGGAGCAGGGGTAGAGTAGGGACAGACTCCAATATTGCAGAGGTACAATGGGCAGCAGAGTACCACTGTGAGAGAGTTGAGGAGGATATTTATCTTTTCAGGGCACAACGAGTGTTATTTGAAATCCTGGTGGAGAATGTGATACAGTTGCTGAAGTCCTGGATGATAGTCATCAGAGGGGCACTTCTTTTTGACTGGTCAGTGGGTTGTGGGGGTAGTGGGAGTAGTGGGTGACTGGGAAATCTGTTTCTGGACAAGGTGAGGAGAGTAATTTTAGTCTTTGAAGGTTTCAGCAAACCTCTGTGTTGCGGTTCTGGAGAAACGTGGATATTGTGTCCTCACCCTCACCCCAGATCATTGGTTGTCATCCATTACTCTGAGCCATAAAGTGCATTTGAAGGCTATGGATGAATATTCATAGTTCAGCAACTTAATAATAGCACAAGGGTTGAGGAGCCTGATGTCCGAACAACTGAGAAAGATTTCACATTTGTAGCTTCTCGATATTACTACAAATTGAAATACAAAAAATACAAATTTGGAAAGCAAAACCTATTTTGCAGTGGATTTTGAGGTCTGACATCCACAAATTTGTCAACATTACAACCTATAAACTTTTTTGAGTGAAGTTCTGAAAAAAATGTGAAAGCAAACTAACCATCACATAACCACTCGGAACATCCCTAAGGTCTTAACAGTTTCAGGCATAATCCATTGAAATGCGTTGTTTCTGAAATGTGATGTATATACCTCAAACATATCAGTTACTGGTTGCTATATAACAAATTGTTATTGCCAGCCTTATTACTGTACAAATCGCATTATGGATAACAGCATCTTGTGTAGAGAGACAATTTCTCATTTTCCCAAGCATAAAATCAAAATCTTACTGTGACATTCTTTTAAAATTGTGAAACAAAATGCCATCATTACTTGTGTAGGTTGCATGGGCAGCAGAATACCACTGTGGGAGAGTTGGGGGAGCATATTTTTCTTTTCAGGACAGATGAGAGATAGTCGAAAACTCTGTGGAGAATGTGATAGAGTATTTCTCGCTTGTTGTACCTCTGTTGCTGAGGTATTCTTGCACCCATAGTAGCTTCCATGTTCTCCTTTCCTGTCACATTTCATTACCGTGAACACAGCACAAGTTTCCGAGCAAAGAGGTGTATGCATAGCAGACGGCTTGAAAAAATGGAACAGTGTATGTACCTGAGATCATGTATGAAACAGTGGAAACTCTAGGTAGGTATATTGACAATGTAGGAAAATACAGATTGCTATTTACCGTAAAGAAGACATGTTAAGTAGCAAATAGGCACAATTAAAAGGCAGTTACATAAAGCTTTTGGCCACAGCCTTCATTAGCAAAAGAGAAACACACACCATTCATGCACACAACCCAGCACACCTCATGCACCATGACCACCAACTCTAGCATCTCGGGCTGGAATGCTGTCACTATGCTGCAAACAGCAATCTCAGATTGACTCTCCACTTGTCCATGAGGAAAGAGGCATTGTGTGGATATGCTTTTATGAATAAAATTGAAATCGTGCTTTTATGAAATTTTATCATCCTATGTAAACCCAGAATCAGTTAGTACTGTGTTTGCCTTGTATTTATATTTGTATTGTGATATAATGGCTGCCTCCTATTTTCCTTTTATGTTACTAGAAGGATGATTCTCGACTAGAAATGGTGATGTTCAACAGAATTCGAAGTGGTTGTTTGGATGAAGCACAGCTGTTATGCAGACAGTGTGGCTGTTTTTGGAGAGCAGTATTGTTGGAAGGTTGGCGTCTGTATCATGACCCAAATTACGATGAGACGCCAGTTGATGAGGAGACAGTAACAGAAAAAAAACCTACTGAGGGAAATTATCGCAGGTATTGTAATAAATAAACGGCTTTACTTTGTTTTAATGCATGAAGGTGACAAAAAAGCATGTCCTTATTTTAGGTAGTTGTATTTGTTTTAAAGTGTGTGTGTGTGTGTGTGTGTGTGTGTGTGTGTGTGTGTGTGAGAGAGAGAGAGAGAGAGAGAGAGAGAGAGAGAGAGAGAGAGAGAGAGAGAGAGAAGAGAATATTTAATGTATTCATTACAGTAGCTATCAAAGAGAAAAGTACAGAAAATAGGCCAAAGGAAAATTTTGTGTGTTAATCAGTTTTATTATTTTTGTTGTTGTTGTTGGTGGTGGTGGTGGTGGTGGTGGTGGTGGTGGTGGTATTATTATTATTATAGTGGAGACTCGATTATCGAGACCTCAGATATACAGATTCGCAATCATTTGGATTGTCAACTGGGGGCAAGTATCTCTTTACTTTTTGGTCCGTGCACTACAAGCCCGCACCCCACATGGGGTGCAATAAGATGAAACAGAAGGAAACATAGATGCAGAAAATATTGCAGTACCATCACACGTGGAAGCTTTTCAAGCGCCGGAAACAGCTTTCTAATGGTTCGAGAAAAAAAACAGTGTTTGATACTGTGAGTTTGCTACAGTTAAAACGAATTCATGATATAGCAGCAATGAAGAGAAAAAAATTGTTTCAGACGACAGTTACAAAATATTTCAAACAAAATTAAACTGTAATGTCTGTCCTTTGTGACCGTTTGTTAGGTATTTCATAATTCAGATTGCACTATTTTAGTAATTTCAAGGAAAATATATATATATATATATATGAATATAATAGAGGGAAACATTCCACGTGGGAAAAATATATCTAAAAAGAAAGATGATGAAACTTACCAAACAAAAGCGCTGGCAGGTCGATAGACACACAAACAAACACAAACATACACACAAAATTCTAGCTTTCGCAACCAATGGTTGCCTCGTCAGGAAAGAGGGAAGGAGAAGGAAAGACAAAAGGATATGGGTTTTAAGGGAGAGGGTAAGGAGTCATTCCAATCCCGGGAGCGGAAAGACTTACCTTAGGGGGAAAAAAGGACAGGTATACACTCGCACACACACATATCCATCCACACATACACAGACACAAGCAGACATTTGTAAAGGCAAAGAGTTTGGGCAGAGATGTCAGTCGGGGCGGATGTACAGAGGCAAAGATGAAGTTGAAAGACAGGTGAGGTATGAGCGGCGGCAAATTGAAATTAGAAATTAGCGGAGATTGAGGCCTGGCGGATAGCGAGAAGAAAGGATATGCTGAAGGGCAAGTTCCCATCTCCGGAGTTCTGACAGGTTGGTGTTAGTGGGAAGTATCCAGATAACCCGGACGGTGTAACACTGTGCCAAGATGTGCTGGCCGTGCACCAAGGCATGTTTAGCCACAGGGTGATCCTCATTACCAACAAACACTGTCTGCCTGTGTCCATTCATGCGAATGGACAGTTTGTTGCTGGTCATTCCCACATAGAACGCTTCACAGTGTAGGCAGGTCAGTTGGTAAATCACGTGGGTGCTTTCACACGTGGCTCTGCCTTTGATCGTGTACACCTTCCGGGTTACAGGACTGGAATAGGTGGTGGT
Organism: Schistocerca piceifrons; assembly: GCF_021461385.2. Lineage (NCBI taxonomy): Eukaryota > Metazoa > Arthropoda > Insecta > Orthoptera > Acrididae > Schistocerca > Schistocerca piceifrons. The sequence goes on from NC_060138.1 coordinate 310,993,292, forward strand.
GGGAGGGTGCATGGGACAGGTTTTACACCGGGGGCGGTTACAGGGGTAGGAGCCAGAGGGTAGGGAAGGTGGTTTGGGGATTTCATAGGGATGAACTAAGAGGTTGCGAAGGTTAGGTGGACGGCGGAAAGACACTCTTGGTGGAGTGGGGAGGATTTCATGAAGGATGGATCTCATTTCAGGGCAGGATTTGAGGAAGTCGTATCCCTGCTGGAGAGCCACATTCAGAATCTGATCCAGTCCCGGAAAGTATCCTGTCACAAGTGGGGCACTTTTGGGGTTCTTCTGTGGAAGGTTCCGGGTTTGAGGAGATGAGGATGTGGCTCTGGTTATTTGCTTCTGTACCAGGTCGGGAGGGTAGTTGCGGGACGCAAAAGCTGTTTTCAGGTTGTCGGTGTAATGGTTCAAGGATTCCGGACTGGAGCAGATTCGTTTGCCACGAAGACCTAGGCTGTAGGGAAGGGACCGTTTGATGTGGAATGGGTGGCAGCTGTCATAATGGAGGTACTGTTGCTTGTTGGTGGGTTTAATGTGGACGGACGTGTGAAGCTGGCCATTGGACAGGTGGAGGTCAACGTCAAGGAAAGTGGCATGGGATTTGGAGTAGGACCAGGTGAATCTGATGGAACCAAAGGAGTTAAGGTTGGAGAGGAAATTCTGGAGTTCTTCTTCACTGTGAGTCCAGATCACGAAAATGTCATCAATAAATCTGTACCAAACTTCGGGTTGGCAGGCCTGGGTAACCAGGAAGGCTTCCTCTAAGCGACCCATGAATAGGTTGGCATACGAGGGGGCCATCCTGGTACCCATGGCTGTTCCCTTTAATTGTTGGTATGTCTGGCCTTCAAAAGTGAAGAAGTTGTGGGTCAGGATGAAGCTGGCTAAGGTAATGAGGAAAGAGGTTTTAGGTAGGGCGGCAGGTGATCGGCGTGAAAGGAAGTGCTCCATTGCAGCGAGGCCCTGGACATGCGGAATATTTGTGTATAAGGAAGTGGCATCAATGGTTACAAGGATGGTTTCCGGGGGTAACAGACTGGGTAGGGATTCCAGGCGTTTGAGAAAGTGGTTGGTGTCTTTGATGAAGAATGGGAGACTGCATGTAATGGGTTGAAGGTGTTGATCTACGTAGGCAGAGATGCGTTCGGTGGGGGCTTGGTAACCAGCTACAATGGGGCGGCCGGGATGATTGGGTTTGTGAATTTTGGGAAGAAGGTAGAAGGTAGGGGTGCGGGGTGTTGGTGGGGTCAGGAGGTTGATGGAGTCGGGTGAAAGGTTTTGTAGGCGGCCTAAGGTTCTGAGGATTCCTTGAAGCTCCGCCTGGACATCAGGAATGGGATTGCCTTGGCAAACTTTGTAAGTAGTGTTGTCTGAAAGCTGACGCAGTCCCTCAGCCACATACTCCCGACGATCAAGTACCACAGTTGTGGAACCCTTGTCCGCCGGAAGAATGACGATGGATCGGTCAGCCTTCAGATCACGGATAGCCTGGGCTTCAGCAGTGGTGCTGTTGGGAGTAGGATTAAGGTTTTTTAAGAAGGATTGAGAGGCAAGGCTGGAAGTCAGAAATTCCTGGAAGGTTAGGAGAGGGTGATTTTGAGGAAGAGGAGGTGGGTCCCGCTGTGACGGAGGACGGAACTGTTCCAGGCATGGTTCAATTTGGATAGTGTCTTGGGGAGTTGGATCATTAGGAGTAGGATTAGGATCATTTTTCTTCGTGGCAAAGTGATATTTCCAGCAGAGAGTACGGGTGTAGGACAGTAAATCTTTGACGAGGGCTGTTTGGTTAAATCTGGGAGTGGGGCTGAAGGTGAGGCCCATTACATGCAGTCTCCCATCCTTCATCAAAGACACCAACCACTTTCTCAAACGCCTGGAATCCCTACCCAGTCTGTTACCCCCGGAAACCATCCTTGTAACCATTGATGCCACTTCCTTATACACAAATATTCCGCATGTCCAGGGCCTCGCTGCAATGGAGCACTTCCTTTCACGCCGATCACCTGCCGCCCTACCTAAAACCTCTTTCCTCATTACCTTAGCCAGCTTCATCCTGACCCACAACTTCTTCACTTTTGAAGGCCAGACATACCAACAATTAAAGGGAACAGCCATGGGTACCAGGATGGCCCCCTCGTATGCCAACCTATTCATGGGTCGCTTAGAGGAAGCCTTCCTGGTTACCCAGGCCTGCCAACCCGAAGTTTGGTACAGATTTATTGATGACATTTTCGTGATCTGGACTCACAGTGAAGAAGAACTCCAGAATTTCCTCTCCAACCTTAACTCCTTTGGTTCCATCAGATTCACCTGGTCCTACTCCAAATCCCATGCCACTTTCCTTGACGTTGACCTCCACCTGTCCAATGGCCAGCTTCACACGTCCGTCCACATTAAACCCACCAACAAGCAACAGTACCTCCATTATGACAGCTGCCACCCATTCCACATCAAACGGTCCCTTCCCTACAGCCTAGGTCTTCGTGGCAAACGAATCTGCTCCAGTCCGGAATCCTTGAACCATTACACCGACAACCTGAAAACAGCTTTTGCATCCCGTAACTACCCTCCCGACCTGGTACAGAAGCAAATAACCAGAGCCACATCCTCATCTCCTCAAACCCGGAACCTTCCACAGAAGAACCCCAAAAGTGCCCCACTTGTGACAGGATACTTTCCGGGACTGGATCAGATTCTGAATGTGGCTCTCCAGCAGGGATACGACTTCCTCAAATCCTGCCCTGAAATGAGATCCATCCTTCATGAAATCCTCCCCACTCCACCAAGAGTGTCTTTCCGCCGTCCACCTAACCTTCGCAACCTCTTAGTTCATCCCTATGAAATCCCCAAACCACCTTCCCTACCCTCTGGCTCCTACCCCTGTAACCGCCCCCGGTGTAAAACCTGTCCCATGCACCCTCCCACCACCACCTATTCCAGTCCTGTAACCCGGAAGGTGTACACGATCAAAGGCAGAGCCACGTGTGAAAGCACCCACGTGATTTACCAACTGACCTGCCTACACTGTGAAGCGTTCTATGTGGGAATGACCAGCAACAAACTGTCCATTCGCATGAATGGACACAGGCAGACAGTGTTTGTTGGTAATGAGGATCACCCTGTGGCTAAACATGCCTTGGTGCACGGCCAGCACATCTTGGCACAGTGTTACACCGTCCGGGTTATCTGGATACTTCCCACTAACACCAACCTGTCAGAACTCCGGAGATGGGAACTTGCCCTTCAGCATATCCTTTCTTCTCGCTATCCGCCAGGCCTCAATCTCCGCTAATTTCTAATTTCAATTTGCCGCCGCTCATACCTCACCTGTCTTTCGACTTCATCTTTGCCTCTGTACATCCGCCCCGACTGACATCTCTGCCCAAACTCTTTGCCTTTACAAATGTCTGCTTGTGTCTGTGTATGTGTGGATGGATATGTGTGTGTGTGCGAGTGTATACCTGTCCTTTTTTCCCCCTAAGGTAAGTCTTTCCGCTCCCGGGATTGGAATGACTCCTTACCCTCTCCCTTAAAACCCATATCCTTTTGTCTTTCCTTCTCCTTCCCTCTTTCCTGACGAGGCAACCATTGGTTGCGAAAGCTAGAATTTTGTGTGTATGTTTGTGTTTGTTTGTGTGTCTATCGACCTGCCAGCGCTTTTGTTTGGTAAGTTTCATCATCTTTCTTTTTATATATATATATATATATATATATAAAAGTCTCTCTCTAATACCTAATGAACGCTGATTTTTGTTTTTCTTGTTTTGAAGAAACACCTAACATTGTGTATTAACTGTAGAAGATAACCATGTAACAGTATATCTAAAGGATAACCATATGAAAATGACGTAGGTTATCTTTCTAGTCTTAATAATACAAAAATCGCTTTTCTTCCCAAATTCAATTATCTGGATTTTTGTTTATTTGAATGACTTAAGACAACAGTCTGTTTAATTGAGCCTCCACTGTAATTATAACACTTGTTGTTTTGGTTGTTTTAATTTCTTGTTTATTATTATTATTATTATTATTATTATTCCCTCATGCTGCAAAACTTTACATTCAGATTTGTATTCCTTTTACCTGTACATATTTTTTATTTTTATTTGGCTTCATTGTGAGAAAATTTTTCAAAGAGTGATGGGTTTCTCAATGCAGAGACTTATGGAAGTTGATGACTTGGCAAACTATAGAAACAAAACAGCTGCGTCCATACATGAATGGTGTTCTGGGTGCGTTTTGTGGACATCTAAAATCATTATTGGAAGTTTCTAAGACGTGGGCTGACATGCTGTGGTCTCATATGCGTGTGGTTGTTGACATAAAAGTTGAGAAGGAGATTCGTGCTGCTGCTTCAAGGAAATATGAGCCAATGCCAGAAGAATATTGGGCTAACATGTAAGTACTGTCAGCATTATCCTCAACCCCCACCCTCATCCTCAACTAATACTAGTTTCAGTTGCAAAAAATACATGAAAGGTCATGGTGCTTGTTGAAAGGAAAATTGTTTGTAACTTCCATGCATAGGATGTATTATGTCCTAGTTTTTATGTCATTTTGATAACAGAGCAGAGATGTTAATTGTTTTCTGATTACTATAATGTCTTTATGATCTTGATAATAAATCATCAGCAGAGCATTACATTATGTGTGTTACTGCAGTATTAATGTCAAGACTTCAAGATTGTCAAAATATTTATGGTAACAACTTTTCTTTGTGCAATTAAACAGTAGATCCAATTACTATGGGTGACCTACAACAGGCTTTGAAAGACATGAAAATCAGGAAATCTATTAGATTAGATGGAATAAATGCAGAGGGTTACCACTAGATAAGACTTTTTACAGTTAATAAATGAGTGTTGTTTGAACTGAAAGATCTCAGACCCTTGGTTTATAGCAGAAGTAATCTATTTTTAAAAAAAGGGAAACATAATGACTAAAATCTATTGTGGCATAAGTCTTCTTAACACTGGCTACAAACCATACTCAAAGATGATCAATAACCGCATGAAGAATATTACAGAAGCTATTATTTCTGAAGAACAAAATATATTTAGATCAGGTCATTCATGCACAGACTGTATGTTTCAAATTAAAATCATCATAGAAGCAACACACAGAATTTAATATAGAAACCCAAGTGAACTTTATCAATCTTGAGAAGGCCTTTGACTGTGTGAGCCGTGAAAGCCTATGGAAGATTATCTCTGAACTTGGATATCCCTGTCATGCAACAGAGGTAGTGAGAATTCTTTATAAAACTACATGCATTGTAATTAACGCAGATAGGAATCGATTAGAAGAACTAATTACGAACCAAGGTGTCGGACAAGGATGTGGGCTATTGCCTACTGGTTTTTTTATATCTACATTGACTTCACTAATTGCAAATGGAAACATAAAGTAAACAAAGGAATTAAAGATAACGAATGAGAGATACCTGAACATACTTTTGTTTGCTGATGACATCCGATACCCAGTAGCACGTTCTCTTGTGTTGACTTATGCCTGTTTTTGTCGTGGCATGCTATCCACAAGTTCATGAATACATTATTGGTCCAGATTGTCCCACTCCTCAACAGCAATTCGACGTAGATCCCTCAGTGTGGTTGGTGGGTCACATCGTCCATAAACAGCCCTTTTTAATCTGTCCCAGGCATGTTCGATAGGGTTCATGTCTGGAGAACATGCTTTCCACTCTAGTTGAGCAATGTTGTTATCCTCAAGGAAGTCATTCACAAGATGTGCATGAGAGTGGTGCGAATCGTCATCCATGAAGACGAATGCCTCGTCAATATGCTGCTGATATGGTTGCAGTCGCGGTCGGAGGATGGCATTCATGTATCGTACAGCCATTTCGCTGCCTTCCATGACCACCAGCAGAATATGTCAACCCCTCATAATGGCACCCCAAAACAGCAGGGAACCTCCCCACCCTGCAGCACTCGCTGGACAGTGTGTCTAAGGCGTTCAGCCTGACTGGGTTGCTTCCAAACATGTCTCCGATGATTGTCTAGTTGCAGGCATATGTAACACTCATCAGTGGAGAGAACATGATGTCCATTCGGTGTATTGTTGTTGGGCCCATCTGTACCGCACTGCGTGGTGTCAAGGTTGCAAAGATGGATGTCCGGAATGCAGTTGCGCATCATGCAGCCTATTGGGCACAATTTGAGTCATAACACGACGTCCTGTGGCTGCACGAAAAGCATTATGCAACGTGGTGGCATTGCTGTCAGGGTTCCTGCCTGTCATAATCCATAGGTAGTGGTCATCCACTGCAGTAGTAGCCCTTCGATGGCTTGAGCGAGGCATGTCATTGACAGCTCCTGTCTCTGTATCTCCTCCATGTCCGAGTAACATCGCTTTGGTTCACTTCGAGGTGTCTGGACACTTCCGTTGTTGAGAGCCCTTCCTGGCTCAAAGTAACAATGCGGACACGATCGAACCGTGGTACTGACCATCTAGGCACGGTTGAACTACAGAGAACACGAGCCATGTACCTCCTTTCTGGTGGAATTACTGGAACTGATCGGCTGTCGGACCTCCTCCGTGTAATAGGTGCTGCTCATGCTGGTTGTTTACATCTTTGGGTGGGTTTAGTGACATCTCTGAACAGTCAAAGGGATGTGTCTGTGATAAAATATCCACATTCAACATCTATCGTTAGGAGTTCTGAGAGCCGGGGATAGGCAAAACTTTTTTGATGTGTGTATATAGGGTGTTTATGCTGCAGATGTATCTAGGTGTTGTCTCTTGACATAACAAGAGACCTGTACAGAGAGATTCTTTGCCCTGATGACCAGTTCAGTGTTTCCTTAATGTAACAGTAGTGTCCGTTACAACCAGTAAATGTGGCTGTTTAGTGTTTAACAGTAATAACATCTATAAAGGATGATCTGTATACTGTGGAGATAAGATAAATAATACGCCTTATTATGGCTGTACAGGCATGACTTTTTACAGGATATAATTAGATTTTAAATCCTCATTGTGTTTTATAATTTGTATATCAACATTATTTTCAACCAGCATAAATATTTTATATTTGATAAACATTGATTGATAAAGATGTGCACAATATGTGAGTTTTAACTTCAGTGTAGACAAAATATTCTGTGGTACTACACCGATATACATACATTTGTTCGTTTATTCTCAGTCTCAGATGTGACTGATTATGGGTGTTATGCCTTGGTCTGGCAGATATAAAAGACTTTAATAACTTTTTTTTCCCCCCAGGAAGTCTGTGAAAGAAATTTTTTCAGAGTTGGCATCAAGTGAAGACCCAAGTATTAAACTGACAGCAAATGAACCTATGTGTGTGGTTCAACAGATGCTTATAATGGATGAAATAGCACTTCTGATGGAAAAAATAAGTTGCTGGATTTCCAGTTGTGACCCACAGTTTCTGCGCTTTCTTGCCCATCTTGTACTTTTCTTTAGGATGGCTGGTGTGTCCAAACGTGATGATATTGGAGACTTAGTTCTTGTGGAATATATAAAGGTAAGTTGCTTGACTGAAATAAAAAAATATCATAAGTATAATGTGCGACTGAAAAAAAAATCTTAAATAAGTATTCCTAAGATGGAATGTAACGCTATTATGAAAAGGATAGTTGCTGCTTGGCATATAATGAAGATGGTGAGTCACAGATAGGCACCACAAAAAGACTGTCGGAAAGTGAGTTTTCAGCCAACAAGGCCATTGTAAAAATACACACACAGGTGTTGGAACCATAGACATCTCTCTCTCTCTCTCTCTCTCTCTCTCTCTCTCTGTGTGTGTGTGTGTGTGTGTGTGTGTGTGTGTGTGTGTGAGTGATGAAGGCCTTATTGGCTGAAAGCTTAATGTGTGACAGTCTTTTTGCTGTGCCTATCTTCAGCTCAGCATCTCCGCTAAATGGTGAACAGCGACTATCTTTCTCATAATGTTGTTAAATTCCATCCTGGATTTTCCATTGTTTCTGTTGTGATATAATTAATAATAGTTTAAGGTTTTGAATACATTCATTTTTATGTGTTGTTGCTATGTGCATTCATGCAATGAAATGGATGAATATCTCCTTTGTACATCTGTTCGTATCTATAGCATTGTATAACTCTGATATCACCAATGTGCTGTACATATAAACTAATAATTATAACAAGTCAGATGTATTAATAATAAATGTAACTGAACTCAAAGAATTCAGTTGGACAGTTAGAGGCAAGCGGGAGTATGGTACCCAGTAGAAATTGTTTTGAAAAGTACAGTGGTGGGGCTTTGTTGTGAAGATTTGTTAGTGACTTCTCCATACAGTTACATAATAAAAATGTCACATATTGAGATTTTCAAAACTCGTTTCTTTTCCACTTTGGAATGAAGAAGAAAAGATTGCATCTACTAACAAAGAGATAGAGGGGCTGGCCAGTACTTACATCAGCTCAGTACAGCCGATAGATTCACAATACAGAACAAAAACTTTACATTCCTAGCTTTCGGAACTTTGTTCCTTCATCAGCGAGGAGAGAGGGGGAAAAAAGGGAAAAAGGGAAAGTGGATTCAGTTACTCACAACCCCGGTTATGAAGCAACCTCAGCTCCTTTTCGAATCTGAATTTCACCTGGTCCTTCTCTAAAACCCAAGCCACCTTCCTGGATGTTGACCTTCATCTTTTTGAAGCTCACATCCACACCTCTGTCCACATCGAACCCACAAACAGACAACAGTACCTTCACTTTGATAGCTGCCATCCATTCCACATCAAGCGCTCCCTTCCCTACAGCCTAGGTATTCGTGGCAAACGTATCTGCTCCAGTGACAAATCCCTCAACAATTAAATCAATAACCTAACCAGTGCTTTCCTCTCCCACAATTATCCTGCAGACCTTGTCCACAAACAGATCTCCCAAGCAGTACATTCCTCCCTGTCCAACAACACTGTTCCTACCCCCAGACCACACAGAAGCATCCCCCTTGTCACCCAATATTATTCTGGCCTCAAATACATCAACAAATTACTCTGCCAGGGATATGACTTTCTCAAGTCAAGCCCTGAAATGAGATCATCCCTTGACAATATTCTCCCCACACCATCCAGAGTTGCCTTTCGTCGCCCCCCCCCCCCCCCCCCCCCAACCTCCATAACATCCTTGTCAAACCCTACAATATTCCCAGACCACCACCTCGACCCAGTGGTTCCTACCCCTGTAACCGACCCCGCTGCAAAACCTACCCCATCCATTCCCCCACAACCACCTACTCCAGTCCCGCTACTGGTAAAACATACACAATTCAAGGCAGGGCCACATGTGAAACAACACATGTCATTTATCAGCTGACATGCCTGCACTGCACAGCCTTTTACATCGGTATGACGACAACTAAACTGGCTGAGCGCATGAACGGGCACAGACGAACTGTCCGCCTAGGAGATGTCCAATACCCAGTAGCAGAGCATGCCATCTAGCATAATTCTAGAGACTTAGGAACCTGCTACAACGTACGTACCATTTGGCTTCTCCCACCAACACCAGTCCCTCGGAACTGCGGAGATGGGAACTTGCACTCCAACACATCCTTTCACCCCGCCATCCCCCTGGACTGAAACTACGTTAACCAACCTCACTCCCATTTACTCTTAAGTCTTCTCCTTTTTCCCCTCTCCTCTTTAGCCATTCACGCATCTTTTCATCCTACATAGTTGTGATTATCTTTAAACTATATACCTCTTTACTTCTGGATGCATCCTCTTTTGTTTGAAGCTGGCACAGTACTTAACAGTAGAATATCTTTGGCTTCCCTCTGACAACCATGCTTCCATCCTTGCTACCCTCCCTGTTTACCTTTTCCTGTTGCTTCATAACCTGGGTTGTGAGTAACTGAATCCACTTTCCCTTTTTCCTCTCTCTCTCTCTCCTCCCTGATGAAGGAACAAAGTTCCGAAAGCTAGGAATGTAAATTTTCTGTTCTGTATTGTGAATCTATCGGCTGAACTGAGCTGAGGTAAGTACTGGCCAGCCCCTCTATCTCTTTGTTAAAATTTGTTCCACATCTTAAAATGAGATTTTCCATTAATGAAAAAGATTGCATCTGTTCGCTTTAGAAGTCAAATAACCAGAACAGGAGCTACAGATGGAAGGAAATTTTAAACCTCTTATTGTTTCTGTAATGCTAGTTCATATGCAATTACTCATCTCCCCAACCTCAGAGCTATCATTGGACCTAGTTTATTATACAAAGATTTATGTTACATCTAGCAGTGTGAAAGAATCCAGTTTCCCTGAACTGTTATATCTTTATCTAGGTGCTGATAGGATGGCAGCAGCCTTGTCTTGTAGCCTATTATGCATCTCTCCTTCCCCAAGATGACCAGATAACATTATATTCTGAGTTCTTGCAAAAAATTGTGGACCCAGAGTTACAACTACAGTGTTTGGCAGATGGTGAAGATGCAGGCCTAGACATATGTGCAGTCACAAAGGCAACTGTAGAGAATATAAGGTAATCGAGTATATCTAGTCTAAAAAATGTAAATAACATTTTTTGTTTGAAGTGCACAGCAATTAAAGTTCAGTTTCTTTGATATGAGTGCCTTTATTCTGTTAATTAATCTTCATTGTAGCTGAAAGATTCCATAATAAGTAATTTGTGCATTGCAGTGTATGATACTTGTACTTTTGTTGTGACACATTCTTTTTAACGTAATCTTTTCACATTATCAATAACTGTGAAACTGTCCTTGAGTTGCCTTTTAATAGTAATGTGGTGAACATCGTGCTACCATTTAGGAGTGCAGCCAGAAGATGCTGACCTCTCTTTCGTACCACAGTCAGTAGGACCATGCCAAGCAATGTTGCGTGATGTTAAAGCCAACCTGTCATGGAAGCTTTGCCTTTTATAACTGTCCCCAACAAATTGAAAAGTAGATGGAAAACTAGACACACATTGAAACTTTCAGTTGGTCCACAAGGTGTTGCTCAGAATGGCCAGCACAAGTGACAGTTGTGGGGGTTATAGATCTGGCCATATGTGGCAACAGGCCTGCTCTGTGTACGAAATTTGCTGGCCTATCCATGTGGCACACCTACCTCCAGGCCCTTGCCACTTGGGTAGAAGACCCAGGTACAAGACGAGCCTGACGCTCCTACAAAGCGAAACCTACTTCAGTCTCATCACAGGTATATCCTATCACATCAGAGGCAGGGCCACCTATGAAAGCAGTCATATTATTTACCAGTCCTGCTATAACGTCTGCTCAGAAATTTATATGGGCAAGACCACCAACCAGCTATTCACCCAAATGAATGGCCTTTTGGCCACCATCCCCACTAATACCTTCCCCCAGGACACATCCCCCAGGGGTCTCACAATTCTTTTTTGAGTATGTGCGTGATGTGCATGGACCCCCAAGCCATCGCATGACTACTTCTTTTATTCTGCTGCACCAAGTGAGACAGCACAGTGGTTAGCACACTGGACTCGAATTTGTGAGGATGACAGATGAAGTCCTTGTCTGGCCATCCAGATTTAAGTTTTCTGTGATTTATCTAAATCGCTCAAGGCAAATGCTGGAATGGTCCCTTTCAAAACAACACAGCCAATTCCCTTCCCCATCCTGGACACATTTGTAGCTCGTGCTCTGCCTCTAATGATGACAATGTCAAAGTGACATTAAACCCTAATCTTATTTCCTTCCATTCTTCCTTTGATGCAGTTTTGCTATCTGATTGTACCTTCCCTCAGACTTTTCTCTAGCACTGATTCCTTGATTAGAACATAGCTTGCTCATGGGATGATTAATGGAAAATCTCATATAAAGATGTGAAACAAATACTAACAAAGAGAGAGAGGGGCTGGCCAATACTTGCGTCAGCTTACTTGCTCATAGGATGTCAGTTATGACTTTTTCTCGCTTCATTCCCTTTGTTTTACACTACATATTTCAGTTAACTTATGTTTGATTGACACATCTGGGGCTGCCTTCCTCCTCTTCCATAAAATTCTTTCACAGAATACATGGGTAGGGGTGGGAGGGGGGGCATGAAGTAACCATATGATGGCAGCTCTCCGACCATGCCTGTATCCCACTGTTGATGCCCAAGCTATCACCTCCCCACGTATGCCAAACAGTAGGTGCCTGTGCATGAAAGGAAAACAAAACCAAGCAACTATCTGATATTTACTCACATCAGTCCCTGCTTTGTACCTGAACAGATGGAGGATCCTTTGTCTCTAGTAACCCAATGATCTTTGTGGAGAATATTTAAAATATTTGAATGCTTTACAAACTTTCTTCCCAAATTACAAAGTGTTCTGCCATAATTAAGATGGCTAATCCTATCCAGTCCCAGGCGTTACTCTCTTTTAAGCAACTTGCTGATGTATGTGTTATCATAAGACCCCATAAGAACCTAAACACTATACAGGGTTTAACGTCTCACTGAAACCTAACACTGCGGATGGGTAAAGAACTACATGAACACATCCAGAAGCGAGGGATTCACTTTGTGCATACTGTACAAAGGCCACTGGGACAGGAAAGTTGACATCGGTGAAGTCATCCTTGATTTTGTGGAGGTCAAAATCATTTCTCACCCCCAGATGTGGTGCTTTAAATGCCAGTGCTTTGACGATTTTTGGAAACTGTGGCCAGCCACTTCATAGCAATTTGCCCTGTGTACTACCACTATCTGTCAGTTTTGAGAATGACCACATTCACCAATCTCTAAAGTTTGTTACCCTTATTGAGAAACACCTCATACTTTGAACCTAGAAAAATATGATTGTCTGTAGCCACTCTCAGTGATATTGACTTGTGCGCTTCTGTAGCCAGGTCGTCAGCAGTACATAGCTTATTTACTCCCTCGACATCACCCACCTCAGCGTTAGTGTGGCGCCCAGCTTACAGTGGCCCATGTCTTAGTGAGCTGTCCTCTTTTGGCTGCCCTGCGATGGACTCTTCAGTTGCTGAACGCATTAACATTAATTTTAGCTGACAATGCCTCATCCGCTAATTTAGTTTTACGTTTTACATGTGACGGTGGATTTTATCATTCTGTATAAGTTTTAGCGCATGTCCTTCGTCCCTTTGTGTTCCGCACTCTAATTCTTTTAGGGTGTATGTTTTAATGTGTCGCAGAGTGGCTGGCTCTTCCTTTTTATTCTTGTGGTCGGCCAGCCACGGTCATCTCCTCTCTTGTTTGTACCCTGTCTACCTGTTTCTTGCTTCTCTCTGTGGTTTTCTCTTCCTGTTTTGCTCATAGTAGGGTTAGTTGTCCTTCTGACATTCTTCTGATTCTTCCTTTCTTCTGCTATTGTGCTGTACATCTCCTTTCTTTTCTTCTTTCCCTTGTGTAATTATTTCACCGGGAACAAGGGACCGATGCCCCTGCAGTTTGGTCGTCCCCCCCTCCCACTCCTTCAAACAAAGCAACCCTTGACATCGACCTCTGGCAGTTGCATAAACAAACTTAATCATGGGGGCAATATGGCCTTTCCCCCATGATGACATCAGCACAGCCTTCGGGTATCACTTCTCGTGCTGTACTCCCACCTGCTTATATCAGTGACAGTCTTTGTGACTGTGACATTTTCCGATGATCCAGTCACTTTCTTGTCATTACATGATGTACGACTTATCACTTTGGGCTCTTCAAAGAGCCAACTGGTGTGTGCAAGTCTATATCACTGTGTACCATATGCCCCCTCTGTCACACTGCCTTGACAAAATTGTGAGGAACATCTCCATTTGGATTACCCACAGCACTGGAGCTGCTATTCCCCTTCCTACAGGTCACCTCCATTGCCAGCTAGTGGCATGGTGGACCATAGATTTGGAAAAAGCTCTTCAGGATAATCAGACAGCCCTACACCATCTCAAATGACATCCTTCACAGACTGCCATTACACTTCTAAGTGGCTCTGTGCTAAGGCTCGCTTCATAATTAAATCCAGTGAGTGATACATCTCCTCCTTGGGAACTTATGTGTCTATCTCAGTCTTCTGTGCCACCAAAGATCAAAAACTGTCCCGGGTCTCCTCCTGCATGGCGGTATATCTACCAGTGTGTCAGTTGTTGCTGATCACTTTGTGACCATCTTTGTTACTGCATCGGCGTCCTCTTCTTACCCAGCTACATTTTGAATGCCTTAAAGAAAGCTGATGGCACCCCCTATCCTTTGCCCCCCGTCACAACTGAATTGTATAATGAACCTTTCGCTGACTCAAAACTGCTTCAGGCTCTTGACTCGTCACGTGATATGGCTCCAGATCCTGATTCAGTTCATAATCAGAAGATCCACCATCTGAATGTCACTCAAAAGTTCCATGTACTCGGGATCTTCAACTGTATGTGACCACAAGATGTTCTCCCTTCGCAGTGGGGAGATAATAACATTGTCTCCATTCTTAAGCTAGGAAAAACTCAAAATCCATTGACAGTTATTAAACAATTGACCTTGCTAGCATGCTGTGTAAAGTATTTGAAAGGATGATAGGGTGGTGGTGGTGGTGGTGGTGGTGGTGGTGGTGGTGGTGGTGGTGGTTTTGGGAGTAGAAATGATGGATCACTTGGTTCCCCACCTGTCCAAGAGAACAGCATCCCACAGTCCTTCAGCTCCTGGTGCATCCTGCATTTCAGACTCCATAATACCCATTTTGTGTGTCTTCAATAGCCGAATTTCTATTGGTCTCACTGTCTTCTATCCCTTGACTCAATTTAAGTTGCACTTTTCTTTTGTGGCTTCTGTTTTTTGGTCTGTATTTAAATACATTTTTGAGTATTCTTTTGTGTCCAGTTCTCATTAAGTGTACAAACCGAAAAAATTGTCTGTATTCTATTTAATATAGTATGGTATCTTCCTTGTATATTATTTCCCATACATTTTATCTGTTCTCTGTTCCAAAAGGGAGATATTTGTTGAGCGTCTTTTAATTCTATTCCTACAGCTTTTCTTTTCTTTCAGCTCTTTCCCCATAATCATCCTGCACTGTGAACCACGTGTTGTAAAAGGCTGAATAATGGTTTTATAATAGGGTGGTGCATAAGTTCACAGCATTTTTGTTCTGCATGTTGGTATGATGGTTGCTATGGGTTTATTTATTAATCATTTGGAAACAGCAAGTGGACTGTGGATGCAGAAAAATGGAGTGTCAAGTGGTGAAATCAGACCACTTCTGACATATCTTCTGTTAAGAGTTCAGTAAAGGGTTGACAGCAGCAGATGCAGCCATAAAAATTTGTGCTGTGGATGGAGATAAAGCCAGTGGACAGAGCACAGCAAGAAAATGGTGTTCTCATTTTAAGGAGGATCGTTTTGACGTTAGTTACTCTCCACATTCTGGAAGACCTGTAGGGTTTGATGAAGTGTGTTTAAACGCATTAATCCATAGTGATCCATTTCAGTGTACTTGTTGTTGTTGTTGTTGTTGTTGTTGTTGTGGTCTTCAGGCCTGAGACTGGTTTGATGCAGCTCTCCATGCTACTCTATCCTGTGCAAGCTTCTTCATCTCCCAGTACCTACTGCAACCTACATCCTTCTGAATCTGCTTAGTGTATTCATCTCTTGGTCTCCCTCTATGATTTTTACCCTTCACGCTGCCCTCCAATACTAAATTGGTGATCCCTTGATGCCTCAGAACATGTCCTACCAACCGGTCACTTCTTCATGTCAAGTTGTGCCACAAACTCCTCTTCTGCCCAATTCCTATCAATACCTCCTCATTAGTTACGTGATCTACCCATCTAATCTTCAGCATTCTTCTGTAGCACCACATTTCGAAAGCTTCTATTCTCTTCTTGTCCAAACTATTTATCGTCCATGTTTCACTTCCATACATGGCTACACTCCATACGAATACTTTCAGAAATGACTTCCTGACACTTAAATCAATACTCGATGTTAACAAATTTCTCTTCTTCAGAAACTCTTTCCTTGCCATTGCCAGTCTACATTTTATATCCTCTCTACTTCGACCAACATCAGTTATTTTGCTCCCCAGTTAAGTTATTCATAATTGTAATCTCAGGGTATTCATTTGAATTGACAGCATTTAGATTTGTTTGATTTATTATGCAACTGAAATTTAACAGATTCCTTTTAGTACTCATGAGTATGACCACATACTTTCCCTTATTTACAGTCAATTGCCACTTTTGGAACCATACAGATATCATGTATAAGTCATTTTGCAGTTGCATTTGGTCTGATAAGTTACTATGACACAATAAATGACAGCATCATCTGCAAACAATCTAAGAGGGCTACACAGATTGTCCAATAAATCATTGACCTATATTAGGAACAGCAGAGGGGTTATAATACTTACTTGCTTGGGGAATGTCAGATATCACTTCTGTTTTACTCAGTTACTTTCATTGATTTGTAAGAACTGTGACCTTTCTGGCAGGAAATCACAAATCCAGTCATACAGCTGAGACGACAGTCTGTAGGCATGTGAAGGTTGATTAGACGTCTCTCTGGAAATATAGAAATATGAAATCAATTCGATATCCCCTGTTGACAGCACACAACACTTCGTGTTAGTAAAGAGATAGTTGTGTTTGGCAAAAATAATGATCTCTGAATGTTCATTGGCTGTACGTCAATAGACTGTATTCTTCAAGGTAATTATAGTGTTTGAACACAGTATGTTTTCCAGAATTCTACCACAAATCTATGCCAGTGATATGGATCTTTAATTCACAGGCTTATTATTTCCTTTCTTGAGTATGAGTGTGACCAGTGCAACGTTCCAGCTTTTAGGTGTAGATCTTTCGTTGAGCTGTACTGTGCTGTTCTGCAGAATAGATGCAAGCTGCCTCCCAACTTCAGTAATTGTACTCCCGAGGTATTTATTTGTGGTCTAGGGGTAGCATCTATGTCTGGTAATCAAAAACATGACCTCGGCACTGGTTAATTTTGGAATAAAAATAATTAGTAATGTTGGCCAAGGCCCCCATGAACCATGGACCTTGCCGTTGGTGGGGAGGCTTGCGTGCCTTAACGATACAGATAGCCGTACCGTAGGTGCAACCACAACGGAGGGGTATCTGTTGAGAGGCCAGACAAATGTGTGGTTCCTGAAGAGGGGCAGCAGCCTTTTCAGTAGTCGCAGGGGCAACAGTCTGGATGATTGACTGAGCTGGCCTTGTAACACTAACCAAAATGGCCTTGCTGTTCTGGTACTGCAAACGGCTGAAAGCAAAGGGAAACTACAGCCGTAATTTTTCCCGAGGGCATGCAGCTTTACTGTATGATTAAATAATGATGGCATCCTCTTGGGTAAAATATTCCGGAGGTAAAATAGTCCCCCATTCGGATCTCCGGGTGGGGACTACTCAGGAGGACGTCGTTATCAGGAGAAAGAAAACTGGCGTTCTACGGATCGGAGTGTGGAATGTCAGATCCCTTAATCGGGCAGGTACGTTAGAAAATTTAAAAAGGGAAATGGATAGTTTAAAGTTAGATATAGTGGGAATTAGTGAAGTTTGGTGGCAGGACGAACAAGACTTCTGGTCAGGTGAATACAGGGTTATAAATACAAAATCAAATAGGGGTAATGCAGGAGTAGGTTTAATAATGAATAAAAAAAGTAGGTGTACAGGTAAGCTACTACAAACAGCATAGGCCAAAATCAAATAGGGGTAATGCAGGAGTAGGTTTAATAATGAATAAAAAAAGTAGGTGTACAGGTAAGCTACTACAAACAGCATAGTGAACGCATTATTGTGGCCAAGATAGACACGAAGCCCACGCCTACTACAGTAGTACAAGTTTATATGCCAACTAGCTCTGCAGATGACGAAGAAATTGATGAAATGTATGATGAGATAAAAGAAATTATTCAGGTAGTGAAGGGAGATGAAAATTTAATAGTCATGGGTGACTGGAATTCGTCAGTAGGAACAGGATGGCTTTCCCATCTTAAGTGAGTGTCTGCCCATACTCCTAAGAAGTTTGAGTGCAATGCCTCCTGAAGGAAGAGAAGGAAACATAGTAGGTGAATATGGATTGGGGCTAAGAAATGAAAGAGGAAGCTGCCTGATAGAATTTTGCGCAGAGCATAACTTAATCATAGCTAATACTTGGTTTAAGAATCATGAAAGAAGGTTTTATACATGGAAGAACCCTAGAGATACTAAAAGGTATCAAATAGATTATATAATGGTAAGACAGAGATTTAGGAACCAGGTTTTAAATTGTAAGACATTTCCAGGGGCAGATGTGGACTCTGACCACAATCTATTAGTTATGAACTGTAGATTAAAACTGAAGAAACTGCAAAAAGGTGGGAATTTAAGGAGATGGGACCTGGATAAACTGCAAGAACAAGAGATTGTACACAGTTTCAGGGAGAGCATAAGGGAACAATTGACAGGAATGGGGGAAAGAAATACAGTAGAAGAAGAATGGGTAGCTTTGAAGGATGAAATAGTGAAGGCAGCAGAGGATCAAATAGGTAAAAAGGCGAGGGCTAGTAGAAACCCTTGGGTAACAGAAGAAATATTGAATTTAATTGATGAAAGGAGAAAATATAAAAACGCAGTAAATGAAGCAGGCAAATAGGAATACAAACGTCTCAAAAATGATATCGACAGGAAGCGCAAAATGGCTAAGCAGGGATGGCTAGAGGACAAACGTAAGGATGTAGAGGCTTATCTCACTAGGGGTAAGATTGATACTGCCTACAGGAAAATTAAAGAGACCTTTGGAGAAAGGAGAACCACTTGCATGAATATCAAGAGCTCAGATGGAAACCCAGTTCTAAGCAAAGAAGGGAAAGCAGAAAGGTGGAAGGAGTATATAGAGGGCCTATACAAGGGCGATGTACTTGAGGACAATATTATGGAGATGGAAGAGGATGTAGATGTAATGGGAGATATGATATTGCGTGAAGAGTTTGACAGAGCACTGAAAGACCTGAGTCGAAACAAGGCCCCCGGAGTAGACGACATTCCATTAGAACTACTGACAACCTTGGGAGAGCCAGTCCTGACAAAACTCTACCATCTGGTGAGCAAGATGTATGAGACAGGCGAAATACCTGCAGACTTCAAGAAGAATATAATAATCCCAATCCCAAAGAAAGCAGGTGTTGACAGATGTGAAAATTACCGAACTATCAGTTTAATAAGTCACAGCTCCAAGATACTAATGCGAATTCTTTACAGACGAATGGAAAAACTGATAGAAGCCGACCTGGGGGAAGATCAGTTTGGATTCCGTAGAAATGTTGGAACACGTGAGGCAATACTGACCCTACGACTTATCATAGAAGAAAGATTAAGGAAAGGCAAACCTACGTTTCTAGCATTTGTAGACTTAGAGAAAGCTTTTGACAATGTTGACTGGAATACTCTCTTTCAAATTCTGAAGGTGGCAGGGGTAAAATACAGAGATCGAAAGGCTATTTACAATTTGCACAGAAACCAGATGGCAGTTATAAGAGTCGAGGGACATAAAAGGGAAGCAGTGGTTGGGAAGGGAGTGAGACAGGGTTGTAGCCTGTCCCCAGTGTTATTCAATCTGTATATTGAGCAAGCAGTAAAGGAATCAAAAGAAAAATTTGGACTAGGTATTAAAATCCATGGAGAAGAAATAAAAACTTTGGGGTTCGCCGATGACATTGTAATTCTGTCAGAGACAGCAAAGGACTTGGAAGTGCAGTTGAAAGGAATGGATAGTGTCTTGAAAGGAGGATGTAAGATGAACATCAACAAAAGCAAAACGAGGATAATGGAATGTAGTCGAATTAAGTCAGGTGATGCTGAGGGAATTAGATTAAGAAATGAGACACTTAAAGTAGTAAAGGAGTTTTGCTATTTGGGGAGCAAAATAACTGATGATGGTCGAAGTAGAGGAGATATAAAATGTAGACTGGCAATGGCAAGGAAAGCGTTTCTTAAGAAGAAAAATTTGTTAACATACAGTATAGATTTAAGCGTCAGGAAGTCGTTTCTGAAAGTATTTGTATGGAGTGTAGCCATGTATGGAAGTGAAACGTGGACGATAAATAGCTTAGACAAGAAGAGAATAGAAGCTTTTGAAATGTGGTGCTACAGAAGAATGCTGAAGATTAGATGGGTTGATCACATAACTAATGAGGAGATATTGAATAGAATTGGGGAGAGGAGGAGCTTGTGGCACAACTTGACTAGAAGAAGAGATCGGTTGGTAGGACATGTTCTGAGACATCAAGGGATCACCAATTTAGTATTGGAGGGCAGTGTGGAGGGTAAAAATCGTAGAGGGAGACCAAGAGATGAATACACTAAGCAGATTCAGAAGGATGTAGGTTGCAGTAGGTACTGGGAGATGAAGCAGCTTGCACAGGATAGAGTAGCATGGAGAGCTGCATCAAACCAGTCTCAGGACTGAAGACAACAACAACAACAACAACGGCCAAGGCATCCAGCATAAGAAGTTGCCATCATTTTGCCAATGGCCTTGTCAAAGAGGGCGGAGGAGCAGACAGAGGTTCAGGGCACTCTCTTGCCCTTGGGATGGGAAAATGCTTCTGAAGGTGGAAGAACTAACAGTGATAAATGCAGAAGCGGTGAAAACCACAGCATTAAGGGCACATGGGATGTGGGGCATGTAATTGAGAAGTGTCATGATGGTCTCTCCATTTGCAAGAGATTCCAGACTAATCCCCCTTTCAGATCTGTGGAGGAAATTGCCAAGGGGAAGGTAGCTATGAGAAAAAGATTGAATAACCAATTAAAGGGGTAACATTCTGATAGTCAGGGCATGTAATGTTAGAAGTTTGAATGTGGTAGGAAAGCTGGAAAATCTGAAAAGGGAAATGTTCAGGCTCAGTCTAGGTACTATAGTGGGCATCAGTGAGGTAAAATGGAAAGAAGACAAGGATTTCTGGTAAGATAGTTTAGGCTAATATCAACAGCAGCAGAAAATGATACAATGGAATTAGTATTTATAACTAATAGGAGGGTAGTGCAGAGAGTGAGGTACTGCCAACAATTACATGATAGGGCTGTTACTATCAGAATCTATAGCAAACCAGTGCCGATAATGATAGTTTTCTGTTGTAGATGCTGTAAACTGTTTCTTGATAACTGTATCATATTTATTTAGCACCCACCCACATACATATCACCCAGAATATAATTATTTGTCACTGTCATTGTCACTTGTCACAGTGGACTGCCACCGAAACCGTTACACCCCATGTCATTTGGAAATTAACCTTCGAGGGGATGCGGTATATTTTATGATATGAGTGGGTGCGCCGCATACTTTATATAGATTTAAAGAATAGCTTTCTTTATGTTGCCGTGATAAACATGTATGAGCAAAATCACAGTTTAATCATAATTTCATTAAGTAAAGATAAAATAAACTTTCATTAACTGTGCTAAATCACACTCCAAATTAAACAATAATAAAAAACTTTCGTTACATCACTCTGTTGTTGTGTACAAGTATTACCCCACAGTAATAACCCACTTGAATCATTAATAAGAGCACATCAGCACATGTTGCATCAGATCCCAGCCAACCACATATTTTATTGCTGATTATATTGTTGAAAGCTGCCTCATTGTGAGATTATGCCACCAGCTTAGAATCTGGGTCCTTTCTTGCACGAATTGTAAATTTTTTCTTACCTACCTTGTTTCTCATTTTATACTACTGCTGCAAACATCGATATATGGCAGTACAACTTAGCATTGTGTTAGCTAAAGCAGTAACGAAGGAATAAGTACCTGCTCGCAGTTGTAAAGCAATGGTGGAACGGTACAAGACATTGTTATTTGTGATTGGTGCACTTTATACATAGGTGCACCTGCTCGAGGGTTAATTTAAAAGATTCATTACATTTAATTCCTGATTATGCTTCTTAAATTTGTCAGTGCTGCAGAAGCTGTTGACCTCCATCATATTTTAGTTCCTTTTTTGAACATGTGTGGTCCTGAAATATGTAAAGTCTTCAAGGCAAAGCTTCAATTGAAAGTTTTGTTTGATACAGCACACTTTTTTGATATAGAGCTACTCTGTCACATTTCCCTATCAAAATCATCTTGGTTTCTTGTTTCTTACTAATGAAAATTACTGTTTAATACTGCTCCTCATGAGACTTAAGGAAGCCTTTGCATTTGTAAATGACAGACAAATTCATCATTTTAAGTTCTTTAAAAATTTCCGTACACAATTCCATTCGGTAGATGCTGCTATAATTCTTACAGATCTCATCTGAAATTTAGAGATTATGTTACACCAGAACAGTCCTCAGTCTTCTTTAAATTATGTACGACTGAAAGATAAGCATGTAAATGTTTCTGTATTGTAGTTCTACTTCTTAAGTATTCTTAACATGTAACAACATAGTTTTCTGTTTAGTGTTTCTATATGGCTTTCCCATCTTAAGTGAGTGTTTGCCCATACTCCTAAGAAGTTTGAGTGCAATGCCTCCTGAATTTAAAGTTACCGAATTCAATTACTCTTCAATGGCTGAATTTCATCCAGACCTTTCTTTTGTCATTCACAATAAAACAGTTATCACAAAAATATTTTCCTACCTCTTCTGAGCTGATTTTCTGCTGCACATCTGCTTCAATAGTCATTTAATAAAAAGACTTATAATACTCAAAAAGCAGTGCATCTGCTGCAGATGATGTAGAAAATATGAGTGACGTTGAGATTGCATTTGCCTTAAGTTTGGGACAAGTGTTACATGTGTGATATGCACAAGAGAAGATCTAGCAAAGTAGCAAGTCCTATTTTCACAGCTATAAATGTTGAGGCAGTTTGCAGTCATCTAACTTAAGTCTATGAAACAAAGTACATGCTGTAGGATCACAGAACCAGTCTGCATCATATTCCTTAAACTACAGAATTTGCAGTGTAAATCTGAAGACTTCTGCATGCATTGAATGAAGTTGACCATGATTGAAATATTCACTGTTGTGATTACTAGTGGACTTTGGTGCAGGAGGGTGTGGATTTTGTGGAGAAAATAATTTTACGTAATGAAATAGTCACGAGTTGGCTTTAATTTTTAATGTAAAATAAGGATGTTTCCTATTACAGAACCTCAGCTGGACTTGACTGGTTAACACTGCTTACAAGGTGTATAAACGATAAATAGGTACTGAAAGAATGTAAAAATGAACTGTTTTAACTAATTGTTTTTCTGCTTGATGATTTCATTTATTGAAGTCGAATTTAATAAATTTTGTGTCTGTTTGCCATTGAAGTAAATGCGCAGGTACAACTGAAGAGGGAGTAATGAAGTATCTATTGATTTTACAATCTGAATGTAGAATACTACCATCCTCAAAGAGATGACTAACATTTTCCTACTTACTTCCAGAAAAAAGGAGACGTGTATGAAATTACTTTTTAGATGTTGACACCACCACATAGATCCACTAAAAATATTGTGGTTCTGTGTGCTCATGATTCAGGCAGCAGCCATGTCTTCGACAGGAAGGCAGACATCTCATATTTAGCCATATATACATAGACTTTCCTCCTCGCAGTAAATAAATGAACTCTTACAGGAGGAGAGCAGACTCAGAATTAGAATTTGGACTGCAACATGAAGAAACGTCGCAAGATACAGAAAAGGTGAATGCTCTAAATTGGCTTGTGGTGTACCCAGAACAACGATTTGAGTTGCTCTGGCAAGCAAATGCAATAATACGGCAATTCATAGCATCAGGCAAACTTGAAATAGCCCGTAAAGCTCTGAATAAGGTATTTTTGAAATTTTCTGTGAATAAATGAAAGTATTTGTGAAATATTAAACACAGTGGGTAATTCACATGTATATTTCCTTTTTTCAGATACCTGGTGATACAATAGATTCGCTCGTTCGTGAATACAATGCTTCAGAAACAGTAAAACTATATTCATATGCTGATGTAAATACACTTTTGCCAGCACAAGTTGCAGAGACCTGTAGAGAATATCTTTGTATTTCAGCTTATTTAGTAAGTTTTTAATTCTGTGCCAGTCTCATTTTCTCTCCATATTTCTGCATGCAAGTTATTTTTAATTTTTTACCAATAGTAATATTAAGAAG